>NC_143156.1:9619630-9934000 GCF_041381405.1 Jatropha curcas
TTTGATTTCCTTTTGTGTTTTTTTTTTTAATTTATGTTCTCATACACTAAATGTTATGTTTTGAATTTTTATTTTTATTTGCTTTTGTTACCGTTTCCATTCCTTTGAATATTTTATCTTTTAGTAGTTTTTTTTTCTTTTTTTTTTTTTTAGCTATGACATATTCCAACACCCAGCTCTATTGTATTTTTCAATACAATTTTGGTAATGCCTACTACACTCTCTTATTCTTTTCTTTTGTTAATGCAATAAGTTTGGGGAAGTAAGTTTATTTTGTACACATTGGGGACAATGTGTTTGATTAAATTGGGGGAAGGAAAAATTTTAGCTAAAATTTTATTTTTATTTTTGCTTAACATGGTTGGAATAATTATAGGCAAGCTTGAAAGTTATCATAATTTAGTAATTTGTGATGAATTTAGTTGATTTTCTTATTTAGTATGTTTGAGCTTTAAATTTTAATTTTTGACTTAACATGATTCATTGGTTTAACTATTTGTTTCTAAGATTATAAACACTAATTTTTGTGAAATTTATGATATATAGGCATGTTTTAATCTAAAGTTATTTAACCTTGGCATTCTTAGAACAAATTAGAATCCCTTTTGAAGCCAAATTTTAAATGCTTACATTTAGAAATAGATGATCTAGGCATTCTTTGTTGAACTTCATATTTAGCCTAAGCTACCTAAGTTAAAAATATGACTTTTGCAACCAATTTGAAGCCTATATCCAATTTTTATTGATCAAACCTTATTAAGCCTAGTCATTAAACCAATTTAAATTCCTACCCTAAGTACAATGATGTATAATTGAAAGATTTGATTTTTATTAAAACATAGCAACAAAAAGGGAGGAAACTTTATTAATACTAGCAAGTGGGTCAATTAGAAAAATCAAAGAGAAACACCCCATAGAAAAAGCAATCAATCACAAGAATTCAAGTTTGGGGAATCAAAAGCAAGAAAGAATTTATCAAAATATTTTGAAAAGACCTTGCCAAAATATCTCTAATCATGAGCTAGTGAAGAATTTCAAGATCAAAACTCCCTTTAACAAAAATTGTTTTGGTATAATGAAAATCTTGATATTATACATTCTTTTGTGCTCATTGTCTATCTTTGCATCCTTTTCTTTGATTAGCTAAATCTATACCTCGAAAACCTCATTACAACCTAAAATAAAGACCTTTTGATCTTTTAAATTGTATGCATTTCAATTGTGGAGAAAGGATGACTAATTTTGCATATGGGAATGTTGAAATTATATTGTTAAACACCTTATTTAAAATGTTAAATAATTTTTGTGGAATATTCATATTCTATTTGTCATAAGTTGAATAATTATTAGTATTGAAAATTTTTTTAACTTAAGTTTAAATCAAGGAATGTGTTCTATCAAAAATTGAATTTTCGCTTAGATATAATTAGCATGGAAAACAATTGATTTATTCACATATTAATGATTGTGATATCTTTTGAGTTTATGAATAATTATCTCCAACTATAGTAAGCTAGTTTTGTCAATTTATTTTGTTCTCTTGTTTTTAGTTTTGTTGCTTGAGGACAAGCAATGGTTTAAGTTTGAGAAATTTTGATATGGGTCATTTTTACATTATTTTTAGTATAATTTTTATTTAGAATTTTAGTAAATTTTATCACTTTAATTAATTTTTACTTCGTTTTAATTATAATTTTGTTCAAAGCTTCCTTGAATCATAATCCACTTGATCTTGAAGAAATTTGCAGGGTTTTGGCACAAAAAAGAGCATTACAAAGCAAAACATTCAGGCTCTAGCACGCCCAGCCCGTGCACCTTGGCACGCCCGTGCTGAACCTAAGAAAAATCAAGTGGAGAGTCAGACTCTAGCACGCCCAGCCCGTGCACCTTGGCACGCCCGTGCTGAACCTAAGAAAAATCAAGTGGAGAGTCAGACTCTAGCACGGCTAAGCCGTGTTATCTGGCACACCCGTGCCTAAAAGAACCTCAGGCAAGCACGCCGGTGATGAAATCTATCTTGGAAGGTCAGAGCCTAGCATGCCCTGCCCGTGCTAGGGTGCATGCCCGTGCCATAAAAACTCCTCTGAGCGTGTTGCAGAGCACGGCCCGTGCTGAATCACTTAAAGATCCAGACTCTAGCACGCCCGCGCTACGAAGGCGAAGTTGTCTTGAATAAAAACGCAAGCCAGTCTTTTTAACTCACATGGGCCCACCTCAGATATTTTCCTAAACGTGCAAAACAAGATCTAAACCTATTTAGGAAGAGAGAAGAGTCCTAACTAAGAAGAAATCCAAGGCCTAATCAGTTATGATCTCCAAAGAAGATTTCGTACTTAATAAGGATTCTATTTCCTAAACGAAGTCAGATTTTCTCCCAGGAGATCTATATAAAGAGATGACCCATTCATTGGAAAGATATCTCGAGTTCTGGTATTTTTCTACATAGTTCTCTCTCTCTCAAAGATTTCAAGTGTCCAAGATTTGTGCCAAGATTCAAGGAAGCCATCCACATAGTTGTTGTCTAGTTTTTATTTCTAAACTCTTAATCTTGTCTTTCTTTTCATTATTCATTATTGATTATGAAATTTTATTCAAGTATTACTGAGTTTTATTTAATTACTATGTCGAACTAAACTCTCATCCTAGGGATTTGATGTAGCTTAATTCGATTCCAATTTATAATATTAGATTTGTTTTTCCTTGTTCATGATATAATTTATTATTGAACTTAATGCTTCCAGGCAGAGTTTCTCCCCTTGATTGATTTATTTCATTAATCACTATCGGAAGAAGGGTTTTTGATATGAAAAAGGTAATAAATTACATGAGAGTAATAACTTGATGCGGAAGCTATATGGTTTGACTCATGGGGGGTTTTCATAAGTTAATGACCTTAGGTTATGAATTCACAAAACAAACCATAAAACTTAATGATTTAATTCATGTCTGATTGCACTATTGAAAGATAGGTAATTAGATCGGATTAGAATAGCTAACAATACATCGGGAGAGCGTGTTAGTGATTTTAGGATTGTTTCCCCTACTTGAACAATTAAAATTGATTATCAAATTAATAAAATAAATTGGATAGAATTAAGTGAAATCAATATCCCTAGTAGTTTTAAATCCTTGATTTCTTTTCATCTAAATTATGTTGCTTGATTTCTTTCTGTTTTATTTTAGAATTTACTTTTCTTATAACAAATCTCTTTTATTGTCGTTTAAATAATAATAGGTTAACATAATTTTGGTACTTGATATACAATTCTTGTGGATACAATACTCTCTCACTCTATATTACTTGTTGCGATTTCGTACACTTTCGAAAAGTACTGTCATTCCACTTATGTAACTATATATATGTTGCTTCTTATCAATAATAAACACACCGCATATTTTCTCTCATATTTTGCTCTCTGTTCCTTCTTTTTCTCTTCCCTAATTTTATATTATAATTGTAGAAAAATCCTTTTTTTAGTAGAGATTGTTGTTCCCGGTTACAATATTACCCTCTGTAGAACCAATAGTAGCCTACCCCTAAAGACTAGAAAGTAGTTGCTATTTTCAACATAAATTGTATAATTATTTTTATAAATTATTATGTATCATATGTGTGTATAATTTTATTTTTTAAAGTAAATGCATTATTTTACATTTTAATGTGTTATATTTATAAAAATTATTAGTTAATTTTTTATAATAATATTTAATAGTTATTTATTATTTTAAAATAATTAATCTTTTCGAATGTGAATTGCATGTTATTCGTACTTGTAGATTTTTACTCGATGCAAGAATCTAATTTAATATATATATATATATATTTCTATTTTATTATAAATTATAATATTATGAATAGTTTATATTACTAAAATCTAAGAGCATTCAAAAAAAAATCTATTTTATGAAACAATAAAATAAAAAAATAACAAATTTTTTTGAAGTGAGGATAAGCTGTTATTATGTTTTAAATTTATATTATAGATAGATAGCTATTATAATAATTAATATAATAATTATTTTCTTAGAGCATCATTTTATAATTTTGATATTTTTCTTTTTTTTTTACTTTTTAGTAAAGTCTATGAGAATATAATTAATTTTTCGGTTGTTGTTTTTGAAGAAAAAAAATTTCTTTCAACATGTTATATCATGGTTTTATATTTTATATATATTTCTAGTAAGTTTTATTAGAAATTGAAATTCAGAGAGAGCAAAATATAATTTTTTTTTTATATTTTAAAGAGGTGAAATAGATAATTTTTCAAATTTCAATAATATATTTTTTCATTAATTATTTATTTTTTAAAAACTATGGGGACGATGGTTCCTATACAATTGGTAGTTTTGCATTTACATGCCAAATTTTGAACGGGTTTAATTCCATTATCACAAGTTGTGGAAATTGAGTATGGCTAGCAGTCAAAAGATGCTATAATAATTATCTGAAATGTGTTTTTTTTTTAAGAACGGTACATGATTAGTGGAATCACAACTAAAGCAATACTTCCATTTGTCAAAGTCTTGAACATAGTTAAAATTGAACATTACCTACTTTGAACAGGAAAAGGATAAAAGGAAGTTTATTTTTTTAGTTTTTAATAAAATATTATATATATTTTAAATTCTTTTCATTTGAGAAAAATATTTTAAATTCTATTATATAGGACGTCAGAGAAGGGCATGACTATATGTGGCGAGACTCCCCAACTAATGAAATATAATTAAAAATAATGAAAATGTACTAAACCTTAGATCTTAAACTTTAAATTTTGAACTCTAAATTCTGAAATGGTATATCCTAAATTTTAAAACCTTAGGATCTGTTCAGCATAATTAGAGTATTTAACTGTTAGCTATTTGAATAGATTTTCATAAAATTTTAAAAGTTAAATGTGAGTTAACTTTTTATAAAATGTTACTTTCAACAACTATGTTACCGAGAATTATAAAAAATAGTGTTTATAATGTTTAAAAACACTAAAAACTACTTAAAATGCTGTTGATGAACACAATGTTGATAGTACTTAATGAAACTCTAAATCACAAAAATTAAATCCTAAACTCTAAAACGGTAAATATTAAGAACTTAAACACTAAACTTTAAAATCTTAAATTAAATTTAAATGTTCAAAAAAATCTTAAAATCTAAATTCTAAATTTAAAACCCCTCAAAAAATCTTAAAATTTAATTTTATATTATTTTTAAGGGTGTCCTGTCGTGTCGTAATTACGGCAGTTTAAATTTTTCCGCGAGGAAAACCTGAGCTAATATACACACATATGTATATGTTTTTAGTTTCACCGTGGACAACAAGTTGAGCTTCGTGTACAGCACACAAACATATGTATAGTTATATAGTTGCTCGAGGCTTCACATTAAACAAAAAAACAAAAAAATACAAAAAATTTCCTCTTATGTAAATTTTTTTGCTAAATTTATTGATAATAATTTCAGTTCAACAGTTTCTTTAACTTTTGTTTTGTCCCAAGTTCCATTGTTTAAGGAGTTGATAGTAAAGCCCAATGGAAGAAATTTTTTTACATGAACAATCTGCTTTTGGGAATTTACATTTGATCCTCTCTTTTGCTTGAATAAAAATTTTAAATATAAGTAGACAGTTTTAGATTGTGTTTAATTATTTTCCTATCATGTTTTGAACATATATGTTATTATATTTTCATTATTTTTTTTTAGTATTGAAGGAGTAGATTCAAATTTGAATCTATTGTCAATTTATATATACATTTACTACTAGGTTATACTTGAGTGTGCTTTTCATTATCTTTTAATTTCTGGGGAGTAAAAAATATTTTTTCAAATTTTGAGAAAGCAAAATGGTCATTGTTGAAATTTGGAAAATTAGTTTTTTTTTTTTTGTTACGAAAGTATCTTTTGAGAAAACTTAGGGGACAATTCGTAGTTCTGCAATTTTGGTGATCAATTTAAGGAATAGAATTATAACTTCCAAAAAAGAGGATCAACTACCCACTTTATTTTATTTGGTTCTAAGAAATTATTTTATGTTTACCCTCTTTTTGTACCAAATTGCTAGTAGTCAAAATATGGCATAATTATCTAAAAAGCAACAGAAAATGGAATCAGGAAAGCAATATTATAAGAGTCAATAGTCTATAGACAAAAAAAATAATTAGTGGAATAAAAACGAAACCATTAATTCCATTTGCCAAAGTTTTTTAACATAATAAATAAATACTTATATTTTAAGGATTGGATGCCTCTGCTTAACTCTTTTGTGTTGCTCTTTTTACTTGGTAAAGGTCTATATAAACTACCTATCTACCTACTAAAACACACACATTGAATAGAAGATGGAGTTCATTGTTATTCCCTTTGCCATCCTCCTCACCATCGCTCTTTCAATCATCTTCTACAAACACAAAATGGGCATTAAGAATCTCCCTCCTGGAAGCACCGGTTGGCCGCTCATCGGTGAAAGCATAGAATTTTTGACCACCGGTCGAAAGGGTCAGCCTGAGAAGTTCATATTCGATCGAATGGTGAAGTTCTCCAACAAAGTCTTCAAGACTTCATTGTTCTGCGAACCAGCGGCTGTGTTTTGTGGAGCAGCGGGAAACAAGTTCTTGTTCTCCAATGAGAACAAACTTGTGACTGCATGGTGGCCTAGCTCTGTGAACAAAATCTTCCCTTCCTCTCAACAGACATCGTCTCAGGAGGAATCCATGAGAATGAGAAAGCTTCTTCCGCAATTTCTAAAGCCAGAAGCACTTCAGAGATACATTGGTATAATGGATGTAGTAGCTCAAAGTCATTTCGCATTCGATTGGGATAACAAACAGCAAGTGACTGTTTTCCCTCTGGCAAAGATGTATACCTTCTCTTTAGCTTGTAGGCTTTTTCTAAGCATGGAAGATAGGGAGCAAGTGGAAAAGTTCGCCAAGCCATTTGACGTTTTGGCATCAGCCATTATAGCAATACCAATAGATTTTCCAGGAACATCCTTCAACAGAGGGATCAAAGCATCAAATTTGGTAAGAAAAGAGTTGTTAAAGATTATAAAGCAAAGGAAGAATGATCTAGGGGAAAACAAGGCATCCCAGACACAAGATATATTGTCTCACATGCTAACCACAGCAGATGACAAGGGGCAGTTCATGAGTGAAATTGAAATAGCAGATAAAATTCTTGGATTGCTTATCGGAGGCCACGACACTGCCAGTGCTGCTATCACTTTTGTTGTCAAGTATCTGGCGGAGATGCCTCAAGTATACGAGAAGGTCTTTGAGGGTAAGTAATGGATTAATATTATTATTAATTACATTCCCAGTTTTCTTTTTTATTTTTCTTAATTCGATATGTATAACTTTCAGAACAAATGAGGATCGCAAAAGCAAAAGTAGCAGGAGAGCTGTTGAACTGGGAAGACATACAAAAGATGAAATATTCATGGAACGTAGCATGTGAAGTGATGAGACTTGCACCTCCTCTGCAAGGAGCCTTCAGGGAGGCCATCACAGACTTCACATATGCTGATTATACCATTCCAAAGGGATGGAAGCTTTATTGGAGTGCCAATTCCACACATAGAAACCCTGAATGTTTCCATGACCCTGAAAAATTCGACCCATCAAGGTTCGATGGGAATGGACCTGCCCCTTACACATTCGTTCCTTTTGGAGGAGGCCCCAGGATGTGCCCTGGTAAAGAATATGCTCGATTGGAAATTCTGATTTTCATGCACAACATCGTCAAAAAATTCAAATGGGAGAAGTTGCTTCCTCAAGAGAACATTATTGTCGATCCTCTTCCAATCCCTGCTAAAGGCCTTCCCATTGTTCTCCATCCCCACGGACACTAATCATCTCGTTCCTCCATTTCTTATTCTGTATTCTCTATTTCTGTTATTTATTTCAATCCATGGAACTTCATTGTTTCTCCTAATTATTTTCTCTATTTTTACCTTTTAATTCCCTTTTATTTGAAAGAAATCAATAAAAAAAAACATATTTACTTGGATCAACTATATATTCAAACCAATTGGGTATTAGTAGTGGTTTTAGGTAGGTAGGCTTTATAAGAAAAAAAAAAAATGTGTGATTATTTTTTGTGTTGTTGTATTTACTTTCATGATGGACAAAAGGAAAACTGAAAACATACAACAGAAGAGAAACTCCATTAAACATCAAAGAGAAATAGCATAGAAGAAAAGGAACAAGCAAGTGTAATAAGGGTAACACTTTGCGAATCTCAAAATTCAGGGAAAAGTATAGTAGAATCCGTGTAGATTGTGAAATACAACTAATCCGTCACTGTCTTTTTTGAAATAAACTAAAACAGCCTTGTAGTTTACTTTTATCAGACTATAAAGTCCTTCTATCTAATTTTTTGATTTTTTCCGTTAAGTATCTTATGAAATGATGAAAATATTCCTTTTATTTTTTAAACACAAAGGACGGACTAGTTATATTTTTCAAACTATAGGGACAGTACTGTAATTTTTTTGGTATAATATGTTAGTATCTCTCCTTTAACCTTTATGTTTTCTTGTTAACTCAACGGAAAGGTGCACAAAGTGTACAGAAGGGCCTAGTAGTATAACGAAAGCAAAACATAGACAAATTAGTATGTTTTAAAAAAAACAAGGATGAACTAGTGTATTTCGCAAATTACAGGAATTGTAATGTAATTTTCTCCAAAATTTATGTGACTTCTTTTGAATATAAATAACTCCTCATCATACTATTTCTTTTTTGTGAACATTAATGAGAAATTTATATTTGAATTTTTCTCAATTTTAGCTTTACGTCCATAAAAATAATATTATGAAAATATATTATTCACCGATTTATTTCTCTTTCTTACCTTAAATTTAATACTGACAATAATAATGATTAATTAACTGTAATAAAGAATAAAACAATCACTAATCTGATTTTTAAAATGGAAGGTTATACTATATGCACGTCAAGTGAAATCAAATTGAGTTTTGTTGTATACAAGAATATATCTCCTCCTAGTCTTTTTCTTTTTTTTTAAAATTGATTGAAAACACAAATTTTTATAAGCTATTTTCCATCACAAAGAAATTATCAGTATATGGTCTAACTCTCCCCCTAGAGAGTTGCTATGGATGCATTAGTATAATTTTCAAAATCCGAGGTAATTTAATTGGTATTATGACGTATATTTTGACAATTACTCATACAATTTTCTTCAAATTTTCATTCCAAGTCGTGTAAACCACATATACATATATATTGCCATCAATTTTGAAAATACAATGCGTGGATAGAAAAGTTGGAAGCTGAGAAGGATAAAACTATAATTGATTGGCTGCAATTGGTATGTTCTTGTAACCAGAAAATGAAAATTGGCAGTTTGGCTGTGTTTGTATCGCCAACTTAACACCCAAAATGAAAGGATTGATGAGTGGTGACCAAAATATATTTTGACTTGTATCATCAACCATCCTTTTCCTTGTGTTCGTCGATTACGTTGACTCATTGATATTGGTATATCGTTTGAATGGTACTATGCAAAGTTTTTTCTATGTCATATATTAAATTCAATTCTACAATTATGCATGCCAAAATTAGTGAGTGAGAATAGTATTCATTCTGTCCATAAATATATATAATTCATTTAAGATTATGTTTTTTTTTTTTTTTTGGAAAAGATTCATTTAAGATTGTTGTTTGATAATTAAGAAAGTAATTAATTCCCTTAAATTATAATTAAATGTTTATTTTTTTATCTCATATAGACAAAGTAAAATCAGAAAAATTTTATTAATTACTTATACATATCCTCAAAATGATATATACTTACAGATAAAATAATTATTTTAAAATGGCTTATATTTTTGGACAAAAAAGAGTAAATAAATTATTTTCAAAAATAATAAATTAGACTAGCATCCCTCAATTAATAAATGCATTTTAAAAAAATAAAAAGAGAGATTATTAGACAATCACTTTACACGTTGATTGTAGAGAGCATTTCTCTTCATACATATGTATATATCAAACTGAAAACTAAAGGTAGTGTGTCTATCACTTCCAAATCATTTGCCAACTTCGTTTAGTTCTCTAACCTGTGTTATTTGAGATAATTATTGAAATTTTCCTAAATAAGTATGTATTTATTTCTATGATTAAGCTGTGAATATAAGACTTAGCAACCCTTCTCTACTTAAGCTAGCTTTTGGAGAGCGAGTTAAGCCTAATCCATCTTATTAACACAGCCCAAAACTGTTCAAAAATGTTATGTCCACACAGACTAAAACATTTGCAAGCCAGACTGAGGATCACACATAGAAAGACACCTGATTCGTACTTTTTGATGAGCGTTATAATTTGTGTTGGATACTTAATATTGATGAAAATTGGTTGTAATTTATTGACGTTCACTGGACCTGTAGAGCTTAATGTGCAAGTTTGAAATGAACTGACCTAATTTTTTTTTTTCCACCAAACATCCATTTTTCATTATTGTGAGTTAAAACGTTTTTCTTAATTTTTTTCCCCGCAAATATCAAATTTTCAATATTGTCTGCTAAAAAAATTTTCTTAATTTTTGTTCCACCAGTCTAGAAATGTGCATCCATTACTAAATGACATCGGATCGTCTTTAGCTAGGAGATGGGAGAAGAAAAATGGTAGATTTCTCTTTCTCTTTTTCATTTTGGATTTTTATGTACCTTTTTTTTTTTTCTTGCTATCATGCAAATTTCAATCTCTAGAAGGGAATTGAGGTTTCTACATGATACATTATTATTGGATTTATTAATTTCTTGCTGCGAGTGAATTGGATTTTCCATTTAGACTTGGTTTGTTTTCGGAAAATAACTTACCTTTGATAAATATTTTCTAAACAATTTATTTTTCATCGTTTGATGTCAATATTGAAAATTAGTTAAAAATATTAAAATTTCATATTTTAAAAAGTTTATTATTAAATAACTACACGATCAATATATTTAATTTTATTGAAATAGTATTCTACTTAATTATGGATTATATCTTTCTTTAGCTTAGGGTATTAATTTGTTTTTCTAAGATATTGTTTAAGAGGATTTCTAATAATTTCATCCTCCATTTTTTATGTTTTAGGGTATTAGATTTGATTCATGTAAATCACATAAAATCATAGCATTTGGGTGTGGCGATGGGTTGTAATGGCTATCTGTGGGTTTAATCTTTTACTAAGATTTAAACCGAGACTTTTAATTAGGCTATGTTTAGTAAGATGCAATGAAGTGTAACTACTTAAATTTATTTATAGATAAGGCATCACATCTTCTGGCTTGGATATAAGTACCCATTGCGCTTGCAAATTCTTTACCTCGAGTAATCTAGTTTTGGGTCTCATCTGGCAAAGGCTTAGTAAATGGTTGAAATTAATAAGCTAAACTAGGCTTCACTTGGTTTCTGGTTCTCATTTCAAATTATAGCTAGCTTTTCTTTTTTATTTTTATTGATTCGAATTATATTTTTTCTTATCTCAAGAGATCCTATCCGCTGAATTCTTAAAATAAAAAATTTATAGCTATTTATTTTATGAATTTTATAGCTATTAGCAAAAAAAATTTTTTGCTATTGTACTTTTGAGGTTGCTCCAAATTTTTCTACTTAACATTCACGGGTTAGGTTTGATTTTTTTGGGTTAGACTGATGGCTTAGATGTAGTTGCCGATGTTTATTAAGATTTTATAGCTATTTATTTTATGAATTTTATAGCTATTAGCAAAAAATTTTTTTGCTATTGTACTTTTGAGGTTGCTCCAAATTTTTCTACTTAATATTCACCGGTTAGGTTTGATTTTTTTGGATTAAACTGATGGCTTAGATGTAGTTGCCTATGTTTATTAAGTTTTTATAGCTATTTATTTTATGAATTTTATAGCTATTAGCAAAAAATTTTTTTGCTATTGTACTTTTGAGGTTGCTCCAAATTTTTCTACTTAACATTCACGGGTTAAGTTTGATTTTTTTGGGTTAGACTGATGGCTTAGATGTAGTTGCCTATGTTTATTAAGTTTTTTCTTGGATAATATAATAACAATAATTATTATCTTTTTTGTTGATAAAAAAAATTTATAGTGTAATGAAATGTAACTAAAGTTCAATAGGTTTTACTTGATAAGATGTAATACAATGTAATTAAATTCATTTATCGTATAATTAGCAACTCGACATTTTCTCTAGCCTTTTATTCTCTTTCCTTTACATGCTTAAAGCTTAAATAAAGTAGTAATTTGACTTTAATCCACACGAATTATAAAAAAGAGTATAATTTGACCAACAAGGTATTGGTTGAACTAATTAGCGACCTTAATTCCATTTGATATCTGGGAAGCGCATTTTGCTGGGAGTGTCAAAAATCTTTACTCTCTACGATTCGAGGGAATTAAACTTCCTAGTTATAAAAAAAAAATTGATAAGAAAAGAAAGAAAACTAAGAACAAAGAATGTTTTTTTGTATTACTTTTATTTTTAATTAGTTTTTGGTTTTTATTTTTCTTTGTGGAAGTTGGTTTGTTGGAAATGGGTCAATAAAACAAAAGAAAATGGCTTATTTTTTGTTTTTCTTATTACTCTATTTTTCTTCTCAAAAACACAAAACAATAAAAACCAAATATACTGTAGTAATATATAGATATTAATCTGTATTATAAATCCCTCTTTGCTCTTAATCTAAAATTAAATTGAAGTGACCTACATTGGCGAAGGAGGCAATATTGGTAGCTGATCATATTGGCCGCTGGTGGTCCGTTTAGTATGTGCAAACTATATTCAGTTGTAACCATTATTTAACTACCCAGTTGCTTTGGATATATGCCCACTGACACAAGTAATTAAATATATTTATTTATTGATTTTAGTAGTTGGGATTTAAAAGGAAAAATAGAGAAAATAGATAAGGACAAAACGATGAAGTTTGATGGATTGAAATAAATAACAAAAATAGAGTATACAAAATAAAAAATGGAGGATCGAGATGATTAATGTGCGTGGGGATGGAGAACAATGGGAAGGCCTTTAGCAGGAATTGGAAGAGGATCGACAATAATGTTCTCTTGAGGAAGCCACTTCTCCCATTTGAATTTTTTGACGATGTTGTGCATGAAAATCAGAATTTCCAATCGAGCATATTCTTTACCAGGGCACATCCTGGGGCCTCCTCCAAAAGGAACGAATGTGTAAGGGGCAGGTCCATTCCCATCGAACCTTGACGGGTCGAATTTTTCAGGGTCAGGGAAACATTCAGGGTTTCTATGTGTGGAATTGGCACTCCAATAAAGCTTCCATCCCTTTGGAATGGTATAATCAGCATATGTGAAGTCTGTGATGGCCTCCCTGAAGGCTCCTTGCAGAGGAGGTGCAAGCCTCATCACTTCACATGCTACGTTCCATGAATATTTCATCTTTTGTATGTCTTCCCAATTCAACAGCTCTCCTGCTCCTTTCGTTTTTGCGATCCTCATTTGTTCTGAAAGTTATACATATCGAATTAAGAAAAATAAAAAAGAAAACTGGGCATGTAATTAATAATAATATTAATCCATTACTTACCCTCAAAGACCTTCTCGTATACTTGAGGCATCTCCGCCAGATACTTGACAACAAAAGTGATAGCAGCACTGGCAGTGTCGTGGCCTCCGATAAGCAATCCAAGAATTTTATCTGCTATTTCAATTTCACTCATGAACTGCCCCTTGTCATCTGCTGTGGTTAGCATGTGAGACAATATATCTTGTGTCTGGGATGCCTTGTTTTCCCCTAGATCATTCTTCCTTTGCTTTATAATCTTTAACAACTCTTTTCTTACCAAATTTGATGCTTTGATCCCTCTGTTGAAGGATGTTCCTGGAAAATCTATTGGTATTGCTATAATGGCTGATGCCAAAACGTCAAACGGCTTGGCGAACTTTTCCACTTGCTCCCTATCTTCCATGCTTAGAAAAAGCCTACAAGCTAACGAGAAGGTATACATCTTTGCCAGAGGGAAAACAGTCACTTGCTGTTTGTTATCCCAATTGAATGCGAAATGACTTTGAGCTACTACATCCATTATACCAATGTATCTCTGAAGTGCTTCTGGCTTTAGAAATTGCGGAAGAAGCTTTCTCATTCTCATGGATTCCTCCTGAGACGATGTTTGTTTAGAGGAAGGGAAGATTTTGTTCACAGAGCTAGGCCACCATGCAGTCACAAGTTTGTTCTCATTGGAGAACAAGAACTTGTTTCCCGCTGCCCCACAAAACACAGCCGATGGTTCACAGAACAATGAAGTCTTGAAGACTTTGTTGGAGAACTTCACCATTCGATCGAATATGAACTTCTCAGGCTGACCCTTTCGACCAGTGGTCAAAAATTCTATGCTTTCACCGATGAGAGGCCAACCGGTGCTTCCAGGAGGGAGATTCTTAATGCCCATTTTGTGTTTGTAGAAGATGATTGAAAGAGCGATGGTGAGGAGGATGGCAAAGGCAATAACAATGAACTCCATCTTCTCTTCACGTATGTGTTTTATTAGGTAGATAGGTAGTTTATATAGACCTTTACCCAGTAAAAAGAGCAACACAAAAGAGTTAAGCAGAGGCATCCAATGCTTAATATATAAGTATTTATTTATTATTTTAAAGACTTTGGCAAATGGAATTAATGGTTTAGTTTTGATTCCACTTTTTTTTTTTTTTTTTATAGACTATTGACTCCTATAATATTGCTTACCTGATTCCATTTTCTATTGCTTTTCAGATACTTTGCCACATTTTGACCACTAGCAATTTGGTACAAAAAGAGGGTAAACATAAAATAACTTCTTAGAACCAAATAAAATAAAGTGGGTAGTTGATCCTCTATTTTGGAAGTTATAATTCTATAAATTGATCACCAAAATTGCAGAACTACCAATTATCCCCTAAGTTTTCTCAATAGATACTTGTAAAAAAAATTTTTTTTTTTTTTAAAAAAAGCTAATTTTTAAAATTTGAACAATGACAATTTTGCTTTCTCAAATTTTAAAAAAGTATCTTTTACTCCCCATAAATTAAAAGATAATGAAAAGCACGCTAAAACATAATCTAGTAGTAAGTGTATATATAACCTGACAATAGATTCAAGTTTGAATTTTCCCTTTCAGTACTAAAAAAAAAATGAAAATATAATAACATATATGGTAAAAACACGATAGGAAAATAATTAAACACAATCTAAAACTGTCTACTTATATTTAAAGTTTTTATTCAATCAAAAGAGAGGACCAAATGTAAATTCCTGCAAGCAGATTGTTCATGTAAAAAAATTTCTTCCATTGGCCTTTACTGTCAACTCCTTAAACAATGGAACTTGGGACAAAACAAAAGTTAAAGAAACTCTTGAACTGAAATTATTATCAATAAATTTGGCCAAAAAAATTTACATAAAAGGAAATTTCTTGTATTTTTTTTTTGGTTTAATGTGTTGGCTAAATCACAAAACCTCAAGCAACTATATAACTATACATATGTTTGTTTGCGTACACGAAGCTCAACTTGTTGTCCACGGTAAAACTCAAAACATATACATGTGTGTATATATTAGCAAGTATCACCTTTTAGACTTGGACATAGAGTAACACTTGGACAATATTGGATTGGCCTGATCTCCCAGTGTACTACTTTTCATGTGGATTCTATTTCTGTCAATGAGTAGGATTATGTAGGATATAAATAGGATTTTCATTTGTACGGCAGATTCATGAATATGGATACCTATGGCATTAGAAATAATAAACTCTTAGTCATTCACAAGTAAGCTATCACCAAAGTGAAATAGTTAAGCAATTGATTGTGGTTGTAGAAATAGATGACTTGTACAAGAGAACCTTGAATTATTAGTACTTTAGATTAAGAAGGGTGAACAACTTCAAGGCAAATCGGATATTTAATTGGTTAAGACCAAAATCTGAATGTTGGATCTATGGCAAGGACAAATATAGAAGTTTTGATTCAGGATATGGACCGGGAAAGGAAAGTCAATACTAGGCATTGGAGCTGGATAATAAGTAATTATTGAGGTGACTTGATGGTGTACTAAAAAGGTAGAATTAATTTTTAATGTGTTATAGATGCATTAGTGGGTAGTATTAAGAATAGAACTTGAGAGCGATTTTAGTGAAAGTTTGTGAATTTTTTGTGAGTATTAAAAAGAGAATATTTTAGTATTCAATGTCAGAATTTCTAAGCATGCTATCAATATTTAGCTTTTAATCCGAAATGAGTGAGAATCTGTAAAGTTTGGCTTGTAGCGCTTATTAGCTAGAATATGAACTTGTTTAGTTTAATAAGTGCATGTTAGGATATAAATTAGAATTTTTACATTCATATAGAAATAATTAATTAGATATGATGAGTTTGACAGTACATAGATTTGAAAGGTTGTCTATTATCATAGGTGGGAAATAAATTAATTAGTATATGGAAGCAAGTTTGGATTAGGCAACAATCATTCCTTTTGATTGACAGCAATCGATTAGAGGAACTCCATGAGTTTTGGTTGAATTTAACTTAACTTATCTTTCTTTTTATTTCCCTTGTATACTTTTTGCTTATTATACTGCCCCTACCTTATTTATATCTAAATTCGAGGACGAATTTTTATAAGAGGATTGAAATAATCTGAAATTTTATTTTTAAAAATTTAATAAATTAACACCCTCTGAATTTATTGAACCAGTTATATGCACACGTATAATTTATATAATTGAACCAAACCCACAATTAAATGAAAATCCAATAAAAATCGATTGAAAATCGAAAACCATACAAAAATCATAAATTGGACGGAATCAAACCAAACCATATACATATGTGTGTATATTAGCTAAGGTTTTCCTCACGGAAAAATTTAAACTGCCGTAATTACGACACGACAGGACACCCTTAAAAATAATATAAAATTAAAATTTAAGATTTTTTAAGGGGTTTTGAATTTAGAATTTAGATTTTAAGATTTTTTTTGAACATTTAGATTTTAATTTAAGATTTTAAAGTTTAGTGTTTAAGTTCTTAATATTTCCCGTTTTAGAGTTTTAGGATTTAATTTTTTATGATTTAAGGTTTCATTAAGATCTATCACCACTGTGTTCAGCAACAGTTTTTTAAATAGTTTTTAGTGTTTATAAATATTATAAATACGATTGTTTATAATGCTCAGTAGTTTTTGCAAGTAACCTTTTATAAGAAGTTACCCCATGTTTAACTTGTAGGGTTTTATAAAATACTACCAAAATAACTAACAGTTAAATGCTCTAATTATGCCGAACAGACTCTAAGGTTTTAAAATTTAGGATATACTATTTCAGGATTTAGAGTTCAAAATTTAAAATTTAAGATCTAAGGTTTAGTACAATTTCATTATTTTTAATTATATTTCATCAGTCGGGAGTCTCGACACATGTAGTCATGCCCTTCTCTCATATCCTATATAATAGAATTTAAAATATTTTTCTAAAAAGAAAAAGAATTTAAAATATATATAATATTTTATTAAAAACTAAAAAAAAAAGCTTCCTTTTTTGCTTTTCCTGTTCTAAGTAGGAAATGATCAATTTGAACCATGTTCAAGACTTTGACAAATGAAAGTATTGCTTTAGTTGTGATTCCACTAATTATTTTTTTTTATAAAGACTAATGGACTTTTGGACTGGAGTATATATACCTTTCCAAAAAAAAAAAAAAAAAAACATATTTCAGATAATTATTATACCATCTTTTGACTAGTAGCCATTCTCAATTTCCACAACTTGTGATAATGGAATTAAACCCTTTCAAAATTTGGCATGTAAATGCAGAACTACCAATAGTATAGGAACCATCGTCCCCATAGTTTTTAAAAAATAAATAATTAATGGGAAAAATATTATTGAAATTTGAAAAATTATCTATTTCACCTCTTTAAAATATAAAAAAAAATTATATTTTGCTCTCTCTGAATTTCAATTTCTAATAAAACTTACGAGAAATATATATAAAATATAAAACCATGATATAACACGTTGAAAGAAATTTTTTTTCTTCAAAAACAACAACCGAAAAATTAATTATATCCTCATAGACTTTACTAAAAAGTAAAAAAGAAAAGAATTATATCAAAATTATAAAATGATGCTCTAAGACAATAATTATTACATTAATTATTATAGAATATATATATTATAAATTTAAAACGTAATAACAACTTATCCTCACTTCGAAAAAAATTGTTATTTTTTTATTTTATTATTTCATAAAATAGATTTTTTTTTTCTGAATGCTCTTCAATTTTAGTAATATAAACTATTCATAATATTATAAGTTTAGTAATTCATAAAAAAATTTTTTTTTTCTATAGACTATTGAGTCTTGTAATATTGCTTTCCTGATTCCATTTCTGTTGCTTTTTCTTAAAAGCCAAACTCCTAGAGATGATTATAACTATCTTTTGACGAGTAGCAATTTCATACCTGTGACAATCGCATTTAACCAGTCCAAATTTGACATTTGTCACTTTCTATAACAAAAATTTATGGAATGAGGCTATAAAAAAGAGGAGTCAACATAAAATAATTTCTTGGAACACAGTAAATAAAATAAAGTGGAGTCAGTTGATCCTCTTTTTGGAAGATGCAATGCTGTTCCTTGAATTTGAACACCAAAAATGCACAACCACCTATTGTTCGGTAAAACTTTACAGAAGGCACCATATATATTTAAAAAAGACGGTTCAAATTTCCAAAAACACGAGTCTCCTCAAAGTCATAAGAAGACCAGGTCTAGAAGTTGACATCTGTTCAGTGCCTGAAGGTCAAGGAAGTTTCGTGACTGATGATAGCCTCCTAGCAACTGAGATCCCAGTGAATGGTTGCCGTGACCATAATAGTTCGAAGGTCGCGAAATTTCTCATTGGGGAAGTTCTGAACTGTACAGGAGGCATAATAATATGCGCACTGTGAGACTTTAGTTTTGTATCATAGACAGAATTTGAACCTAAAACTTTTTATTTTTCACGTTAGTAAGTAGACTATACAGGCAAGTATGGGTAGTGCCTCTCAAAAAATTTTAATAATGAGAATATAATAAATTCTAAAAAGAATAGTAAAAAAATAATAAGACATGTACGCCGGATTGTTCAGTGCTCAAAACACTGCAGCGGTGGCAAATAATTAAAAACAATCTAACTCTATTTATATTTAAAACTTTCATTCAAGCAAAAGAGGATAATATGTAAATACCTATATGCAGATTCTTGATGTGAAAAAATTTCTCCCCTTGACCTTTACTATCAACTCCTTAAACAACTTGGACAAAATAAAATTAAAGATCTTTTTGAACTAAAGTTATTCTCAAGAATTTACCAAAAAACAATACATAAAAGGAAAATTTTCTTGTACATAAGAAAGACTTATCTACAGGTATGAGCCCATTTATATATCAAACTAATTACAAATAGTATTTTTAAACGAGGGTATTCCTGATCATACACTGGAAAAGAAAAAAGACAAAAACAGTAATATTCTTTTTTAAAAAAAATATTTTTTTAATTGGCTTGATGTATAAGACCAACAAAATATATACCGGATGTACACAAGAATTTCCATATTTATATTAGTTAAGGTTTTCTCATGAAAAAATTTAAGGGATTTACTTACCTAGACCGAGTTCATGCCCTACCTATATACAAAACTAATAAAATTTTATTGAAACAAAGGAATTTTTTACCTGAAAAAAAAATGATAAAATAGGAACAATTTTTAAAAAATTTTTATTTTTATTGATTTGATCTATAGGTGAAGCAATAGCCCAATTTAGGTAATTATTTTCAAAATTTAAACCGTTATAGTTGCGCCATTTTCTAACATCCTTAAAATAATAAAAATAAAATTTAATCTTTAAGATTTTAGGATTTTTTTCAGGGTTTCAGATATAGGATTTTGAATTTAGATTTGAGGGTCTTAAAGTTTAATGTTTAAACTTGCGGGCTGTAGCTCAATTGATAATACAGGCTAGGCATATGAGAAGAGCTTTTGGGTTCGATTTTCACTAAACACACCTACAGGGAGGGGCGAAAAGTCTTAACTGTGACTAAGCTCCGAGCCAGATTTAGTCGGTTCCTAGTAATAGGGTCGGGATACCGATGATTTAAAAAAAAAAGTTTAATGTTTAAGTTTTTAAGATTTTATTGTTTTAGAGCTTATGATTTAGGATTAATGCTTTAGAGTTTCTAACATCTAAAATTTAAGTTTTAAGGTTTTAAAATTTATGGTTTACTATTTTAAGATTTAGGTTCTATAATTTAAACTTTTAGGTCAAAGGTTTAGTAAAATTTCTTATCCCATATGTCAGGAGTCTCATAATGTAAATGTACATATTTCTCACATCCTATCTAATAGAATTTTATATATATTAGTATTCTAAGATCGTGTGATGCACGCTGTTACTCGTTGAATATACATGTTAGAATGATTATTTATAATTTATTCTTTTATATATTTTTTATTAATTTTTACAAAGACAATATAAAACTCAATATTTTTAGTTATAATTATTATATGTATAAAAATGGGTGCAAATTACTATCATACATATCTAGCATTTGATGAAAATTTAAATAAGTTTTTACAATGGATTTTTTTTGACAAAATGGAATAATTACAAAGTTGAAAATAAATAACCGTCTGATCTAAGATCTCGTTATATATAAAAATAAATACATATATAAATTATTAGTAATCAAATTCAAAATTTTTTTTTATAGTATACCAAAATAAAAAAAAAATTTTAAAAGTTAAAATTAGTACCTCAATCATTAATTGTCACGACCCGTTTCCATGAGCCGGACCGACACTAGGACCCAGATAAGCTTAAAGCCCCCGAGACCCGTAGTAAGCCTAATTTGTTCTATCTATATATGTCATCCGATTTCATATGAACATTAAGCCCATATAACTTAGGTATAAATTTATCAATATATTAATCAATCTGGCCCAATCTCAATTCATCAATAAAATTTAACCAGGGCCTATTCACATTAAATTATATTCGCAATATGGGCATACTAGTTCACCTGTAATTAATTACACGATAAATTATTTTTAGCGTGATGTGTACGGTAAGACCCAATTTAATATACACAATTCTATAACTGCGGAGTTCAACAATAATCTGATAGTAGAGTAATTTATACAACCCATTTTAAATAACAAAAATATAAATTTTACATTTGTAACTCTGCGGAGAAGACTGCAGAGCTTCAATCGAACCGGCTACTTCCTAGTACCTGAGAGATTTGTTGGGGGGAGGGTGAGTTTTGCAACTCAGTGAATAATAATAAATAATACACATCACATACAGGCAAGCAAAATGCACTCTAGTATATTGAATAAACACACAACAGTCACTCATATGCCATCATATCAGCACCCACAAACAATATCACCTTCAAATAGTCACATCACGTGGAAATCAATCAGTGACGTCACCTAAACCCCAGACGAACCGTCCTCTCAAACAGCCCATCCTCTCAAACGTGTGCACCCGGGGAGCCAATCCCCCATAATTGGCCAACCGGTCTAATCCTCACTTGACCAGTCCTCTCAATTTTATTTTACATTCTCTCTTTTCTTTTCCATATCATCCATATCATATCATCCGGTGCACACGGGGGCGCCGATCTCCCATTTACCCGACCGACGGTCCAATTTCATAATTTCATCAAGATCCATATTTATCGACCGTCCTCACAAACCCATGGTGACCCACTTCATTCCAACTCCACACAAACAGAGCACAGTATATACACATCACAAATAATCAAACAATTCATTTATCATAATACACCAATTTCATCCAAATGCACAATTATGCATAAGTATAATTATAGTGATCATAACATAATATTTATGAGAAAATACTTATAATATATTGTAAATATGTAAATATATAAAAATATAATATTATGCAAATACACTGTTGATATGCATTATTTATTATTACTCACAGTGGTGGAGAACGAAGCTTTAGCTTTGATTATGTCCGAGAGGAGCACTAGACAGACCCGAGCGATCTAAGGAATTTAAGACTGACATCGAAAAATAATTACATCAGACAAAATATTTATTTCTCACTCTAATAATCTTATTCTATATTTTTAATTTCTATAAATTATTTAATTTCTATAAGTAATTTAATTTTTATAATTAATTTTATTTTCTACCGAAATTTCGACAACATTTCCCTTAAAATTCAACTATCCACCTAATTAACTCGGTCAATCATCTATCAAGTTCTTACAACCCATCCATCGGGCAATCAATCCGGTCAATTATTCCCATCCTCCATATCCTCCATATCAACATTAATTCATAAATTTTTCTTCTTTAATTCCATAAATCATACTTTCCCAACAATTTCATTTATTACTAGAATTTCATTTTAATCAATCAAGGATGTTAATTAATCAGTAGATCAACACTAAATTAAATTAATTTAACTAATCAAACTTGCTAAATTAAATTAACTAATCAAGATTACTAAAATTACTAAATTAAATTATACCCAAATTACTAAAATAAATTCTGAGAATTAGCAAAAATTGATTTATACCCCAAGTATAATTTTTTTTCTTGTCGGATTTCGCTAGATCGGAGATTTACACGTGCCGGATCGGAGTTATGCGCACTGGAACTGCAAGTGGGTGGCCGGAATCGTTCTAGAGCAGCGGCAACCGAACTGTGGCCGCAGGCAAGGCGGAACAGACCTGCTGGAGGAAGAAGAAGATCGCTGGTGGTGCGACAGAGGCTCGCAGAGCCTGTTCCTGGCTGCCGGAGACGCAATGGAGCGATGGTGGAGCTGTGGCACAACAGATCGAGGCGATGGTGGCGGTGCGACGAGCTGGAATTTGTGGTGGTGCTGCGCTCGTTCGATCGAAGGCCGGAGAAGGGGCTGTGTAGCGGCAGCGCGATCTGGCTGAGGAGCAGCTGGTGGCGCGCAACAGAGGTTCGCCTCGACTTGGTGGCGTCGCGGTTCGCTGCGGCTCTGCTGTGGTCTTCGCGCTAGCCTAAGACAGGGACAGAGGAAGAGAGCAAGAGGAAGAGGAGAGAGGGATGGTGCCGGCAATGTGTTGATGGCGCAGGTGGTTCGCCGGTGACTGGAAAAAAAAACGCAGATAAGCTTAAGGAGAAATGGAGCCAGCGCTGGAAATATGAAGAAAAAGGGAAAATTCTAGAAGGGTTTGGGTGGTTTGGTTCGATTCAATTTTTGGTTCGGTTCAAATCATGGTTTTCCATTGATTTTTGATTTTTCAATTGGTTTTCGATTTGGTTTATCACTGTAAGAATTATTAATTTGCATTTAATTAATTAAACACATTTCCAGACTGTTGGTTTATTAAATTTAATTGGAAAATCTTTGAAAATAAAAATTCGGGTTGTTTCATTAATAATAATAAAGTAAGAAGTTTTCGATATAGTAATAGCAAAAAACCTCTTAATAGTAGAGAGTCTTCAATGACGTATTGATAATAAAAGCAAAAAAAATTCTCGGTAGTAGCCAAAGAAAATATAGTTATTTGATAGGTTTAATTTTCAATTGAGTTATAATTTAAATATTTGTCCTTTATTATCATAATAATAGATGTCATCTTAAAATCAAAGTATAAGAAAATTTTAAACTAAAAACATACAACAACTTAAAAGAAGAAGCGTTAAATGTTAAAAAATTATAATCATAATATAAATAATTTTTTTAAAAAAATTAACATATTTATACTAATTGAAAATTGATCAAGAAATTTACTTAGCAGATTAAGGATAAAATAATTAATACCTTCAAGAGAATCATAAGACAAAATGTAGCTAATAATATTAACAAAGCAAACAAAATGAAATATGAGAAAAAAAAAAGAATTTCAATTTATAATTTATAAATTTAATTATTATTAAATTTTTAATATAAAATAATTAAGTCCTTTTGCAGTAAAATTATAAATATAATAAATTTAATGTTGGATTCAATCAAAACTTCTATAATAGGATTTTAATTCCTAATTAAAATTGGATAGAATTTTTCGGTTACGATTTCTAATATATTTGATTATATATATATATATATATATATATATATATATATAGTTTATTTAATAAATTTATTATTATTAGAAATCTTATATATTTGATTAGTTTATTAAATTTTGTATTAATTTAAATATTATTTAGTATTAACTAATATAAACCATATTCACAAAAGTCCATGATATTTATTGACTACTTTTTTTGAACTAATGAATTTATTTATTCAAAAATAAATTACCTTTATTTTTTCAACCAATAAAATTAAAATTCTTAAAGTTTTATATTCTTACCTTATATATCTTATATAATATATAATATAATTTATTATTCTATCCAATAGAATCTATATTTAAATAGAAAATTTATATCCTTAATAATTAAATTAGCTTTATTTTTCAACCAATAAAATTAAAATCCTTAAAGTTTTAAATTGTTACTATATATATCTTATATAATATATAATATAATTTATTCTTTTATTCAATAAAATATATATTTAAATAGGAAATTAAAATCCTTAATAATTAAATTAGCTTTGTTTTTCAAGCAATAAAATTAAAATCTTTAATAATTTCCTATTTAGAATTAGATTAAATTTCCTATAACTGCTAGAACATATTTAATAAATATAAATAAAAATTATTCTATTAATTTATAAATAGTGAAAGTTAAAATTATACTTACCGCAAAAAGAAGACACGATTAAAAACTTAATAATTCTAAATTAACAAAGCTTAATGTAATAATTCGTGATAGTCAAAGTAATAAATTCTTGATAATCAAAACTCAAAAGCAATTAAAACCAAATGTATATATAGTGGTATGATAGGACAAAATCCTAATTAGAATAATATTAAAAGATAAATTTCTAATTAGAGTGTGATTAAATTTATAATATTGATATCATAATTAGAATAAGATTAAGTCAAATTCCTAATTAGAATGAGATTAAATTTATAATATTAATAAAAAAAGCTACCAATAGGGGATTAATAAATTTAATGTCTTTCATTATAATATATTTAAATTATAAGATATTAAATCATAGTATTTTTATAGGAATTTCAAAAGTTTCCTAATTAAAATAGGATTAAATTATTTTTAATGATATTTTTAATTAATCAACTAATAAAATATCAATAAGAAATTAAAAGTTTTCTAATTAGAATAAGACTAAATTGTTATTCAATCAACCAATAAATTAAAAATCTATAGATGCGTTTTAGGAACTCAATGTTCCTCCCTCATTCACACTTATATATATACACGTTGCTATTGCTCAGTATTTACTCGTTTATACTGGTTTATTTTTATTCTAATATTAAAATATTCATTATAATTTTTTCTTACATTATCTAAATTTTATAATATTGTTAAAACATGATTTATATTGAGAATAAGGTTAATATACTGACAACATACTATTGTTATAAAATATTAATTTAAGTCTTAATATATTTACATGTCTACTTAAAAAATTAATTTTAAAAAATATTAATTTAAGTCTTAATATATTTAAAATATTAATTTGATAAACTCATTATTCCCTCTTTTTTCCCACATTTATACACGTTATAGATTTAGATATATATGAGAATTGATTATATATAAAATGGTAGATACTATTCAAAAATTAAAATTTTCAATGACTTAATTATATAAAAATATCTATTCAAAAATTACTTTAAAAAGATATATCCAATCAAATTGTAAAAAATCACATAGAAATAAAAAACTAAAAATCTTCATTATTTATTATTATTATTTTATTAAATTCTTTTAAAAATATTTTTTAGATATTTTTAATAATATTAGCAAACCTATTATTTATCTACACACATATTTAAGTTCCTCACCAGCTTTTATTCAAATTATTTATTGATTTCGATTAATTAGTGAATAATAACATATTTTTAAGTTGTCATTAGCAAGATTGAGAAATATTATACACATTCATTTTTGTCCGACCCTTATAATAGGATTGTTAGGTTTAAAAAGCGTACCATCATATGTATCTGTTTATTTTGGCCATAGGAAAGAAATTTTAATTAAACAAATTTATAGGAGGAAGATATTAATTAAACAAATCTATGTTTAACACCATCCTATTCACAATCCATATAATTTTCCAAACACTTACTCATTTTTTCTAAATATTCTTTTCAAATGGCATTAAAATACTCAAACACATTAGAATGAATAAAGTACATGTTCATTATACAAATGAGAGCATTTGAAAGAAAATTATATATAAAATTATAAATAAAATCAAAATACTCTCATTATTTATATAAATACTCTCATTATTTCATTTCAAAATAATGGGTTTGTCAAGGCTTATAATTTGTAAAAAAATTAAAAATAATTTGTATATTTATTTTATTCAGGTCAAGGTTTTTTGTTTCAAAATAATGCTTTGTCAAACTTTTTAATTCGTAAAAAATTAAAAATAAATTTACATATTTATTTTATTCAGGTCAAGGTTTTTTTTTTTATTTTAAAAATTTTTAAAAGTTTAATTATGTGAAAATGTATGTTGAAAAATATTTTTATTTTTATTTTTTTTCTTGTCCTTATCTTTCTCCTAGTTAAAATATTTAAAATTACAATAAAATATTAAACTTAAATATTAAAATTTTATAATTGGTCATAAATAAGATTATTTTAGCATATCTTAAATTTCATTAAGGGCACTATCGGGAATCACGTTATTCCCTCCTCATTTTCCCTTTTATATATATATATTAGAATTCTTATACATGCAAAAAATTATGATTTATTATATTATAATTTGAATATTGAAATTTTCATGGCTATCTTACTTCCATTAAAATTCTTGAAATTAAAAAAAATAAAAAGATATTATCTTGACAAATATTAATCTTACCATCCAAATAAAATTTAAACTTTTATTAATAAAATATAAAATAAAAGGGGTAAGAAAAGAAAAAAGGAAGTGCAAGTATACCAAAATATATAGTGGAGAAGAGACATGCAGTGAAAATAAGTTCTGAATTTTGGTTATAATTTTAGCAAATAGTTTTGGTTATACCAAAGAATTTTGGTTATAGGTTTTAAAAATTCAGTTGCTAACTCGTTTGTCGAACCTACTCTGAGCACAGAAAGAAAAATCAATTTAGGTTATAACGTTAGAAACGGAAACAAATTCCGTTTCTAACACGTTTGTGGAACGTCTGCCAACTCTTAGCAACGGCAAAATAATGAAACAGGATTTGTTAATTAAAAAAATAATATGATTAATGAAACTAAAATAATCAATTTAAATAAAAATTTTGTACAATTTTAATCAATAAATAAAATCAAAATTTTCCTAATTAGAATATTCATCTCTTTAAGATATTTTATGATAATGTTATCCGGAGGAAAAACTTGTAAGCTTATAATAATCACTGTTACTAAACAATTACAGTTAATTTATAAATCTATAAATCTAAATTATAAAAACTATAATTTATTTAGATTAAACATAAAATTTATTTATTCCTAGTGTTAAGAATATAATAATATTCCATTAAGATTAAACAAAAAATTTATTTATTTGATTAAATTAAATTCTCTAAGTTAGTTACCAAATACTCCCTCTGATTTTTCAGGCAGTGAGGCCATCCATCCATTACTTGAGACACAATTTGAACCAAGGCCTGAGAGTGAAAAAATCAGGCCACCTCAATTGAAGAAGAATCTGGGTAGGCCCAAGAAAAATAGGCCGGGGCAGGAGGGAGTACCTCTAGTTATAAAGAGTTTGAGAAAGTGTGTGATCTTTTGTTTTTACCTTCCTTTAATGGGTTTTGAGAAACAAATTGGACCCAATGACATAGATGTCTTAACGGAAGTGAATTATTATCTATAAAAATACAAGGATTGAGTAGTTGCATTTTCAAGTACTACAGATTACCGTAATTTTCCCATATTTTTATGTAACTATTCATAATTGATTTATGTGTATAATTTTATTTATAATTTTTGAGAAATGCATTCAGTTTCCCCTAAAAAAAAAAAGAAAAAAGAAAAGCATTCAGTACGCTAGCCTTCGCGAAAGAATATGTTCCATCACCACTTCTGCTGTTCTGCAGATTAGATCACCACTCATCCTATAAAATCCACTCACAGCTCTGATAGTAAGGAAGCGGAGGGTGAAGAAAATGGCGGCGGCATCCAGACCCTTCAATCTATCGTCTTCAAGTTCTCTTTCATCTTCCTTTCAATCTCCAAATCTCAAAAATCTCAAGACTTCTAATCTCAGTTTCCTTTTGCCTCGTTCTGTTCCCAACACCGTCCCTTCTTTGACTATCAAAGCAGCATCTTCTTTATCATCGCCGGCGACCCACAAAACAGCGACTTCTGCTTCCCCGCCGGACTCTCCCGATCGCTTCCGGGTTGACATTTTATCGGAATCCCTTCCTTATATTCAGAAATTCAGGGGGAAAACTATCGTCGTCAAGTATGGTGGTGCCGCGATGAAAGTTCCTGAGCTTAAGGCTTCTGTGGTAAGTGACCTCGTTCTCCTTTCTTGCGTTGGTCTCCGTCCTGTGCTTGTCCACGGGGGTGGGCCAGAGATTAACCACTGGCTCAAACTTCTCAATATTGAACCTCTCTTCCACGAGGGTCTTCGGGTCACTGACGCTAAGACCATGGAGATTGTGTCTATGGTCTTAGTTGGTAAGGTTAATAAGGATTTAGTATCTCTAATTAATAAAGCAGGGGCCACCGCGGTTGGTCTCTCCGGTATGGACGGCCGCCTTCTTATGGCTCGACCCACCCCTAATTCCGCTCAATTGGGCTTTGTCGGAGAAGTCACCCGAGTTGATTCCACTATCCTACAGCCGCTTATCGATAACAGCCACATTCCCGTGATTGCATCTGTGGCGGCGGATGAGTCCGGCCAATCATACAACATCAATGCTGATACGGTGGCAGGGGAATTGGCAGCGGCTTTGGGAGCGGAGAAGTTGATTTTGTTGACGGATGTGGCGGGGATATTGGAGAATAAAGATGATCCAAAGAGTTTGGTAAAGGAGATTGATATAAAGGGAGTGAAAAAATTAATTGAAGAAAAGAAAGTTGCTGGTGGAATGATTCCTAAGGTGAATTGTTGTGTACGGTCACTTGCTCAAGGAGTGAGGACTGCTAGTATTATTGATGGTAGAGTTGAACATTCTTTGCTTCATGAGATTATGTCAGAGGAAGGTATTGGAACCATGATTACTGGGTAACATGTAGTCTTTCTGTTTTCTGTTGTAATTTTTCTGATGTTGTTATTGCATGTACTTTGACTGATCAGAGGAATGAATTACTATTTAATATTCTCAATTTTGAATATATTAGTATATTCCACTCTTTCTTTATTTCTTGTATATCTTGTCATTCATTAAATGTTTCTAAGTAAGGAGAAGAACTGATTTTGGCCCTCTTATGTTGTGTTTTTAAGCCTCTTCTTTTTCTTGGAGAAAAGAGAGGGCGATGGGGTTGGCATTTGGCGATTGATTTCCCAGCCACTAATTTGGGGTGTTTGGTAAACATGGTTAGAGGTTACAAAATTAACCTTTCTAGCAGTTAAGCATTTGCATCTAATGTTTAGCTGCTGATCATTAGCTGTCAACAGCTAACTGTAACCATTGTATCAAACGGACCCTTGGACAGCTGAAATGGTAGTATTATCAGCCTTGTCATTGTGGCTTCTTCAGTGAAGTTTGTGAATGCGGAGACTGGAGACCAGATTTTGATTGCCTGGTGAAAACATAAAAGATAAGAGTTTTTGTGACTTACTATTAGCATTCATTGCTCTGAAAAGTTTTGAAGCAGGATTCTGCAGTGATGTTGCAAGAACAAAGGATGCTGTATCATGAGGAGTCACCGGTGGAGCTAGGGAAAGATGAGAAACTTATGGCAAAGTTTTAGCGCTTGTAAAGTTTTCTGGATTAATGCTTGTAAAGATTTATCAGAACAGAGAAAAGGTGAAGTCAAGCATATGAAGGGAAGCCTGGCAGTCAGAACAAAGAAAATTAAAAGTCAACAGTATGAAAGGATCAAAGGAATACTTCAAAGTCAGGTTTTCACAACTGCATGTTTTTATGATGATAACATGAACAAATAATGATTTAATGTATTATAAGAATGAGTTCCTTGACTATGCTTAATTAAAGCTCAAGAAGTTCAAATCCTAACTAGAGGAAATGATTGGTATTACATATGCATCACTTTCCTTTTTTCTGCTGGCCCTTTCCTTCTTGACCAACTTGACATCATCGTAGGTTTTGTTTCAGGTCGAAAAGTATTGCTCTTGCAAGCATCTCTTCCTCTCCCTCCCATGGTTGATACCTTGTATATAATATGTAAATTCTTTGGCTTTGATTATTAGGGATTCAATTGGGAATCATGGAAAACAGAAGGCGGATGGTACAACTTTTTAAGTAATTCTGTTCCTGAATTGGCTAGTTCTGGCATTACGCATGTTTGGCTCCCTCCGCCCTCTCATTCTGTTTCAGCTGAAGGTAAGCGTTTGTCAAAATTATCATGTATATATGTTCAAGTCTAATTTTCAATCTATTTGCACATATATCAATAAATATATGCTTATGCTGCTGTTTAGATTATTTTGTTCTCTGTTATAAACATCTTCTACTATTATTTTGAGGCCCTTGTTTTGAGCAATGGAGAAGTTAAGGGTGTGTTTACTTATTGGAAATAGTTTTCTTAAAAAATGAAAAGTAGAAAACAAAAAATAGAAAAGATGTTCACTTGTAAATAATAAAAAATCATATTTCAATTCAAAAATTTTAAAAACATTATCTAAATAAATAAAATATTATAAAATAAATTAAGAAACTTTTTATTTAAATTTTTTTTATTTATTTATGTATTTACAACAATAATATCAATTTTTATCATTTTGTAAATTTTTTTAAAAAATAAATATATAATTGTAAATATATTTTTACGTGATAATAAAACTAATTACATATTAAAGAATAATATAAAATTAAAAAATAAAAATATTTAATTTATTTATTTAAATATTTTTATTATTTTTCAATAAAAATATGTTTTTTTTTTTAAAAAAGAAAGTTGTAGATATTATGATTTTAATTATGAAAAGTCTTTTTTGTAAAATGAAAAGTTTTTCAAATCTTAGTTAAATTTTGGAAAATTAGAAAACTGTTTCTAGTTCTCTAAATAGACAATTGACAGACTTGAACACGAAACTCTGTTTTTCATTTTTTGGGAAAACTTTTCTAGAAAACTACTATAGTTTTTCTACATATAAACAGCCCCCTGAACTTCAGCCTTGCAACAAAATTTTCTCTCAACTTCAAATTGTCTCACTTGAAAGTTACTTTCCATTCTTTATGAAATCAGTGTTGATATAGCTTGACATTTTCTGAACTGGAAACCCAGAAAGTTGAATAACCATGTGTATGAATATAAGCCAAATTTTTTGGCAGTTGGCTTTCCCGGCAATGCTATGCCAGATGGTATGCAATAGGTTGTTAGGAAAAAATTGCTGCTTGAATTATTTCTCTCATTTTTGCTTAAGGTTATCTGCCTGGAAGGCTCTATGATCTCAATGCATCACAGTATGGAAACCAAGATGCATTTAAAACTTTAATGAGGGCCTTCCATGAGAATGGGATCCAAACGCATAGCAGATATAGTTATAAACCATAGGTGTGCAGAGAAGCAAGACAATAGAGGAATATGGTCAATCTTTGAAGGGGGAACTCCTGGTGATCGACTTGACTGGGGACCATCGTTCATTTGCAGTGATGACACTCTTTACTCTGATGGAAAAGGAAACCCTGACACTGGAGCAGACTTTAATCCTGCTCCAGACATTGATCATGTAAACCCACGTGTGCAAAGAGTGTTATCAGATTGGATGATTTGGTTAAAGGATGAAATTGGTTTTGATGGGTGGCGATTTGATTTTGCCCGGAGGATATTCACCTGCTTTTACAAAGATATAAATGACAAACAAAAAGCCAAGTTTTGCAGTGGGGGAAATATGGAAGGATCTTGCTTATGGAAATGATGGAAAGCCATAATACGACCAGGATGCTCATCGGTGTGACATTGTGGGATGGATCCAAGGTGCCAGAAGGGATGTCATGGCGTTTGATTACAACTAAAGGAATATTACAAATAGCAGTTGAAGGTGAGCTGTGGCGACTGAATGGCTCTAGTGGAGGAGCTCCTGGAGTGATTGGGTTGTTGCCGGTGAATGCTGTCACTTTTATCGACAATCATGATACAGATTCCGCACAAAATCATTGGCCGTTCCCACCGGACAAAATCATGCAGGGATATGTTTATATTCTCACCCATCCAGGGATCCCATCAATAGTAATTTCTCAACTTCTGGTTTACTCTTGCTTTTCTTTCAAAATCTCATTATAAATGATATCAAGGATTCATTGAGAATACAGCGCAGGTCTACTTGAGATATATTGCATTGCATAAAAATTTATTTTATTGTAGTTAGACGAAAGTCCATTAATATCAAACATGAAAACATAAAATTTCAAATGATCTTCACAATATTTTATCGAATTCATTTACATATCAAATAGGGCCTTACCAAGAAACTAGTGAGATTTTTCCTCTGCACTTGTTCCTTGTTGTTGCCATTACATTGTTGTTTAAACAAGAGGAGTTGGCATTTCTTCCATGCAGTAATCTTTTCCCTATGTTTTTTCTTGCAACAGTTCTATGATCACTTCTTTGACTTGGGTCTGAAAGAGGAGATTTTGAAACTTATTGAAGTCAGAACCAGGAATCAAATCAGACCCAACAGCATTCTGCGTACTCTAGCCAGTGATGCTGATCACTATATGGCTGCCATAGACGAGAAGATCATTGCCAAGGTTGGACCAAATGATGATAAGGGGAACCTTGTCCCTCCAACATCCCAAATTGCAGCCTCTGGAATAGATTACACTGTGTAGGAAAGAAAAGTTTGAGGTGATTGAAGTTATTTCAAATGCAAGTTATCCTTATTGTCGACAATGTGTGGTCTGCGCTTATATGCTTCCTACGTTGCAGTGTTGGAGTTACATTATCTACATTTTGCTTATATGCATTGTCATTACTGACTTGGTTTAATGTCTACTGTTAGAAAATGAACCATCCATTCTAGGAGTACTGAGTAATTCAAATCTAGCTAAAATGCTCCGTCAAGTGCCCAAACTTCGAGTGCCATATGGGAGAATTTTTTGCATTTAAGGGGAAGGTTTTTCCAAGTTCTAACTCATGTTTTGACTCCTTATATAGTGAAACCGATTCCATATAGAATATTTATATGGAATATTAAGCTAATACTTTCTCGGTCTCAAAAAAAAAAAATCTACTTTTTCTTTTTGGTATCTTCTAAAATATAGTTCTTTTTCTTTTTGCATCAAATCCTTAAATTGTCTACCATATTCTTATTAAATTGTGTATAGTTTTTGGGGGCTAATTATAAAAGTTACTGTAATAGATAACTACTAGATAAAAATATGAATATAGTTTTTGAAATTCAAAAAAAAAAAAAAAAAATTGCTGGAGAGAGAGATGACAATTTATAGGACTCACTTGGGAATATTTGTTTAGTTTATCTGCTGTTGGTTGGCTATCTTAAGGGTTTTATTGTATAATTTTTCCTGATGCTTCAAACGCTTTCCTTTCTCATTTTCTTGGTTGGTGGCCAGTCTTTTACTTATCTTGGCCCAGATATCAAATAAATTGTTTTAATTAGAAAATATTAGAATTATATTACTTTTATGCTTTTAAAATTATTTTGGTTAGTTTGAAAGATATCAAATAAATTTTATTTTTTAATATATCTAAAGAATGAATTTTCATTTGAACCAAAAACAAAAGAAATTTAATTATGCCGAAAAGGTTCAAATTTATTTTTTTCAGAAAATTAGGTGTCAAAATTAAAAACATATTAATGATCAATTTTTTAATTATTGAGTGAGTGTATATATATATATATATAAGCATAGCAGTTCGCATTATATGGAAGCAAGTGTAAGTTTCTGAAATTACCAAGTATGAGGAGGACAACAATTATTTAGCATAATTGTAAAAAGATAAGATGTAATGACAAAAATTGTAAGAATATAAATTTTTTTATATTTTTAGATAATGTCTTTATCATGATAATAGCTATTAGCATGATAAATTAAAATAAAAATAACTCAAGTCATAAAATAAAAAATACTTAATTTCTTGGATGAGAATATGTTTGATTTTCCATTACATCTGGTGTATAATTTTTGTATGCAACTAAATAAAGTTTTTCCTAACTAATGACCTCCAGTTCTTTCTAAATGGAGAATTTTTATTTTTATTCTTGTAATTTTTTATTTTGTAGTTTTTTAGTATATCTTATACTAGTTTAGAAAGTTATAGCAGTTTCATATATCAGAAGCTGAGTTGTACGGAAACGGAATATGAGATATGGAATGTACAGGATACGATAATTTTTAAAAAAGATAGGACGTTCATTCGCTTAAAACATACTACACTAAATAAGTAATACATTAATATTTCAAATAAATAAACAATCATTCATAATAACATAAAATAAAAAAAAATCACTAAATTTCCAATTTCAATAACACAAAAGCAAATAAAAAATATATTTTTTTTATTGGTAATGAAAAAATCTTAGTTGATTAGCTTGTGTATGGAGTAGTTTCACATACCATGAGCTAGGTTACACAAACATAAAATACGAGATACGATAATTTTTAAAAAAAGTAGGACATTCATACGCTTAGGACACAGTACACTAAATAAATAATTATTAATATTTCAAATAAATAAACAATCGTTTATAATAAATTATAAACACCAAATAAAAAAATTTTAATTTCTTATTTTAATGACGCAAAAATAAATTAAAAAAATAATTCATTTTTTATTGGTAATAAAAAAACCTTGGTTGATTAGCTTGGTGTACAGAGTAGTTTCATATATCAAAAGCTATGTTACATGAAAACGGAATATGATAATTTTTTAAAAAGGTAGGACATCCACATGCTTAGGGCATAGTTAGCCATGGCCACGGTTCCGGAACCGGCGGTTCTGGTTCCAGAAAAACTGGAACCAGAACCGAACCGAAAAGGTCCGGTTCCAGTTCCGGTTTGAAACCGTCCGGTTCCGGTTCGGTTACAAAACCGACGGTTCCAATAGGTTTTCCGGCGAATCGCAAAATTTTAAATTTTGAAGACCGATTTAAAAAAAAAATTATTTGAACATAAAAAATTAAAAAATACACCTAAAAAATTTAAAAATACTTCAATTAAATTTATTTTTTTAAAAACTTGAACATAATTATTTTTTTTAAAAAAAATTTCAACTGAATTTTCAACAAAATTTAAAAAAAAAAAAAAAAAACTGGTCTGACAGTTTATAACGACTAAAACCGCCGGTTCGAACCGGCGGTTCTAACCGGCGGGGAACCGGCGGTTCCAGTCCGGTTTCGATCGGTTCTCTGGAACCGCCGATTCCGGTTCCAAAAAATTTAGAACCGGAACCGAACTGAAAATCTCCGGTTCCGGTTCGAACCAGTCCGGAACTGTAACCGGAATCGGTTGGAACCGTAATATGGCCACCTCTAGGCATAGTACACAAAATAATTAATACATTAATATTTCAAAAAAATAAACAATCATTTATAATAAATTATAAACATAAAATAAAAAAATACTTAATTTTTTATTTCAATGATACAAAAGCAAATTAAAAAGGGAAAAAAAGCACTTCATTTTTATTGATAATAAAAAAAATCTTTGTTGACTAGCTTGGTATAAGGAGCTATGTTACATTGACACGAGACACGAGATACGGGAACGTACGGATACGATAATTTTTAAAAAATAGGACATCCATATGCTTAGGACACGCTACTCTAAATAAGTAATATACTAATATTTCAAATAAATAAATAATCATTTATAATAAATCATAAACATAAAATAAAAAATACTTAATTTCTTATTTCAATATAATTTGTTAAATTCTCTAAATTATCATCACTATTGAAAAATATATTAATAGTGTGTATGCAATTTTATGTAGGTTATACCATGCATAGCTTTTGCTATTGCATATCTTCTAAAAAGCTTCGCATTATACTTAAGAAAACATATCTTAGCATCGCAACTTTTCAGCATATCTTAATAAGATACAATTTATCATTTTATTATATAATTTTACTACTTTTGAACTTTGTTATAAAATACTATTTCATCTTTTAATACTACCCTGCGCATCTGCAGAATATAAGGGAAAAAAAATAATTATATTTTCAGATAATATCATATAGGAGAAAAAAAAACTAAATTAATATTAATAAGCAAAAACTATTTTATTTGAAAATAAGAAAGGAATATAAAAGAAAAGAATTCCGATAATTTTCTCTTCAAATTAGAAGGAAACTAAAAAACTATAAAATAAATTTGTAGAGAAAAATTAATTTTATTTTTCTTTTATATAAAAAAAACAAGTAAGAAAAGTTTTTCTGAAAAAAAATTTAGTCCCCTTTTTTTTTTGATTATTCATTAATAAAAAATATACAAAAATAAATTAAAAAAAAATATTTTATCACACGATACGAGAACATACGCGATACAATAATTTTTTTAAAAAATAGGAGATCCATACGCTTAGGATATACTACACTAAATAAATATAATACATTAATATTTCAAATAAATAAATAATCATTAATAATCAATCATAAACATAAAATAAAAAAAATAAATAATTTTTTATTTCAATATAACTAGTTAAGATCTCAAAATTATTATCACTATTATATTTTTATGCGGGTCATACTAGGGGTGTCAAAATGGGTCACGGCACGCGAATACGATTCGCCTAACACGTAAAATAAATGGGTTAAGATTGAGGTTAAACGAATTCGTGTCATAAACGAGTCACCCATTTATGACACGAATATAAACGTGTTGTGTCTCGAGTTGGCATGGGGGTTAGGCGAGTGACCCATTTATTTAAGAGTAAAGAGGTAATTTTAGTATTAGATACTCCAACTAAAAAACCTATTTAAATTTTATTGTTGCATTACTTTTTTATTTTAATTGTGAATTTCGAAGAATTTATGCATTTTACGTGTGAAAATTTATTTTAAAATATGATTGAAAATTTATTTTAAAATATGATTGGAGTTAAATAGGTTAAAAGTTAAAAATACTATAAGCAGGTTAAGTGAGTTGTATATAGGTCAACACATCCACTTAACCTATTTATGATATTAAGTGGGTTACACAAGTTGTATTTGGGTCAACACGACCCATTTAACATGTTTATGATATTAAGTAGGTTAAAGGTGTCGTATTTGTGTTAACCGTCTAATTTTCGTGTTGTGTTTGTGTCGAAGTTATATAAAATTATTTCATCTTTTAATATTGCTCCACGTATCGCGCGGATTCTAACACTAGTGTATTTTAATGAAGGATATGTTGCAATGACTAAAATGATATTTTTCTAAAGGAAGGAACAAATAATTTAACAAGATCAAGAATATGAGAACATGTCAATATATTTTAAAAAACTGAGGGATGAAGTTGATCCCCTCCAATCCCTTCGCTCACCGAATTGGTAAAAATAATTATGGTCAAAAGAGATTTGAACTCAAGACTTATTACTTTTTACATAAGTGAGAAGACTAACCAAACCACCACCTGATTAACAAAATAAAATAACAATTTACCCTAATTAAATTTGAACTGAATAATAATAATAACTAAGCATTTATTTTGAGAGTTTAATGTAATGCATACATACATTAATTGTAAATTCAAAATGTATGCCAAAACTTGACAGCTTTTAATCCAAAGTTTATAGTTTATGCATCCTTACACCACTTATATTTTTAGGGGGTATTTGGTATGTATATGTTTGCTTTTTTATTTTTATTTGTATTTTTCTAAACAAAAAATTTAATTTTTCTACAAGATTTTATTTTTTTAAAACCATCAAATACCACTTTTTTGTTTTTTCTTTATTTTAATAATAAGACACCAAATACTGATTTTAAAAATAAAATAAAAAATTATACAATACCAAAATGGTTGGATAATATTTTTGATCCAGAAAATATTAAGTGTTTAAGCAGATAAATAAAATTTTACTTTATATTTTAAAGTAAAAATAAGTTTAAAGTCTTTTAAAAATAAAAATAAATAAATAAATTTAGGTGCTTGAATTTTGAAGTTTTTTTTATGTTACAATTTATTTTTATCAATAAAGTGTTTAAATAGATTTTTTTTTTTTTGAAGGATTTCTGGCTAGAGATTTTTTTATTAAAAAATTAAATAAATAAAATTTATTTATATTATCATTATTTTTTTTTACTTTTTATTACATTACATATCTTTTTTCTTTAAAGAAAATTTTTGAAAATTTCTTACAATTTATTATATTATAAAGCAAAATCAATAAAAGTGAGATAAATAAAAAAAAAGAAGAGGACAATACAGAAAAATGAATAAAGTCTGGAAAAAAAGGTAAAATAGTCAATTTTAATATTTCAGCAAGAAATTTTGTCAAATCCTTCTAATTGTAAAATATTTTGATTTATAAAAAATAAATTAAGAAACTCATCAAATAAAAAAAATAAATTTATGATTATCCCTTTTCTTGAAGCCAACACGTTTTCCCCATTATTAGATGGAAAACGAAATAAGACACAATCACAGCTCTTTAATTACCAGCTGCTCTCGTGCATGAAGTGACAGAATCTGTAGTTCAGTGGAATCTTACATATGCATATTCCAATTTCCAGTTGAGTGAACCCACAAACACAATCAACTGTCTCCAATGAAAGAGAGATCTAATCAACTGTTTAATGGTTAATAATTTAAAGGACAGCATGACATCTCTACCTTTTGGAGTATAGATTACCATGTTTAATACTATAGAGTATAGACCGACATGGTTTTTCTTTTTTCTTTTTTGATTGATTAGGCTAACTTTTACTCCATCTGTTCCACTTCAATTGCAACATTTACTCTTTTCACAAAAATAAAGAAAATAATTGAAATTCATTTGATTTTTAAAAATTACACACGGTTAGAAGTCTTGCTTTATGCATATGAGTGACTTCCTTGTTGTGGTAATCTGTGAAGAGTGTTGTATTCATGGAGAATAGAATGGAGGAAACCATAAAGAATCTGTCGTTAGGGGAGGATGAAGAGGCACCCTTCGAGTTTGCTACGGCAACTCATATGGTGGCTCCTGTTGCAGACTATTCGCTTTATCTGGTCAGGCGACTCCTAATGGATAGAAGAGTGATTATAGCGCTATGAAGATCACACTGGTGAACCTTTGGAGGCCTGGTAGAGGCATCTGTATTACAGAAGTTAAACCCAAGGTATTCTTATTCCAGTTTTTTCACGTGGTGGATCTCCAGAAGTATGGGCGGGTACTCCTTAGACTTTTAACAATAACTTGGTAATTCTCAAAAAAATACCAAAGGATACACTTCTAGCTAGTGTTCTATTGTTCTCTGTCGAGTTTTGGGTTCAAATACAGAACTTGCCGGTGGGATTTGTGCCAGAGGTTGTGGCTAAACAATTTGGCAATTTTATAGGAGAGAATGTGGAGTATGATCCGAAGAACAATATGCGGGGCTAGAGAAGGTATATGCGAATTAGAGTTAAACTGGAAGTTTGGAAGCCCCTTAAGCACCGGAAAAAAATACAACTTATTAATGGCTCCTTGCAGACTGTGAATTTTCAATATGAAAAGCTGCCTACTTTTTGTTTTATCTGTGGTTGCTTGGGACACACACTACAAAAAACGAATTTTAGCGACAGACCTGAAGCGGTCGCTAAATAACGACAAATCAGAGACCGACCATAAGGGAAGCTGAACGTTTAACCCGTGTACTTTTATCGACAGAATTAGCTATTATTAGCGACCGAATCAGCAACAGATATAGCGATCGCATACGTCGCTCATTTTTTTTTCATAATAAGTTTACTGTATATATAAAATTCATATTGTTAAAAAATAATATGCTAAAAGCATAATTAAATTATTCACTTTATATTAAAAAATTATTTTTTTCTTTATGGTACAATTAAAATAGGATAAAGGGTTTTGTCTTTTTTATAGGCACTTAAGAGCAAATATTACAAATTTTCTATGGAAGGGCTAATTTTATTCAATAGTTGCAAATCATGGATGATTTAAGTAATGTATTTTTGAAAATAAAAAACTTAATTATTTAATTTCACTAAACTATAGGAACTAAATAGTAAATTTTTTACCTACGAGTGGTGGCTTAGTTGGCAACATAAGCTAGACATGTGAAAAATTCTCGAGTTTAATCCCACTGAACACATCTACAGAGAGGGACTGCAGGGGAGAGAGGAGGAATCTTAATTGTAATTAAACCCCGAGCCAGATTAGACAGACTCTGTTTTACACCAAATAGTAAATTTTTCATTTAATAACTTTCTAAAAAAGAAATTGTTTTGCCATCAATATTTAGTGTATTCAATAATTTTTTTTTTTTTTTGGTTAATATTGGACAATAATCAGGTAAAAACTAAGGAAAATCGTTATCAACCATAGAATGACCAAATATATAAATACGTCCCTAATTTTTTCTTTAAAAAATCTATGGTATTTTACAATTTACGAGCGACCAATTATATCTTTATAGTTATAAAAATTGATAACTTTACACACCTTTCACGTCAATTCTAAAATAACTAAAAGAGCATGTGCACACAAGCATCAAGCAACATCGTTTTATTTTGCTCTTCCTTCATCTTCTTCTCTTATTCTCTCTTATATCTTCTTTACGGTTCTTTCTTTCTCTCTTTTGTTCCTCTCTCTCTAGCTATCCTTGCTAAATCTAGATGGTCAAGAACCCATGCGGCCCCAAATCAAGATGTAGAATGACTCATACAAGGTTATAAGTGTAGAAGTCATAGTCAATTAATAAAATAGAGAAAGCAAGCAAGATAAGTTAAATTCTAGTAGCAGATTGTTGTTTTTCATCAATTCGTGTTGGTCTTATTTCTATTTTTTTTTAATCTTTTCTAATTTTTCTAAATCTTTTCGGATTTTTCTATCTACTTCCAATCACTTAAATCCTCAGTGACTATATTTTTGAATGAAGTATAATTTGTCTTCAATTTGCGGAATTTTTTTTTAATTTTGTTATTTGTAAAATATTAATGTATAAAGATTTTTTTAATAATTTCAAAAGAAGTTGCATGAAACAAAACCTTGTATTCTAGTTTTATAAATTTTTCTTTGTTTTTGGCATAGCTACAGTTGGAAAAAACTTCTTTCTTTCTCCTATGATTTTCTTCTTTCAGAAAATATTTTAATATTTTTAGTATTCTGCAATTGAAACATAGTGTTACAACTTTTGATTCTACAATCTGTTTTTCAATGAGAATTTATAAACTTGGAGAAATATCTCAGCTTTAATGTCAATTTTCATGTTAAGATTGAATAAATAATAAATCAATTAGCATTTTTGTTTGGATTCATTTATTTAATTTGAATTAAAGACTTTAAACTCGTAAGTATTTTGAAAGTTTTGATGAAGGGAATATAAGAAAATGAAGGAATTTAGTTGCAGAGAATATTGAAAGAGATGGCGGTGGCGGATTGAAGAAGAAATGGATGTAGAAAGTACGAAAAAGGCCATGTTAATTTTATTTTTTTACTATTTTTTATTAGATAAATGTCATCTAAGTTTTTATTTATTTTATTTTATTTTTTTTTATGCTTCACGCTTCTTAGATAAATAATCACACCCACACACGCATATCAAAGCTAATAAATGTCTCTTTCTTTCTCTCTCTCTCTACGAGATGTTTGGGGTCAAAATTGTTGAAATAAAAATTTAATTATTAATTTATTAGCAAAAAATTAACCATGGGCTTTAGATGTAGTCATAGGCGTCAAATTAAATTAAATGATTAATTTATTAACATGGGCTTTAGATGTGAAAGAAGATTCAGTTTACACTTAATAATTTTAATCAAATTTGATTTAAATTAATTTAAATTAATATTATTTTAATTGAATAAAATTTCAAGTGTAACTTAATCAAATATAAATGTGATGTAATTTAATTCTAATTTTAATTTAATTTAGTGTGTGTGCATATACTGAATTTCAATTAGGATGTTGCAATTTAATAAAATTTCAAGTATCACTTAGTGAAATTGGATTTAATTTAACAGTTAGGATATCTTAATTTAATAAAATATCAAATGTAACTTAATCAAGTTTACTTTCAAGTGTAACTCAATTAATTATTACTTAATTTAATTTTAAATTTGGGTATTTTAATTTAATTTAATTTAATTTAAAATTCTATTCAATTTAATAAAATTTCAAATAGGATTTAATTTAATTGACATTATAGTGTTTTAATTTAATTTCAACTGTGATCAAATATAACTTAATTTAATTTCAAACATGGGCATTAATTTAGTTTAACTTTAAGTGTGAACAAGTGTGAGTTAATTTAGTCACATTCAATTGTCTAAATATGATTGGAAACAAAGGGTAACTTAATTCAATTCAATTAGCGTGTCTTTATTTAGTTTAATTTCAAGTCTGACAATCTGTGACTTAATTTAATTTCAATTGGAGTGTCACAATTGATAAGATTCTAAGTATGACTTAATCAAGTAATTTAATTTAGTCTCAATTCGAGTATTTTAATATAAATTAATTTTATTTCAAGTGTGACATAATTTAATTTCAATAAGTATATCTCATTTTAATAAATTTTTATATGTAACTTAATTTAATTCTAATTGAGGCGTCTTAGTTGAATTTTAATTTTATTTAAAACATGACCAAATGTAACTTAATCAATTATTACTTAATTTAATTTTAATTTGATGTCTTAACTTAATTTAATTTAATTTCAAATGTGACCAAATGTGGATGAATCAAGGTGACTTATTATCTAGATAGATTTTGAAATCAAGTGTGACTTAATCAATTGTTACTTAATTTAATTTATGTTTGGGTATCATAAATTAATTTAATTCATAATGTCACTAAATGTGACTTAATCAAGGGTGACTTAATTCAATTCAATTCAATTAGAATGTCTTGATTTAATTTATTCTCAAGTATGACTAGATGTGACTTAATTTAATTTAATTAGGGTATCCCAAATTGAATAAAATTCCAAGTTTGACTAAATCAAGTGATTTAATTTAGTTTCAATCAGGGTATTTTAACTTAAATAATTTTATTTCAAATATGAATTAATTTAATCTCGTCTAAGATATTTCAATTTAATAAAATTTAAAGCGTATCTTAATTTAATTTTAATTAAAGTATCTTAGTTTAATTAATTTAATTTTAAATGTGACTACATATATCTTAATTTAATTTCAATTAAGGTGTCATAATTTAATTTAATTTCAAGTGTGATCAAGCATGATTAGATAAGCTACAAGTACAATCATGATATTTTAATTTAATTTTAAATCTACCTAACTATATAACTATAACTTAATCAATTAAAATTTAACTTAATTTTAATTAAAGTATGTTAATTTAAATTATTTTTTATTTCAAATGTGATTTGAAGTCTAATATTTCTATTCTAAATTGTCCATGTAAATACGAAAATAATACATATTTTTATTTAGCATAAAATTACCAATATTCTATATTTTTTACTCTTTCTATGTACTAGTTTTTCCCTCTTTCCATGGACACTATATAGTCCAAGTATATATGGAATGAAAATATGATTTTCAAAGACAGTTAATGATAATATTTGCATATTTGATATTTTTTATTGCACTTAATGTCATCTAACCTTACAAATTTTACAATGACACTTTAACACTTTAATGCGGTTCTCAAGGATATATGAGTAAATATACACATTTTAAATTTAATTTTCAATTTTCAATACACAATATTTAATAAAGGTAGTATTAACATTGGACATTTTAAAACCACTCATGACCTGATCAAAACCACCTATGATCCGGTTCATTACGAGGCAAAAATCTATTAGTCATTTTTTAGAAAATATTATTTTTATTGAATAATTAATATATTATTACTATTAGTCATTTATATTCATTATTGTATTACTATTTTAGTTGCTTATTTAACAATAAAAATAAAAAATTGTTTAGATTGAAATACTAAGCAATTTAATAGAACCATATATCATGAACTTCACAATAATTTCTTTAGGTACGAAATAATAATTTTGATAAATTTCTTTACCCTTCATAATTTACCATATAGAGTCCTTTTTTATATCAAAATTTGTTGTACTCTATTATTTTTTTTGGATATATATTCAATTAATATATCTAATTTCTAAATAGATGTTATCCGATTTTTAATTTATAAAAAATAAAAATTATGAAATATAGGTTGTGAATAAGTTATATTAAATAGAGAAAAATAATAACCCCAATAATATATTAAAATATTATTGGAAATATTAATTGTTTTATTAATTAACAATAATTTTAAAGAGCTTCATTAAAAATGCTAAAGGAATAAATTTTATAGTAACTGTAAATATTACATGCGGAACACAATAAATAATACAGAACGCCACGTTAAAGCTATCGTCCAGCAAAAGCTAAATAACATAAATATTATATTAAGAAATAAAAAAAAAATATTGCGAAATATACTTTTGATATGATAAGTACAGTAAAGTACGGATACCGCTTTCAATGAAAGAGCATGGGTCTGTTTGACCTCTGTTGATTCTTCAAATGGGTTCCGCTTTTTGAAATGTGTCTTTGTCTCTTTTTCCGTTACATTAGTCAGAACGGTTCACACGCGTACGGTGTCCGATACCAGCTGTCCTTTTAACACCTCCGTGTTAATAATGAGGATTCATCTCTCACATCCTTTTCCTCTAGAATACTATACTAATTGACGTAAGAGCTTTCGCCAACATTCATGGATTTATTTATAAAAAATTATTATTATTATTATTATTATTATTATTATTGTTATTATTATTATTATTTCATGGGCAATTGACTTTGGACATTTCAAAATTAAAATAAAAAGCAGTCAGAATTTTAATTTTTATACCAAATTTGTAATTATTATACTTGATAGAAGTAAAAAATGAATGAATAGATTTTTTTTTTTTCCTCTTCCTTCTAATAGCGTGTATATAAAATAAACAAAGTAGCAGTTGAAATGCCAAACTATTAAGTACTGAATGAATATTTCATAAATATTTTGTTCGACCGAGCGTTATAAATTTTTTATTAATTTATTACGCTCGGTATAATTTTTTATATTATATTTTTTAATTTATTTGTTAGTCAATAATACGAAAAATCAATTATCTGTTTTTCTTTTTTTTAAAATAAAATATGAATTCATAAATTACTTAAATGATAGTGGAAAATATTAATAAGAAAAGACGAGCTAACACATTAGATAATATTTAATAATAAAAAATAGTAATTAAAAATTAAAATTGTTTAGCACTTAAAATAATATATTTATGTCTAGATATCATTTACACATTTAAATAAATTACAATTCGCTTAAAATAATAATTCAAAATTTTTAATTTAAAAATTTATAATAAATATAGTAAGTTATTGATATTCAATTAACTTTATAATTTAAAAAATATTAACACTTTTAATTTTTTTATAATTAACTCTTAAATATCAATTTATGAAACACAAGTGAATATGTTTAACAACTAAAAAATGAAGATAAATTTTAATCATCATCATGCTCATCATGATGATGAAAGGTACTTTTGTTAACTAAAACACCATGCATTGACCAAAAGAAAAATATTAAAGTTTTAAACTCATGACAAAGTCAAATTTGATATCAAGATTTTTCTGATATAAAAATCAAGAACATACTAAAATATTTCAGAAGTTCAGACTTATCCAATTCTTATAATTAATAAGGTCAAATGATATGATAGTCAAACAGAATTGTTCACATTTGTTTCTTGTTCAGACCAAAAAGCTATAGGGGGGCCCCTCTTTCATTCTTTTTAACTCAATTGATAAAAGATTTCACATCATATGGAGGTCAACCTAATTTTAATTTTTTTTTTATTAGATTATGATAATAGATCTGTAACGCCCCATTTTTCTATGTTTCAATAGTAGTTTACCGGTCTGTAAATAGTACCACCGGTCTGGAAATCGGTATTATTTTTGGTGTATGATGATTATAGATTCCTTGAAAAGAATGTGTTTAGAATATTATGCGTACGTTGATGGATATTTAAAAGTGCTTGTGGTATGTTGTGTTGAATTGGAGTTTTGGGGGTTTGGAGAAAATTGGAAGTGTGTATATTTTCTTTGTGTGGTAAGTTAAGTTTTAGGGGAAACTCTTGCGAAATTTTTGTAGGAATTTTCTTAAACATTATTTTTGTAAAAAAAAAAAAACAACAAAATATTAATTACTTGCCTCCTTATGAAAATTTAACCACTTCCAATTTGTGATCTAGCTTTAATAAGTGACATAAGACGGTGTTCTGGTACTGATTGTGGCATCCGCTGTCTGATTTTCCAGGATTGGCCGGTGGGTGTTACAGGATCCCTCACAAGTTCACAACCATAAAAAAAAAAAAAAAATTGTAACATTACTTTCATTCTAAAATTTAGACACCGTTTGTTTCGGGAAAATAATTTAACTATTTGAATATATTTAAATATAAAGATCAATGTTATGGTAGATTTTAAATATTTAAGGATTTTTAAAATAAATATTACTTTGCAAAAGATAAAAAGTGGTTCGAATATTTGCAATTCCTATATAATAATAAAAATGTGTGTTTTTTTTTTTAGAAAATAAATAAAAGGTTTTTTCCCTTAAAAAAATGTTTTTTAAGGACTGTGATTAGCACGTTATATTCCTAGTACTTTCAGTACAGCAAAGAAACTTCCATAGGCCATAGCAGTTGGGAGTTGCAGTTGTGGGTCCACTCGTTTTTTTTAATGCTAAAACCACGTATCTGTCTGTTTTGGGCTTTTTACCGTTACCGTCCAAAAGCCAACGTGTCTCTTTCACCATCATAAACGAAATGATAATATATCCCCCTCAATTTGGTTGAATATACATTTATACCCTGCTTGGTTGTTGATAAATGAAATTAACTTGCTATTAACATGTTATAAACATGATACAAAAATATACGCATTATTATGTTTAAGCAATTTCTGAAATCACTTTTTGGTTAGTATATGTGTATTCACACTCATCATGGATGATAAGTAAAATTCTTTTAACGGTGATGACTCTAAGTTTTTAACTTGTTCATTTTATAAGTATAATTTTATTTGAAGATATAATCTAATTCCCTAACCAATCTCTTATTGATAATTTTTTAAAAATCAATTTATATTTATTTGATAATAAATGTATATAGTTTAAGGTCGAGTCGAGTATTTAATTAATCTATCTCATAGAATATAAATAACAGAAAAATCTAATCCAATTATACAATAGATATTATTCAACTTATTTATTGATTTGTTAAAAGAAGAGTTTTCAAATATTAATTAAATGTAATTAATTGGTCTTTTCACTTATATGAGAATTGAAAATTTTTGAGTTTAAGTTCTTTTCATTATAAGAATTTTTACTATTTTGGTGAGTTAAAAGAAGGATTATCCCTGTTATATAGTCGATACTATTATTTTGATATTGTGAATCCCAATGACTAAAAAAATGAGCTTTTAAAAATATATAAAACTTTAAAAAAGGTTAAGAGGTTGTTTTAACTAATTCAATATTGTGTATGTCATAAAAAATTTTGTACAAATACATTTAAAAATGGAAAATTACGGTACTAGACTGCTAGTTTATACCACATAAATAAACAAGATATTTTTTTTAATTAAAAAAAAGAAATGAAAGAAGGGTGAAATTGAATTTGGTTAAACATTAAGGGTGTTTTAGTAATTTAATTTCCCTCCACGATGACATAAGATGCCAGGTCACTACTGTCAACCGCTGCTTTGTTACCCAAACAAGCATCAGTAAACCCCACAACCACAACAGAAATATCCTCACGTGCGCTTTATAACACTCCCTTCATTCAAATCCGTGTACAAAATGCGTCACCAGCTGGCCTCACACGTCAGCTTAATTCTCTACTCGTATATAACCCAGCCACCATGACCAGGTTAAGACCATCGCCGCCTCGCTCCATCATCAGAAATCAGATACCAAAAACATAAAAAAAAAAATTCTCTCTCTCTCTCTCTCTCTCTTTCTCTCTCTCTCTCACTCTCTCTTCAACCAAAGCATGCACAAGTCATCGAAACGACTCAAACACACCGGACCTCCGCCGACTGAATATTTACCTCCGGCAATGCTTTTGCCGCGGCTTACTCAAGATCAAGAACTCTTCATCATGGTTTCCGCTCTGAAAAATGTCGTCTCCGGCACCACCAGTAGCACCTCGGTGGCTACAGATTTGTTTCATCAATTCGCCGCCGCTGCCAGTAGTTCCTCCCCTGCTACTGCTGTTGCTTCTACAGCTGTTACTACCACCACGGATAGTTTATATAATCCAATACCGCCACCGTCGGATCTTGACACGTGTAACATATGCAAAATCAAAGGATGTTTAGGATGCAATTTTTTCCCGCCAAATCAAGAGGAAAAGAAAGGAACGAGAAAAAGAGTGAAGAAAAATTACAGGGGCGTGAGGCAGAGGCCATGGGGCAAGTGGGCAGCGGAGATAAGAGATCCACGACGGGCGACAAGGGTCTGGCTAGGGACTTTTAACACGGCGGAGGAGGCTGCTAGAGCTTATGATAAGGCGGCGATAGATTTTCGAGGTCCACGAGCAAAGCTTAATTTCCCATTTCCGGATAATACTGCTAGTAATTTAGAAGGGCAGAGTACTCCTCAAGAACAACAACAGAAAGAAAATGGGAAAAGAAAGGAATTAGAAGTGGAAATGCAAGTTGGAAAAGAATATGAATTCTGGGAAAAAATTGGAGAAGATGAAATTCAACAATGGATGAACATGATGGATTTTAATGGAGATTCGTCAGATTCTACTGGTACTGCTGCTACTACTACTATTGCGAATTAGTTTTAATTGTAAAGTTTATTTTTATTTTTTTAGAAATTTTTATGATTCTTTCGCTCTTTTTCCAACGGAGAATCATCAGTTAGTGGTTTAAGGATGTCAATTTCTATTCACAAATTGTATAGTAATTGTTCATTCTTATAGATAAGATATGTATAATTACTAATTTGTTCCTACTAGAATTTCTTGTTTATAAAATTTAAGAAATAATATTTAATTTACCCTTTAAACTTATTTGATCGATTTACAATGTATTTAAAATTATTATCGTTTTTAACATAAATTTCAATAAAAAGAGGATTGTAGTTTTTTTTTTTTTTTTTTTCTTACTGATCAAAGCGTATAAGAGACAAACAAACAAACGAAATTGAGTGCTGTAATTTTTTCTAAGTTTAAATAGGTTATCCATTTTCATTTGCTAATTCATCGAGTTTAATCGAAGTATAAATTAATTAGCCGTTTGATTGAAAATTCTATTAAAATTGATTTTAAAAACTTAAATTTGAATAAGTTCTACAATTATAATCAAATTCAACAGAAGTTCTATTCTAAAATTCAATAACAAACACCAATTGGAAAGCCTATTACCAGTTGCCACTGGAGCAGCAACAATTGCTGTTTGGTTAGTAAGAAAATTTAAACTGGAAAAGCTAAAGTGGGACGGACCTACGCGGACCACATCATCAGGAGTTGACAGGAAAATCTAACCTCACCTGATCAAAGAGCCACTTCAATAGGATGCGTGTGTTGTAAGAGCGCGTCTACCAGCATTCATGTCACCTATTATTATAATATAAGTTAATATAACTAATAGTGTTTTGCCACCATATAACATATTTAACACGTGCCTTATTTAGAATGGATAAATCCTTTTGTGTCACGTTTAAGATGTGTACGACATCATCACTGAGATATAGATGTAGAATGGAATAAAAATATGGCAAATTTAAGACTAATTTAAAATTCATATGAGCATAACAAAAGGAAGCAAATAGCTGAGCAAAATAGCTATGAAAATCAAATCATCTTGTTTGGAACAAAAGGAAAAATAATAAAAAAATGAAAAATTTATTTATTTTTTTGCTTATGCCATGTGGATAGAATCTTTTCATTTGGGAGAAAAAATTACGGTGGAATATTGAAATTTCTCTAATTTTTACACAATTATTCAAATATTCAAACTACTTTTAACTAACTATTGAAATTATATAATCATTAAAATCCTCTAAAATGATAAGTATGGTTCAAATGATAAGATATTAATATTAATAATTTTTTCTCTAAAATTTTTGGCTTTTCCAAACAAAGAAAAATAAATTTATTTTCTTTCCTTAATTACTTTCCTTCGTTGTCCAAACACAATAATGAAAAATAATAATGGAAAGAAAATTAATAATTCATTATTATTTTTCTTCTTTATTTTCATTCTTCTTCTTTCCAAACAAATGTAAAAGACAATGTACGTGAATATGGCCTCAATATACGCGTATATAGCCTCAATATACAAATTTGCCTCTATATTTTTCACAAAAAAATTTATGGTATCTTCATCTTTACTTTAGTATATTGAATATTTTGATTTATAAAATAATACTTACTAAATACTTTATTTTGACTCATTAAACACTTTAATTTATGAAGTTAGATCGATTAAACATTTATCGAATAGTTAAATATGTAAAAATTATCATTGAAAAGTTGTGTTAACGACGTATGAAATCAATATTTCACGTTTGAAAGCGAAAAACCTTAAAAGTTATAGTTGTTAGTATAAGAATATGTGGGAAATTACAGAGAAGTCTATAGTGCCATAAAATTTGTTTTTTCAAAATTTAGAGATTAAATTATATATTCGACCAATTGAAAAAGAGAAAATTGTGAAGGAAATGACATTTGGAAAATCAAAATTGATCAAAACAGGACTGATAAAGATTTAGGTTGCCTATAATAAATTTAAAATTGATGATTTATTTTTGCATCTTTCAAACGGTAACAAGAATAACTTTGAGAGAAATTGAACAACTGGTTTATTGATATTAGTTGAATATTTTTATATTTAAGAGAAAGAAGAGAAAGACAAAATAGGAAAGACAACTCAACAAAAACTAACTAAGAAGTAATTGGCTAACTAGCATGCTAATTATAACTTAATAATAAACTATAGTCTTTGAGTAACAATTGTCTCTTTAATTGTGTTTTTTTCTTCTTCACGAGATTTAACTAAATACTTTGACACCCCACAAGCTGGAGAATGGAGATCTAACATTCCCAGCACGAGCAAAAGATTATGAAATTGAGGAGGTGGAGGTGGCTTTATCAGACTATTAGCTAATTGATGAACTGTAGAAACAGGAAGAAGATGAAAAATGTCATCCTGTAATTTTTCCATATGAAGGTGATAATCAATCTCTGTATGCTTGGCACGCTCATGAAAAATGAGATTATTGGCAATGTGAATGGCAGACTGATTATCACAATATATACTAATTGGATTAGAGCGAGGTATCGAAAGGTCTCTAAGCAAGTAAAGATTCCATTGTACCTGACATGTCACAGCTCCCAATGCTCTATATTCTGCTTCAGAAGATGATTTAGAAATAGTTGCTTGCTTCTTGAATTTTCAGCTTATTAAAGAGTCTCCCAAACAAATAGTATATCTAATGATGACCTTTCTTGAAATAGCATATAACCACCCCAAACTGAATAACTAAAGGCTTTGAGATGCAAACTAGAATCTTTTGGAAACCAGAGACTCTTAATAGCAGTAGCTTTAATATATATATCATGGAACCCGATGATGAGCTTGCAAATGTATTGAAGCAATTGATTAACTGCAAAGCTCAAATCTGGCTTAGTTGTAGTTAAGTACAATAGTTGTCCAATAAGTTTCCTATAACTGAAAAAATCTGACAAAGTAGAAGCAGAATCAATATGTAACTTGCATTGAATATCCATTAGTGTGGATACTGGTTTAGCTCCAATATAACTAGTAGTAGAGAGAAGCTCAAATGCATATTTTCTCTGATATAGAGAAATACCAGTAGATAACCAAAATTGAGAAGTCCCTGAGACAACTTTGAGTACCACTGTTGCTTGCTTGTCGAAGCCCATTCAAAGATTTGTTCAATCACAGACTTGATTAGGCTTTAGAGGATGCAAGACTAGAAGGCAATTCTATATAGACTTCTTCAATGAGATCTCCATGAAGAAAGACATTATTTACATCTAATTGATATAAATGCCAATCATGAATAGCAGCAAGAGATAAAAGCAACCTAAGAAAATCAAAGTTTATCCAAGTCTGAAAGGACCACTAAGGTCAAATGATGTGTGAATCAAAGACAGGATCTGCTACCTGTGTTTCTACTAAAGCAAGGAGGGTCCATTGTTCCTTCTTTTTTCAATAAAATAACTTGAGAAGGAATTGGCATAAGATGACACTGCATTCAAGATTTAATTTGTTTATTAGATTATTAGATGATAGACTTGTCACGAGTTCACAACTATCAATATTAAAAAAAGCCCACCAAACATAATATTTTAGTCATATACTAAAATATATAACATTTTTAAATTTAAATTTTTTATTAAAAGAGAAAGATTCCTGTCATCCCATTGATATATGACTTATATATATATATATATATATTATATATTAATATAATTAATATTATACACCAAGATATGATCTAATGGTAAGTATATATACGACTTGACAATAGTTTTGGTTTGAATCCCTCCTTACCCTATACTCAAAATATAATGAATAATTAATATAATTGAATAATAATAATAAATAATGATAATATATATCTAATAAATATTATTTTATATTTAATTTTAAGTAACGTTATTACGAGAGGACAGAGTTATTAATGATAAAGACAATCAAAAAATTTTTTTTTGTTGATAAAATTATGTAATCGAACTAAAACAGTGAATATCAAATTAATCGGTTTAAATTTGAATTAAATCAATAAAAATGAAATAAATTGAATCTTCCATAAAAAAAAATTAAATAGAACTAAAATAGTGAATGTGGGATTAAATCGATTTGGTTGGGTCTAATTTGATTAGTTTTTTATTTTAATTTAACTTTTAGATTAAATTCATTATTTTAAGATCTTTAAAAATCAAGCAAATACTTCATTTTTGTCCATAATAAACTAAACTGAAAAACCAAACCGAATACTTTCAAAATGGAAAAAAAAAAAATCAATCGGTTTGACCTATTTTTGTCTACACCGACACATCAGATCTGCCAACCGCTGTATTGTCACCCCAACACCAGCATAGCTAGCCCCACAATATCCCCACGTGTGCTTTAAAATTAAATTTCCCCAAATTATCCTTCAGGTTCAAACCCGTGTACAAAATGTGTCACCATACGCCAGCTGGCTTTCCGTTCTATATATATTAGCCCCCGGAGGCAGAGACAGTCTAAAAACAAAAAGCATACACAAAACAACTCATCAAAACGACCAAATTTCACCGGGCTTACGGCGAAGGGAATTACACCTCCGGTAATGTCATTGCCACAACTTACCCAAGATCAAGAACTCTCCATCATGGTCTCTGCTCTGAAAAATGTTGTCTCCGGCGACGCCACCAGTAGCACAACGGTGGCTTCAGATTTCTCACAGGTTCGTCAATTCCCCTCCAATGGTTATGGTTATAGTTCTAGTTACTCCTCTGCCGCTGTTACTGGTGCAGTTGCTACCACCACCACTAGTTTTTATAACGCATCAGATCTTGACACGTGTAGCATATGCAAAATCAACGGATGTTTAGGATGCAACTTCTTCCCGCCAAATCAAGAGGAAAAAAAGGGGAGAAGAAAAAGAATAAAGAAAAATTACAGAGGAGTAAGGCAGAGGCCGTGGGGAAAATGGGCGGCGGAGATAAGAGACCCACGGCGAGCGACAAGGGTGTGGCTAGGGACTTTTAACACGGCGGTGTAGGCTGCTAGAGCCTATGATAAGGCCGCGATAGATTTTCGAGGGCCGAGAGCGAAGCTGAATTTTCCATTTCCAGATAATACAGACAGTAATGGTTCAAAATTAGGAGAGCAAATTATTCCTCAAGAACAAGAACAGAAAGAAAATAGGAAAGGAAAGGAATTTGAAGTGGAAATGGAAAATCGAAACGATTTTGAATTCTGGGAAGGAGTTGGTAAAGATGAAATTGAACAATGGATGATGAATTTTAATAGGGATTCATCAGATTCTTCTGCTACTATTATTTTGTAATTTTCTTTTCATATTTATGGTTCTCTCATTCTTTTTTCAAGAAAGAATCATTAAGTAAGGGTTTTAGGATTTACTTGTACAATTGTTAAACTTTTTTTTTTTTCTTAAAAAAAAAAAGAAAATTCTTCTAACCCAGTTTTCTTCGTTTGAAAAGCTAAATAATAAAAATTAACTTGGAAATTCCCACTGCATCAGCAACATGTTAGTCGGAAAATTTAAACCTGAAAATATAGTAGGACCCATGGGGCCACGTCAGCAGAAATGACATGTAAATCTCACCTCACCTGATGAAAGAGGCTGGTTAGCTGGGATTTGGATTACAACTACTAATAGTGATTCGGCAATAAAAAAGGAATTAACATCGTATTGTTTCATAGTCATGTTTAACACGTGCATTAAATCATCATTAGTATGGACATGGAATAAAGAAATGGCAACTTTTTAGATTAATAAAATCTAAAACGTGCAATTATAATCACGTGCGTGAATATGAACTTAAAAAATCCCAAGATCTGATAAAGGGTTAATATTAGATTAGGAGAATTTTATTTTTAGAATTTTGAAACACAATAAACAAATATGAATTTTTTTTACAACTAATTAAGTGTGAAAATAGGGTTTATCATCTTTTTGAACCTTCAATCTAATTTATTGTTTTATTGTAATTTAATTATATCTTTTTAGTACTATTTAATTTAAATAAATATATTATTTATTCCTTATTAAATTTAAAATTTTATATCTTAAAATATATCACAACCGATTGTATTTACATCTATAGTCAAAAAAATTTAAAATTACCTAATTCCATATCGAATTTCCATGGAATAGTATCGAATAGAATTTTAAATTCAAAAGAAATTTGGTATTGAATGCAATGAAATTTCAAATTTCAAAATATTTTGCAATCTGGATCATTTCATTTTATACTGACCGAATTACACCCCTAATTATTAAAACAACTAAAAACTATTAAATCAATTAACATTACCAAATAGAGCCTAAAACTTTAAAAATTTCATCAAAACATTTTTATGTTGGAATTCATAATAGGGTGGGAGATACATATCATAAAAGGAGGAGAATATCTCTATTGTTAAGCTCATTAAATTTGGACATTAAAAAAAAAAAATACGCTTTCATTATTATGGAAAGAAAAATAGTCTACCATCTCTAATGTCCCTCTAATCTTGAGAAACACTTTTTTCGAACAGTTAGGTGTTTTCTGTGCCTATTGATCATGGATGGTACTTGGGTTTGCCTTCTTTGACAGGCAAAAGTAAGAAGGTAGTTTTTGGTTTTATTAAGGATAAGTTATTGCAGAGGCTGTAGGGTTGGAAGAGTAAATTCTTATCTTGTACTAGGAAGGAGATTCTTATTAAATTAGTAGCTCAAGGTATCCCCTCCTTTTGCATGAGTTTTTTCTTGATTCCGATGAGTACGTGTGTTGAGTTGGAAAGAATGTTGAATTCCTTCTGGTGGGGGTATGAAAAAGGATGAACGACATAGTATTCATTGACTATCATGGGAGAGGATGTGTTTCAGTAAGGAGAACAGGGGAATGGGTTTTCTCCATTTTCATAGCTTTAATTTGGCGCTCCAGAGAAAGCAAGGTTGCGTATTAAGACCGATCATAATATTCTTTTATCACAAGTACTCAAAGCAAAATATTTTCCAGAGGGAAATTTCACAGAGGCCGTTCTTGGACGTAATTTGAGTTATACATGGAGGAGTCTTTTGTCTTCGTAGGATGTGTTAATGCAGGGTGTGAGATGGCGTAATGGTGTGCATGTGAATATATGGTCCCAACCATGGATTCGTAGGGATTCTAATTTTTATATATAGTCTCCTGTGTTGCAAGGCTTTTAAGAGCTCTCAATAGCTGACCTTATTGATCATGATCGCTGTAGTTGGAATGTAGACCTGGTTCAGGGTTTGTTCTTATTGGATGATGTCCTATTAAGAAATATGGGGGGATAAGTTTATATGGTATTGGACGAAATCTGGATGCTATACTGTAAAGTCAGTATATAAGTTGCTTTTTGCTTAGACTCCCAGGTCATGCCTTTGGTTTGCCCTATGTGGAAGGAAATCTGGAAGTTGAGCTTACCTTCAAACGTAAAAGCTTTCTTGTGGAGATTGGGGAGGAATGTCTTTCCAACAAAACTTCAGTTGGCTAGTAAAGGAGTGGAGTTGGATAGTCAGTGTGTTTTGTGTGACCAGCAGGAAGATGCGAAGCACGTTTTCCTTCATTGTCAGTATGCTCTAATGTGCTGGCAAGTTTTGGGAGTACAATTCCCGATTTCGCAGGCCATTGAATTTATGGCATGGTGTGAGTTTCTTTTGCTGAATGCAAGAAGAGATAAGCTAGAACATTGTTGCATGGTTGTGTGGTATATCTGGTTTTGTAGAAATCAGGTTATTTGGAATGAAGTTCCAACTCCTCTTGAGTTGGTTGTTCCTATTGCACTGCATCTTTTGCTTAATTAGAAAGAAGCCCAGAAGAAGCTCCAAGTTTCGACCCAGGTGCCCACTGCTTCTATAGTTGTATCTCGATGGGTGGCTCCTCCGTTAGGAATTATCAAATGTAATATTGATGCTGTAGTACGCCAAGACCGTAATTAGTTTGGTTTTGGCGCTGTTTTTCGTGATGGAGCTAGTAGGTTTGTTCTTGCTCTGACAGGTTTTATGTGTGGTAATGGCGAGGCGAGGCGAGGCGCTAGTTGTGTGAGAGGTCCTATCATGGATTAAGAAATGGGGCTTTGCTAATCTACAAGTTGAAACAGATGCTTAGATGCTTGTGTAGGTTATTCATAATCCTATTAATAACTTTACTGAATTTGGGATGGTAATGATGGAATGTTGTGATTTATTGTCTAGCCTCACAAATGTGAATGTGAGTTGGGTAAGAAGACAAGCGAACGAAGTCGCTCATAGCTTGACTAGAGTAGCTTTTTTATATGCTAGTTTTCAGATTTGGTATGAGCTCCCTTAGATATTGAAGCTCTTGTTCTTGCAGATTTAGCAGTTCATGATGAATAAAATCTTTTTTCTATTTCAAAAAGAAAGAAAGAAAAAACAGTCTACTGAAATAATTTATAATTAATTAAACAATTAATCTTAAATATTAGACATTTATTTAATGAAAATAAAAATATGAAATTATTAAGTGTTAAATATTAGAAGTAACAAACTCCACCAAAGCAACACATGAAAAAAAATTAGGGATTTTAATTTTAGGTTGTACTCTTTAATTATGCAAGTAATTATTATTACAACTGATGAACTCAAAAAATATAATTATATTTTTATAGTATGTCTGGAGGGTATTTAGAATTAAGGAGAGAGAACCAGCGTTATATGCCAACTCCTTTCTTTTTTTCCTAGTCCTTTTTATATATTAATAGAGAGTAATTGGTTTGGGTTTAAGGTAAGATAGTGGAGAGATTTTCTCCACTGTATCTATTTGTTACCGATAAAGGAAAATTTTATGAGATTTTCTAGATTATTAGGAGATTATTTAGATAATTAAAAATAATTATATTGTCAGGTCGTATGTGCATTTACCATTCGACTAACTATTAGTGTGCTATCACTTATTGTAAAACGAGAAAAAATAAAACCAATAAACATGAGAGTGATGGCATTAGAAGCATTCACGTGGTAATGCGAGGCTGTACAATGCCCAAAAGGAAATAGCAATTGGTTTTGGTAGAAATGGTACATATGATCCTTCAAACTCCTTGATTAAACGTGGTTAAGGTGGGGTAGAGTAAGAAACTTTTTTTTTTTTTTGGAAAAAAAAATTATACTCGTATCCCTATATTTTGCCAAAATTAACTACTTTATCTTTATATTTTTTTAAAATATAATAATATATCCTCATGTTCTAAGTCCGTTATACGTAGTATCCGGTCTATCCATTTTTTGCACTTTCAAAAAATAAGTCAAAGAAAAAACCTGACAATTTAAAGAGAAAATCTTTTTTTTTTTATTAAAGTACCCTCTTCTTTCGCTCTTTCTCTTCCAGTAAATAAGTTCAAAACTTTCTCTCTATAGTTTATCTCTCTAAAAGAAGAAAAACAATAAGAAGAAAAAGAGATGATGATATTCAATTATAAGATTTGTAGAATATATTATTAATATTATCAATAATTAATATAGTAATAAAAATCCTTCTTCTTCCTTATTGTTATTATTGAAATAATAATAAGATTATGATTTTCAATTTAGAGAGAAAAATATGAATAAGTTTTTTTTTTCTCTAAGAGCTCCCATCATATTTTGTTTTCTTTGAAAAATTAATTTATAAAAGTTGAATATTTTGAAGAGAGAAAGAGAAATAGTTTGTTGTGGTTTTATTAGGTGATATTTTTTCTTAACAAATTTTAGTTTTATGGAAAGATCGTTGAAGTTTGGGTTAAAATGTTTTGAGGTTTGAGAATTTCTTGATGTCGGTTTTAATCGGTAATCAAAAAAGAAAATGGATGTAAAAATTGAGTTTCCCATAATATTCTAATCATTTTAGTAGTTAGATTGAAATATTTTGAGATAACCTAGTTTTTTGGCTACCGTCGGCGACATTCCGGCAAGCCACAAAATTGATTTTAAAAGAAAACGGATTTTATTTTTTAATTAGGGTCATTGAAGTCATTTCATAACAATTTAACGTTTAAAGGTGCAGAAAACGGATGAAAAGGGAACATTGTTTAATAAATTGAAAAAATGAGGGCATGAAAGTGCATTTTAAAAAATACGAGAATAAAGTAATTAATTTTAATAAATTCTTAAAAAAAAAAAAATTCACATTAAACACATTCGTATAAGATAGGAATAGGGTATACGCTTTATCAAACTTATGACAACTTTATATGTATATACTAACTTATATATCTCACACATAAATATGCTCTGCAAGGGATGTGAAATGATTATATGAAATATAAAATAAATTATTTTACTTTAAAAGTAAATAGCATTATAATATGAGAAAAATAATTCCAACGAATAATATATTTCCGTTAACTAAAACGCGGTTCCATTGATTTTCTCACATTACATATATATATAAAATCAGCTTGGTCCTTCCCACTATAATCCTGATCCATTGAGTATCTTATATATATCAAAAATAGTTATTGGGTGGGATTTGTTTAGATCGTTTGCAAACAAGGAGGTGATTTTATCATTAAACATGTTAAACATGTTAAAAGAAAAGAAAAGCAAGAAAGGACATATATCAGCAAAATAATTGAATTTAAATAATTAAGCACATGCTCGATAAGCATTAATATTGATCCACATTAATGTTGTTTTTTTCCTTCATATTCCTTTCTAATCATGCATGCTTTGTTTTTGTTTTTCTTGCTTTTTCAATAGAAAAATGTCATTCCACACTGTGATGTGAAATATATGAGTAATACAAAAGGATATAATATCCATATTAAATTCAGGCGCTCGTGGCCTAATGGATAAGGCATTTGACTTCTAATCAAAGGATTGTGGGTTCGAGTCAGACCGAGCGTGCTTGTTTTTATATAAGCTGCTTTCTTTTCCATCGTTTTTTCTTACTAAACCAAACCCATGTTTTTTGTTTTTATAAAGTTGCTTTCGATTTTTTGGTAATAAATATTTCTATGATCTTTTTTTTTCTCTTGTTCTCTAAGAAACAAGTGCGACTTTCTCTTGTTTTCATACAAGCTGCTTTCTTTTTCATCGTTTTTCCTTAGTAAACCATCGCGAAACCAAACCCTGGATCTTCTTTGGTTGCGGATTTCTATGCGAATTTGACTTTGGAGGGAAGTCAAAATGGAGTGGAGGCTAGGAAGGATGTGTCGGAGAATGGAGATGAGGAGGCTACAGAGTCTAATCTTTGTGTTATAGGTTGCATCTTCATAGAGAAACCAATTCAATTTTTGGCTTTTAAACTGACTATGGCGGCGGTTTGGAGGCCTGTGAAAGGGATGCTAATGAAAGATTTAGGTAATAATGCATTTGTTTTCCAATTTATGCATGTTGTGGACTTGGAATGTGTAGCACAAGGCAGACCATGGAATTTCTCTCAAAATCTGATTATTTTTAAGCATGTACCGAAGGGTGTTTATCCTCGACAGGTTGAATTGATAGAAGCAAATTTCTGGGTTCAACTTCACAAGTATCCCTATTGGGGTGCAAGTTGGAGAAAACCTTCCAGGATGTTGGGAATTTTATTGGGTCTTTTATGGAGGCTGATCAACGAAACTACTCTATTTTCTGGAAAGATTATATGCATATCAAGGTTACCATTGATGTTCTTAAACCATTGAAACGCAGACTATGTATGAAGATGACAAAAGGAGACTGGTTATGGGTGTTGTTCAGATATGAAAGATTGGCTACTTTCTGTTTCTTTTGTGGTCACTTAGGACACTCTGATCGATTCTGTGCTAAGTTGTTGGAGTTTCCAGGGATTACTAGAGAACAATTTGCATACGAACCGCTTTTGCGAGTTGAAAATTGATGGCAATCCAATATCGGTGAAAAATAGCTTTTGACTGAGGCGATGGTGAACAACGGTGGCGGGGACCAGGGAAGTGGCCCATCTCCGATGGACTCTGATCACATGAAGGACAATCAGCATGTTTATTCCGCAAATTATGTGCCAGTGGGTACCGGTGGGAATGAATATGGCAGGCGTGCATAGGAAGGTATCTATAATATCTCTGCCTAAGGATACTCAGGGGATTATGAAGATCGTGTGGACTTCATTATAGAAGATCCAAAAAGGAGGGGTGTGGAAAGGTTACTGGTGATGCGGGACAAGGTTGATAAACAACAACATGAGATGTGGTTTTGTGTCCTATGGCTAATTTGGAAGAATAGGAACCAGGTGGTATGGGATCATAGATGTCTTGATACTCAGCAGGGTATTTTTCGAGCAAAACAATGCTTAGATGAATGGCAGATAACTCAAGTCTCCAAAACGGTATCCAAAGTTGTTCAATAGCCATTCCCAACGAAATGGAAACCTCTGGTCTTGTCAGGTATGAAATGCAATATAGATGCCGCGTTTGATGAAATATCCAATAAAGTTGGAGTGTGCTGGATTCTTCGTGATACTACGGGAGTAAATCATGGTGGTAAGTTAATGACAGTTACAGGGGCTCATAATGCGTTGCTAGCTAAAGCAATTGGTGTCCGGAAAGCTTTGTCATGGCTGAAAGAGAAAAGGCTTGGTTAGATTGGCATTGAGCTTGAGTCAAATTGTTTGTTAGTGATCCAGGTTGTGAAGTAGACTCGTACAAATAATTCTTATTTTGGATTATAAAACTCTATCTCAATAGTTTTTTTCTATCTCTTTTAATTTTATAAAAAAGTCAGCGAATCAATATGCTCATCCCTTATCTCGAGTGCTGTTTCTGAGATTGGTTTTCTAAAATAAGGTATTGTTTTTCCAGATTTTATTTTGAATGTGTTGCATTTTGATTCAATTAATATATACGATATTTGCATTTTTTTTTTAAAAAAAAAAAAGAAATACGGATGACCATATCATAATAAACCCAATTGATGTGTATTTCACGACGCCACAACCAATAACGTTCTTTCACTTCTCTTAGTGACCTATTTTACCCAAAAAAAAAAAAAAAAAAAATCAAAATCAAAATTTCAGTTCCTTTATAAAATACGTATTCTTTTAATCGAATTACTTTAGACACATTACAAACAAAGAATCCATCCCAAAACCAACAAAATAATTCACATGGATTCAAGAAAATTTAACGAAATTCGTGCAATTTTTCTCAAATTTTATGAAAATTCACATGGTTTGATGTTCATGCATCATATCTCTGATACCAAGTATTAGGACAAATACAACTAAAACCACAAAAATTTTAGATAAAGAGACAGAACAAGATTTGAATTTCTAGACAAAACGAGTTGAGACGAAATTTGGATAAGTGTAAATAAATTTATTTGAAACACTTGCCCTTGTCTGACTTTCAAGATGAGAACTGGCACTAAATTATTAAATTTATATCTTTTTTTTCTGAATAGAGAATTTGGAATGCTTTCGGAGATTGGGTATAACTTCTCAGTCTTCCTTCACCAAATACTTTTTTATTTTGTCAAATATTTGGATTTTGAATTCTTTTTACCTAAAAATTATCATTAATTTAGTGAATCTTATTTGAAAAATATTATGAGAATTATATTATGAGTCCAACATTTTAATTTTTTAATATTTTCCTATTTCATGGAAAAGAATTTTTTTTTCTAATCGAACAAAAAACTTCAATAAAAAAGAATTCTTTTTTACATTGACATTTTTTTTTTCAAAAAATTTAAAATTTTTTTTACGACTTAAAAATTTATATATATATATATATATATATATATATAAAATAGCGAAATTAGGGAGTCGCCAGCAATAACTATAGAAATTTTTACATTTTATCTATAAAATAGTGAATTTTTCAATTCTGCTCCTAAATTTGAAAAATATTTAGGCACCCTAAATATTTTATCTGATCCTACCATTGTCATACCATTCATGAACTATGATTTGAGATGTTTATTTCAAGTACATTCTATAGGCTGCTCATATGTAGTGTGACAAAACAAGCCCATTTAACCTCATTTTTTACAGCTAAAAATTGTTATTTTCCTAATTCACAAGCAAACAAAGGCGTGTTCTTTGAAAATAAGTGATTGGAAAAGTATTCTACTCCATATATTATCCTGTCAAATTTTCACCTTCAAGGCTTCAACACTTTTGATCGTATAACTTCCTTCTTCCTCTCTCTCTCACTGTACAAAGCTACGCATTCTCTTCTCCATTTTACTCACTCTCTCTCTTCTGCAAATGCATGTTGTCTCAAAGTGGCCACGGATGCCATGAGGATTTTGATGCACTTAAAATTCAAGTGGGCTTTAGAGGCTACTTGGTTTATACATTAAATTTTCTTATTCATTTAATTTTTTATTTTGAACATGGAATTTGGTGTAATTTACGGGATTAGCACTTATTCCAGTTGCCATGGTTGAAGCTATGGCACGTGTTTTGTCTTCTCCTTCGTCTTCTTTAAAACATCAGATTTACAGGTTGTCTTTTTCCTCCATTGAAAATACCTTGCAATTGATGTGTTTTGCTCAAAGGGTTAATCACTCGTTTTTAACGATTCCTAATACTCAATTCGATAACTAAAATCGAATTATCCAATCGAGATCATATCATTTTTTAAAAGTAATTGACATCTCGTTTCATTGTTTCTTGCTACATCTAGTTCCCACAACATTCGAGGTGATTTTATCGAATTTGTTTCTCTGCAATCGTTTATCAGTTGTTTATTTCCTATTTATCGTGAATAACGTTTAAGATGAGGATAAATGAGGTTAAATGGATAATTGGACCATGTTTGCCACATTGGACAGCTTATATGGATTAAATGTCAGGCAAAATGAGTGGACAAGTAGGCATATGTAGACCCCACTTCATTCCATTAGATAATCTGGCTGTCCACCTCATCAGGAGACATTAAATTGAAAAAAAAAATGCAAGTCTAAATACTTAATTATCATTATTTTCCATTCAGACACCAAAATAAAAAAAAAAAAAAAAGACAAGTAAAGACACTAAAAATAACATTATCCCTTTAATATGTAAGTTTTAATATTTTAATTTGTGTAGCTCTTGTGCATTTTCTTTTTGTTAATTATAGCTTGGGACTTTTAGATTTTACTCATAAACCACTTTCACTACGATTGGGTTAGTTCGTTGTTCTTTCTTTTTGTTAGACTTTAGTTTCATAGACAAATGTGAATAACCTTTTAAGATAAGGGGAAAAAATGTTACTATATGTAATGATATCTCACCTTTAACTTTGCTATCTCTTGCTTCCTTTTGTAAATATTTCAATGAAGGCATATTCTTTGTTCTTTAGTTGTTCTTTGCTGCAATGACTTTAAAACTTACCTATGAAGTCATTTCTTCTTTTATCAATGAGACCGAATCTATCTTTGGTAATTAAAAAGAAATCAGTTAATTTATTAGGGTCCACGCTAAATTGTAAATTTAAAAAGTTTAGACATTTAATTACTAGTGTCTTCCGTTAAAAAACCAAAATAGAAAAAAAAAAGGGAAAGTTTAGACACTTAATATAACTTTATCATATATACATACATATATATATACTATGTATATGTTTATATATATATATATATATATATATATATATATATATATATATATATACACAGAGAGAGGCGGAGCAAGGATAATTATTTTAGGGAGGCCAAATGAAATTTTTTTAAAACTTTTAGTGGGGCAAATGTAATTTTTCTATAAGGATTAAAATCATTTTCATAAGAAAATTTAAAAAAAAAATTTAAGTCATCCATATTGTAACTATAAATGATTTTTTCATTGTTTTTTTTTTTTTTTCTCTAAAAACCCCTTCTTCACTCAATTCAAAGTAACCACATATGAAATTTTATACCTAAATTATATATCAGGCTTGTATGAGTGATTTAATCACAATTCCACATGATTATAAATCCCTATGATTAATAAAAGAATCCTAAAATGCCAAACATTCAGTTATTCCATAGAACATTACACTTTGCTTTCCAACATGGTAAAGTCTAAAAGATGCTATGCTAAAACACAATTTAAGAATATTAAACTAAAAAGTGTATGAAAGTTCAACAATTTAAATATGGGGTGCAATTGAATTAAATATATCATTGGTGTCACCAAAACTAGAGAATAAGTAAAAATAGAAAAATGGAATTCAAGAATGGCAAACATCAATTGAATTTTCCATTGATTATAGCCATCAAAGGTCCTTCAAACAATAAAAAGAGTGAAATAGCCATTAAGTTAGCCAACTTTCTTCGATGTCCTCTTTTCGATGAAGCAGATATCATTCTAGCTCTTGAAAACTCCACTGATGAGTCTTATGATGATGATCTGCCTTTCGAAATTATTTTTCAACTCTCGTCAACCCAACTTAGTTTGAAGCTCAATGTTATAATCAATAGTGTCCTATCCAAACACACCCATTTTGAAAATTTGCTGCAATTGGCAAGTTCAAATGGGGCAGGTTTACTTATAATTGATTGTGAATCTCCAAATGATGGTGTTGGTGCCATTGATAGTGTCCCTAAGCTCAATATTGACACAAACAAGCCATTTGTTGTGGAAGAATTTGTCCATACAATGCTAAGAGAGCTGGAATTCCCTCAAGGTAAGCCATTAAAACAACTTCCACAAAGTACTAATTTCACTAATTCAAATTAAATCCAGGCTTGAAAACTTTGAATTAGATGCACAGGCCTTGTTTAGTTTTAAAAAATTGTAGAAAATTGTATACAAAACCATTGGAGCTCATCTCTTTATTTATCATTTATGTGTTTTTCTTCCAAAGCAGTATAATAATATTAATTCTTTAATGGCAGAGACTAATGAAGCATATGATTAGAAGAATGTGATCCATTTGGAATGGAAGTGGAGACGCAGGAAGAAGCCAAGAGTTTGAAGTGATGACAGTCTCTGATATTACTGGACATGTTATCCTAGTAATTAATATTGGCCCTGAAAAAAGATTAAATAAGAGCACTATTTAAATACATTAATTACTCTTCATAGTTGGAATTTAATTTTCATTAACGGTAAAAGTAATTTAACGTTTCTTATAAAATTTGTTGTTTTAGTCCCTATTTGACAATGACATTTATTACAGCGTTTTAGTATTTTGACCTAATTAAAATAATATTTTTATTATTTATAGCGAAAATGATATTATAACGGAAAATGTTAAGGAAGGTGTATTAAATTATAATCATATTAGAGTTTAAAAGAATTGTTGAATTTGATAGAATTGATGGATTTTCTAAGATTTTCACAAATTCCACTGGAATTTTACATAAAGTTTTATGGGATTGGTGGGACTTCTTTTTATAGATTTTGATTGAATTTGATGAAATTACAATAATTTTTATATATCCAATAAAAATTAATTTCAAGACCTAATTAAATAAATTAAAAGACTTTTAAGTCCAATTGAAAAATTGAAAAACAATGAGGGACTAAAAAGCAAAATGTGTAATTTTTTTCCAAAATCGTTTTCTTCTTTGTTAAAATTAATCTTACCGCCGTCGACAGTGAAAGTCTTGGAATGACCAGCATCGCTGCTGGCCATCCCCGCTCCTAGAACAATCGCGATGTGGTCGAAAAACAATGAGCTTCTCGTCCCTTAACTGAACGACGATTGTCTCATTGAAAACTCACAACCATCGCCAGGACTTGCGCCGGCTATCGAAGCTCGTGCAAGGAGGCACACACATTGAGACAGGCCCAATGCACGGCCCGTCTCCTGCAGCTCATGGAGCCTGGCGGTCTGGCCACAACAACAGTAGACTGCATTCTTCAGTCCTTCAACTATTTCAAAGCTTTTCTATTTTTTTTATTTGATTCAATCAATATTTTATTGAGATCAACCCATAAAAATTCTAGAAAATAATCAAATTAATTATGAAAAATTTGCAGCATTATTAATATTACTTTTCGTCAAAATATCAAATTCTCAGCACATGAATTAATTTGAAATTAATCCAAAAATTAAAATATTATTTTACACCTTAATTGGTGTATTGGATTAAGATTCTGTTAGATTTTAAAAGATTTTTAAAATCTTTGGGTGTGAGGATGGATTTGTCAATGACTCTTCTATTTTTATACTTGAAATTAATAATTTTATAGAATGCTTTCAGATCAATAATGTTTTGAATATCATCAAATTTATATGGACTTTTAAAAAGTAATAATTAATACCATTAGATTTTTATAGATTTTACAAGAATCTAAATTGAATACTATAAAATTTTGATAAACTCCAAAAAAAAAAAAATCTAGATTGAATATCATTGAAATTTTAAAATATTTTAAAATCTAACAGAGTTTTAATCTAATACACCCTAAATATTAGGAAAAAGAAATAAGATAGTAATTTTCACTCAACTTTCAGTTATTAATTCTTTCCCCTCATTTTGAAGATTAGTTTGGCATTACTGCTTTAGCAATGATTGAAAAGTTTTTATATATTTTATCTTGTGCACGTGTGTCAACATGAAATGAGCTAGGATGGCATGTTTTCGCCTTATTACTGGCGTATTGCATAAATTTGACCATGTATTTTCAGCGATTATTTTTGTGACAACTTAATTTTTACAGAGTACAATTATAACATTGCACTGTCATGTTTTAATAATAACTATGCCCCTCATCAAAATGAAATAACTTCGCAGAGTTCAATTATGATCCCACACTTTCACATCTCATTTTGGTGAAGGACATAATTATTATTGAAATATGAAAATATATAATCATGATGGATCCTCGCAAAGTTTAAGAGCCACAATGAGAATCTGACAAAGTTCAGCTATCATAAATCTCTACCATCTACCACACGATTCCAACCTAGGATTTTTATTTTATGGAAATCTCAGCTTAGTAGATTTCCATACTTTTATATGTTACACGTTAGAGATTTTAGATTTTGATTTGCAGATAGGAATTTTCAATCAATAAAGCTTAGTAGTGCGTCTTTGAAAAAATATGTAAATAGTTGTTAGTTAGAAGGTTATTTATGTAAAAGTGTAATAACTAGCTTAACTAGTTGTAATAGATTCCTTTCGTGTACTTTACTTTTTACATAATAATGAAACTGCAGAGTATCATTTTTCTCCGCTATTTCTTTGTTTGTTCAGGTTTGTTCCGTTATTGATGTTATTGATGTATAATCATAGAAACTCATATGTGTTCTTTATATATTACAAATTCTTGAAAAAATAATCCAGTTATAGAAGATCTAGAGGAGTTACTATTTTGACATCCATATCAATCAACAGACTAGGTAAAATTTATATCTTTTGTCGAGATCAATTCCAACCGGAGAGATCTAATATTATATTTTTTAATTTTAATTTTATTATTTAAAAGAAAATGAATTATTTTAGTTTATTAAAATATTAGCGAATCCCACACTACAAATAAAATTCTACATCTAGTTTATATGATTGTTTATAATTTTTAATATTATTATCAATGAATTATATTAATTTCAGAGGCAAAGACATCCGCGACGGTTTTCTCTCCTTTCTATTTGAATCTTTGAAGGAAAAAGAATCGATACCTTCAAGGACAAAAACCTTCAAAAAGGAACTGAAATAACACCAGCCCTCAAGCAAACAATTCAAGAATCATGTATTTCAATTGTCATATTCTCCAAAAACTATGCAGATTCTCCATGGTGCTTGGACGAGCTTGTTGTGATAAATGAATGCAGAGAAAAGTCAGGGCAAATAGTTTTACCGGTTTTTTACCGTGTAGATCCAACTGATGTTCAAGAGCTGACTGGATTTTGAGGAGGCTGCAACGTAAGAAAGTTCTTATTATTTTTGATGACGTTGATGATTCAAACGATTTACATCTCTTAACTGGAAACTGTAGTTTGTACCGTAAGGGAAGTAGAATCATTATAACTACTACAGATAGACAAGTACTTAAAAATGTTTGTCATGAAGAACATATTTATCAGGTTGAGGGATTAACTTATAAGGAAGCTTCTCAACTCTTTAGCTTGCACGCTTTCCATCAAAATGAAGCGAAAGAAGGATATGTTGTGCTATCCCAGCAGGTGACAAGTTATGCTCAAGGCAATCCATTAGCACTAAAAGTTTTAGGCTCGAGCCTTTATGGCAAGGAGAAAGAGTACTGGGAGAGCCAGTTGCTCAAATTGAAAAGCATCCCGAACAAGAGAATTCAAGATGTTCTAAAAATAAGTTATGATGGGTTAGATAGAAATGAGCAGAGTATATTTCTGGATATTGCATGTTTCTTTGCGGGAGGAGAAAAATCTGGAATCGAAAAAATAATAGACAGTTTTGGTTTCTTTGCGAGATGTGGAATAAGGAGTCTCGATGATAAATCTCTCATAACCATTTCAGGAAGCAAAGTAAAAATGCACAACTTACTAAAACAAATGGGAAAGGAGATTGTAAATGAGGAATGCAAACAGCTTGGAGGACGTAGTAGGTTGTGGAATCCTGAGGACATTTCTCATGTATTCCAAACAAATACAGTAAGGAGCAAAATTTGCTACATTTTTCTTTTGTTGTTTTTTTTATATTTGAATAATTGGAATTTGAACTTACCTCTCCACATAATTAGTGATGATTCCAATAGCTTTTAATTTTAAATATTTTCTACTCAATTACCTATTTTCATTTGTTCATTTATCAGGGAACTGATAAGATTGAGTGCATTTCGTTTGAAATGTTGAATCCTGGAGCTATTAAGATAAGTTCCAAAACTTTCACGAAGATGCCTAATCTTAGATTCCTCGGAATCAATGCCAAATGGATTTTGCCTGATGGCCTTGATTTTCTTCCGGAACAGCTAAGATATTTATCTTGGCATTTTTACCCTTTGAAATCTTTGCCGTTGAAGTTTTGCCCAAATAATCTTGTACAACTTCGCTTGCCTTACAGCCAGCTCGAACAACTGTGGAAAGGAGATAGTAAGGTACTGCATTTTTAAAGTTTTGCTGTACTTCCTAAAGTTTAATACTTTTCTATTTGGTGTAAATGAACATCAAGTATAACATAATAAGATGGGACTTAATTGAGTTAAATTTTATAAAATTGATTTGATGAGAGTGAAATTTATTATTTCTTTTCCATAACAAATATAAATTAAACATCAAATTTTAATCATTCATATTCTTGGTCTTTCTATTACAGCCTTTTAAAAGTTTGAAAGTTATGGACCTTCGCAACTCTCGGTCTTTATTGTGAATTTCGGACTCATTTCAAGCCCCAAAGCTTGAGGTGTTATATCTGTCAAGATGTAGACGTTTCATTTGTTGGGTGGTTTGGGTTCCCTTCCTATGTGGTAAAAGCCCATATTTTGAAGTCCACTAAACTAATTATTGTTTTACAATTTTGCCTCTCAACTAATAACCATATTTATCATATTTTTGGCTGCAATGTGATTGACACACACATTAGAAACCGTGTGAGGAAAAACAAAAAAGAAGAGGAGAGGAGAGGGTTTTTTCTGCACAGCCTCATCTATGAAATTGATGCCATCACAGCACTGAATGCAAAGGTAGACAACATGGTAAGAAAGCTAGACTTGCTAACCGCTAAATCTGTGAACTCCATCATGCAAACTTGTGACAGATGCAACGAACCGCATGGAGTTGGAGAATGCATGTTAGATTTTGCACATCCACAAACTTTGGAGCAAGTAAATTATGTGATGAACCAACAAAGGAGAAATTACCCATATTCAAATCCTTATGATAACAGGTTGAGAAATCATCCAAATCTTTCATATGGTAATTCTAACAACACTTTAAATGCACCACCAGGTTTCTTGCCTCCTGAGAAAAAGTCTCATGATGATCTTCTTACTGCCCTTTCAAAATCGCATATGGATTTCATGAACGAAACAAGAGAACATAACAAAATCCAACAAGCTGCAATAAGAAATTTGGAGATCCAAATGGAACAGTTTGCAAACATGATGGCAGCTAGACCTTAAGGTACGTTACCTAGTAACACTGAGAAAAATCCCAAAGAGCAGGTACAAGCCATCACCTTGAGGAGTGGTAGAGAGTTAGAGGACAAACCCAGAAAAGAGAAGGAAAAAGAAGAAGAAAAAAAAGGCACCTATCATCGATCTAGTGGAGAAAGAAGTGGTAAAACCCTATGTTCCACCCGTTCCATTCCCGCAAAGGTTGAAAAAGACGCAAGATGACCAAAGCTTCATGAAATTTCTTGATGTCTTCAAAAAGCTTCAAATAAACATTCCTTTTGCTGAAGCTCTTGCTCAAATGCCAAGCTATGCAAAATTCTTAAAAGAAATCTTGAGCAAGAAAAGAAAGATTGATGACCAAGGAATGGTGAAACTGACTGAAGAATGTAGTGCGATCATTCAAAATAAATTGCCACCCAAGCTTAAAGATCCAGGGAGTTTTTCTATTCCCTGTAATATTGGAAATTTAAATTTTGAAAAGGCTTTAGCTGACTTAGGAGCTAACATAAATCTAATGTCTTATGAAGTCTTTAAAATGCTAGGTATGGGAGAGCTCAAGCCAACAAGGATGTCTCTACAATTGGCCGATCGATCGATCAAATACCCCAAAGGAATTGTAGAGGACGTACTAGTCAAGGTAGGAAAATTCATTTTTCCAGTTGATTTTGTCATCCTGGACATTGATGAAGGAAGAGAAGGATCATTGATCCTTGGAAGACCTTTTCTTGCAACTGCAAGAGCTCTAATTGATGTACATGATGGGAAACTAACATTGAGAGTAGGTCTAGAAGAAGTTGTTTTTGATGTGTTAAAATCTTGTAAATTTCCTATGGACTGCGATGATTGCTTTAGAATAGATGTAGTTGATACATGTGTATAGAACACTTTATATAGCGTAGATAATAATAATAATACAGAAGAAAAAGAAAAAGAAGATACACTACCCAAACAAGAACTGAAGCAGCTTCCTCCTCATTTGAAGCATGCCTTTCTAGGTGAGAATAACTCTTTTCCTGTTATTATTTCCTCTCACTTAACGCTTGATCAAGAGGAAGGGTTGTTGCAGGTTCTTCGGAAGCACAAGAAAGCAATAGGATGGTCAATTTCTGATCTACAAGGGATAAGCCCGATTGTATGCATGCATAAAATCCTAATGGAAGAAGACTACAAGCCTTCAATTGAACATCAAAGACGATTGAATCCAAACATGACGGAGGTAGTAAAGGCTGAAATCATAAAACTTCTAGATGCTGGCATTATCTATCCAATCTCCGATAGTAGTTGGGTAAGTCCTATTCAAGTTGTGCCAAAAAAGGGAGGTATGACTGTTATCTCTAATGAAAATAACGAATTGATTCCCACTAGAACAGTCACAGGTTGGCGTGTGTGCATAGATTACAGAAAATTGAACAAAGCAACACGTAAAGACCACTTTCCCTTACCCTTTATTGATCAAATGCTTGAAAGACTTGCAGGTTATCCTTTCTACTGTTTCTTGGATGGCTATTCAGGATACTTTCAAATACCTATTGCTCCTGAAGATCAAGAAAAGACTACTTTCACTTGTCCTTATGGCACTTTTGCCTATAGGAGAATGCCTTTTGGACTATGCAATGCTCTTGCAACCTTCCAAAGATGCATGATGTCCATATTTTCTGACATGGTTGAGAAATCTATTGAAATATTTATGGATGACTTTTCTGTATTTGGTTCTTCTTTCGATACATGTCTTCATAATTTATCTCTAGTAATGCAACGATGCGAAGACACTAACCTTGTTTTAAATTGGGAAAAATGTCACTTTATGGTTAGTGAAGGTATTGTCTTAGGGCATAAGATCTCCCAAGCGGGAATTGAAGTAGACAAAGCCAAAATCGAGGTAATTGAAAAACTTCCTCCTCCTAACTCAGTGAAAGGAATAAGAAGTTTTCTTGGTCATGCAGGGTTCTACAGAAGGTTTATCAAGGACTTCTCGAAAATCACAAAACCTCTTTGTAATTTATTAGTTAAAGATGTTCTTTTTAATTTTGACAAAGAGTGTTTATATGCTTTTAACAGGTTAAAGAAGGAGTTGATCTCAGCACCTATCATCACTACACCAGATTGGACTCTTCCGTTTGAACTAATGTGTGATGCTAGTGATCATGCTGTTGGAGCCGTTCTTGGGCAAAGAAAGGAAAAGAAGTTTCATGTTGTCTATTATGCTAGTCGCACATTGAATGATGCGCAATTGAATTATGCAACTACTGAAAAAGAATTGTTAGCTATTGTTTTTGCTTTTGACAAATTCAGAGCCTACTTAATTGGAGCCAAAACAATAGTTTACACAGATCATTCAGCCATCAAATATTTGCTAGAAAAAAAAGATGCAAAACCGAGACTAATTCGTTGGGTTCTCTTATTGCAGGAATTTGATATAGAAATTCATGACAAAAAGGGAACCGAGAATCTAGTAGCTGACCACCTTTCCAGGTTAGAATTGGGAGAAGAGGATACAACCGAACTACAAATCAATGAAAGCTTTCCCCATGAGCAACTTTTGCTAATGGTAAATACTCAAGCTCCCTGGTATGCTGATATAGTCAACTATCTTGTTTGCAAAATCACTCCTCCAAATTTTTCTTATCAACAAAAGAAAAAATTCTTCCATGATATCAAATACTACTATTGGGAGGAGCCCTTTTTGTTCAAATATTGTAGTGATCAGCTATTCTAGCGGTGTATACTGGAAAGTGAAATGGAAAGTGTCCTTAAATTCTGCCATTCAATGGAATGTGGAGGGCATTTTGGAGCCAACAAGACAGTAGCGCGTGTATTGGAAAGCGGTTTATATTGGCCTAATCTATTTAAAGACGCTTTTAACTATGTTCGTCTTTGTGATCGTTGTTAGAGGTTAGGTAACATTTCGAAGAGACATGAGATGCCCTTGAATAGCATACTTGAAGTTGAAATCTTTGATGTTTGGGGTTTGGACTTCATGGGACCTTTTCCATCATCATACTCAAACTAATACATCCTAGTAGCAGTCGACTACATGTCAAAATGGGCAGAAGCTGTTGCCCTACCCAATAACGATGCCAAAAGCGTGATGAGCTTCATTAAGAAATATATCTTCACACGACATGGTACTCCAAGAGCAATAATCACAGACGGAGGTAAGCACTTCTGTAACAAGTACCTTGACTCCCTACTTTCCATATATGGTGTTACTCACCGTGTAGGTACCCCATATCATCCTCAAACGAGTGGGCAAGTAGAAGTCACGAACCGGGAAATTAAAAAGATTTTGGAGACAACAGTTGGCCAATCAAGGAAGGACTGGTCCAAGAAGCTCAATGATGCTCTTTGGGCCTACAGAACTGCATTCATAACACCAATTGGCATGTCCCCATATCGAATGGTATACGGTAAGGCTTGTCACCTCCCTGTCGAGCTTGAACACAAAGCATATTGGGCAATCCAATTCCTCAACTTTGATACCAAGGAAGCTGGTCAAAAGAGGTTGCTTCAATTAAATATGATGGATGAAATGCTGTTCCACGCTTATGAAAATGCCAAAATCTATAAAGATCGCACAAAAAAGTGGCATGATAAGCATATCATCCTTCGGAATCTAAGGGTAGGCCAACAGGTATTACTCTACAACTCTGGACTCCGCCTCTTTCCCGGAAAATAGCGCTCAAGATGGTTCGGCCCATTCACGATTAAAGAAATTTTCCCACATGGAGCAGTTGAGATAATGGATGGTGACCAAAGTTTCAAGGTTAACGCTCACCGTTTAAAGGTTTATCAAGGTGGAAATTTTGATCCCGTTAAAACCGCTATCAGTCTTGCTTAGCTTGGATCAGGTTCAGTCTGTCGAACTTAACGACGTTAAACAAAAGTGCTTATGGGAGACAACCCATTCAAATTTTGATTTTTGTTTTGTTTATGTGTTTGTTGTTTATTTTATTCAGTTTTCAGGGATAGCTAAGAGTTAAAAAGGCAGCATGCCCTGGGTGTGTAAATTAATCACGACCGTGCTCAAAGAAAAATTTGAAAATTGAGAATCAGAGGGTTGCACGCCTAAAACCGTGCTACTTAGCACGCCCGTGCCACATCGCACACCCCTGGCAAAACCATTGGCACGCTCGTGCAAGGTAAGTAGTCTTTGCCTTGCAGGAAAAACACGCGCACGCCTCAGACCGTGCTAAGGCGCAGGCCCGTGCCCGTTTGCGCTAAGACTTCCAGAGGCTTGCACGCCCATAGCCGTGCAGCTTCGCACGCCCGTGCCAGGTAAGTTCAGTTCTGCCCTGCAGGAAGGATGCGCGCACGCCCTGGGCCGTGTGCAGGCGCACGCCCGTGCGCGCTATCAACTAGACTTCCAGGAGCGCGCACGGTCCGGACCGTGCTGAACCGCACGCCCGTGCGCGCTATTCTATTTAAATGGCACGCCCTAATCCAGCGCGCACGCCCTAGCCGCCAGTTGCATTTTCTCTCATCCTCTCTCATTTTCTCTCGTTTTTCCTCCCAAACAAACATAAAAACTTAAATTTTTCTTCATTTTTTTTCATAATCATGCCTCCTAGGTACAAAAGAAGCAGACCGGCTTCATCTGTAGCAGCTGGATGCCGCTCCTATCGCTCTTCCACCGCATCTCCACCATCTGATAGTCCACCATTGCCTCCGTTCGAAACGACATCTCCCGAGCAACTCGACAAATATCACAAACTCTCCTCACGCCCTATTTTGCCGAATAAATTTATCGATGAGGATGCTTTGTCAATGGTAGGACTTAAGGATAATGTAATAGAGCCATTGAGGCGTGTAGGATGGGGCGATTTTATTGCAATGAAAGATCCGGTGTATGCCCCGCTGACCTTAGAATTTTTAAGTTCCTATTCTTCTCTCATCAGATTTCCAATCGGATGTGTTCGAAATTTTGTTCAGTTTCGTCTGCTGGGTAGAGATTTTGAACTATCAATAGATGAATTGAGTCACATTTTTGGTTTTCCCACTGAGAATGCAGCTACACAACTACCCACAGATTCTTTTGATTCCGATAGGTGGAATGAACTAACAAGAGAGACCGGTTATAACCCTAGGATCTCTAAGGCCTCCAAACTGAAAAGTCCTGCTTTAAGGTATATACACAAATTTTTTGTCAGTACCATATTTGGCCGCAGTGAAAGTGACAGAGTTTTAGGGCAAAATGAGCTATATTTTCTATGGGCCATAAAACACGGGGTCTTATTAAATGTGGGTTACTGGTTGGGACAAAAATAGGCTCGAGTGGCACGCGCAGATAAGGGGGCCATCATGATGGGTAGTTTTGTCACACGCATTGCTACCTATTTGAGGGTGTGGAACCCGGCTCGACCTATTTATGACAGTCTTAGTGGAGGCAGAGGCACCAGGATAGATATCGATATGATGATCCATATGAGGATTGTGGAGAAGTGTGGAGATTCATACCGAGTTATAAGTGCTCCAGCAGAAACTACCGACGATGACACACCTGCAGCAGCTAACATTGCAGAGGATCAGCCACCTCCTGCCCCTGGTTTTAGTTTTGGTGCAGGTACTTTTGGAGCTGGACCTTCTTTCCAGGGCACTTCCACTGTGTCCAATGATGAGGTGCTTGCACGAATGCTCTCTCGCATGGATGTATTCGACACTCGACTTACTGGCATGGAGTCCATGATCACTGATCGTTTCAAGTCACTTGAGATCACACAGGGCAGTATCGATTCTTGCCTCGACACTATGCAGGGTCAGCTTCAGACTATTCTTCACTTGCTTCAGCCCCCTCCACCTCCTCCACCAGAGGCCTGATATTTTTCATATTATTTTGGTTATTCTCTCTTATATTTCTGTTTGTTGAATATTTCACATTGGTTTTGTTTGAATACTTACGATTTCGGTTAGTTGCAGTTGCATATTTGGATTTTTAATCATTTTTCAATTTCAATATTTTGGTTCTATTTTTCGTATGTTTCTTCCATCATAGCTTGGATGCACGTCGCATTGTCTCACATCAACAATGGTACTTTTCTCCCCTCCTTAGTCTTTCTTAAATATTTCATAAGTTTGGGGAATTGCATCTAGCTCATTGAGGACAATGTGCTCCATTAGGTTGGGGGAAGACATTTTATCTAAACAAAGTTTTTGTTTTGTTTTAATCAAATAAGTATGGAATAATTATGATCAACATTTAAAATTTATCTAAATTTCATTAACCTTTGAATAAATTAATAGTGTTTCCAAAGTTAATTGTTTTTAACCAAATTTATATTTTTAACATACTTCTTTGATTTAACCTTTTGTTTAGAAAATTTTGAATCCTAACTTGTATAGAAAGACAAGAGACACTAAAGCCATATTACATGTATGTTTTAAATCAATAAAGGATCAAGGTATTATGAGAGAAAAAGAAAGATTGAAGGAATAACGAAAATCCGTTCTAAACAAAGTAGTATGGAGCATAAAATGCAACCACAAAAGAGGCAAAAGATGAGACATGGTATGGAGCATAAAATGCAACCAATTTAGGTAATAGAAATAGGCTACCTAAAAATATCTTGAGATGAGAAATATTACATGTAGGCTAAATTTGTACTAAATACTTGCTATTTTAAAGAAGGAAACAAAAGTGTTCTTTACTCATGTTTAATAAAAAGAATATGTTCTATTAATTTTGGCCAAAAATAATTAACATAGGACATATATAATTTATTCTTATGTTAATAATTTGGATATTTATTAAAGTCGTGAATAATTATTCCATACTATTTTAAGGGAAATTTATTGCTTGAGGACAAGCAATAGTTTAAGTTTGGGGAAATTTGATAGTGTTAATTTTTATAATGTTTTTATTATAATTTCTACTAAGATTTCTAGCAATTTTTATTTATCTAAATTAGTTTTTATAATATTGTTATGTTTTTATTTAAAAGCTTCCTTGAAACACAATTCACTTGATTTTTCTAGGAAAAGTGTAGGATTTTGCAAGAAAAGGACAAAAATAAGGCAAAACATGATTAGCACGCCCCAGCCCATGCTAAGGCGCACGGCCGTGCCAAACACAAGGCAAATCAAAGCAAAAGAGCCAGAGGGTGCACGCCTCAGCCCATGCTAAGGCGCACGCCCGTGCCTCAAATGCCTTGGACTTCCAGAGAGATGCACGCCCCAGGCCGTGCCGAGGAGCACGCTCGTGCGCGCAATGGAGAAAGAGACTTGGCCCGTGCTGCTTAAACACGCCCGTGCTTCACAACTTCCAGATTTCCAGAGGTGCGCACGCCTCAGGCCGTGTCCAAGCGCACGCCCGTGCGCGGAAGCTTATCCTGACCATGCTAAACAAACACGGCCCGTGCTGAAGCCTCTAGACTTCTAGAGCCTGGCACGCCCCAGACCGTGCCAAGCCGCATGCCCGTGCCAAACAAGAAATTCTGAATTTGAGTCAAAAGTTGCCAACAAATTCCTACCATTTTCACAAGATACTTTGGATACCCTCTTCACATGCCAGTCAAATTTCAACCATGTGCATTTGGAAAACCATAATTGAGAGCAATTTATGGCTTGATTTAGAAATTTTCCACCTCACAAAAGTTGGACTTTACTCATTAAAGCATAAGGCTTGTTCCCCCAAGAAGTCTATATAAGGAGAGGAAGGAACCATTCCAAGGGTATCCCACACATTACACTCTACATCTCCTCTTTCTTTCTCCCAATTTATAGCTTTGTATATAGTTTTGTTTTTATTTAGAAGTTAAGTATTCAAGAGTTGTGCAAAGTTTCAAGGAAGCCATCCAAGCAATTTATCACTAGTTCTTATTTCTAAACTCTTAATCTTATTTATTTCTTTCATTATTCTTATTGATTATGGAATATTTATCAAGTATTATTGAGTTTTATTTAAGTACTATGTGTAACTAAATTCTTATACTAGGGGTTTGATGTAGCTTAATCTCTTTTCCAATTTATGCAATTACATTTATTTTTCCTTATTCAAGTTATGATTTATTAATGAACCTAATGCTTCTAGGCAGAATTTTCCCCTAGAAAGATTTATTTCAATTATCACTATCGGAAGAAGGATCTTTGATATGAAAAGGTTAATAAAACACATGAGAATAATAACTTGATGCGGAAGCTATATGGTTTGACTCATGGGGGGTTTTTATGATTTATCAAACTTAAATTGTAAATTCATAAACAACTACATAACTTAATGATTTAATTCATAGTTAATTGCGCTATTGGAAGATAGGTAATTAAATGGAATTAAAATAGCTAGCAATATATCGGAAGAGCTTGTTAGTGAATTCAGAGTTGTTTCCCCTACTTGAATAATTAAATTGACTAATGAACTAATGAAATAAATTGGATAGAATTAAGTGAAATCAAAACCCCTAGTAGTTTCTATTCCTTGATTTCTTTTATTCAATTTTTGTTTACTTGACTCTTGTTTATTTTACATTTATAAAACAATTCTCTCAATTATCGTTTAAATAATAACGAGATAACATAATTTTGGTACTTGGATTACAATCCTCGTGGGAACGATATCTTACTCATCATATATTACTTGTAGCGATTCGTACACTTGCGAAATAAGCTGTCACTGATAGTTTTTGGTATGGTAAGAAGCCTTCTTATGATCATCTACGGGTATTTTGGTGCAAATGTTTTGTTCATGTTCCTAAAGATGAAAGGTCCAAGCTAGATGCCAAGACAAGACAGTGTATCTTCATTGGCTACGGTCAAGATGAGTTTGGCTATAGGTGTTATGATCCTATTGAGAAGAAAGTTTACAGAAGCCGTGATGTGGTCTTTATTGAATATCAGACTATTGAAGATATTGGCAAAGTGGAGAAACCAAAACCTCAGAATAACAGCTTAGTTGATGTAGATCCAGTTCCGTTAGCTTCAACACCTGTTGCAGTTGATGTTAGAAATCAGGTTGATCTTCAAGATAATACTGAAGAGGCAGATGAGGTTGATATTCCTGTAGATGATGCAACTGATGATCAGTATGAGACACTTGAGGGACAACAAGAGGCTCCAGTCAGAAGGTCTACCAGAAATCATATTCCATCTACAAGGTATTCTCCTAGTGAGTATGTATTGTTGACAAATGCAGATGAGCCAGAATGCTACCAAGAAGCTATTGAGAGTGAGGAAAAGACAAAATGGATTATTGCTATGAAAGATGAAATGCAATCCTTATATGACAATGATACTTTTGAACTGGTGAAGCTTCCTAAAGATAGAAAAGCCTTGAAGAATAGGTGGATCTATAAGGTGAAGCATGAAGAGAATTCATCATCCCCACGGTATAAAGCGAGATTAGTTGTCAAGGGCTTTAGTCAGAGAAAGGGGATTGATTTTGAAGAAATTTTCTCACCATTGGTTAAGATGTCTTCCATTAGGGTTATCTTGGGTTTAGCTGCTACACTTGATTTAGAGATTGAGCAGATGGATGTGAAAACTGCATTTCTTCATGGTGACTTAGAAGAGGAAATTTATATGGAGCAGCCTGAAGGTTTTGTAGTGAAGGGCAAAAAAAATTATGTTTGCAAGTTGAAAAAGAGCTTGTATGGTTTAAAGCAAGCACCAAGGCAGTGGTATAAGAAGTTTGAGTCTGTTATGGTTCAGCAAGGCTACAAAAAGACTACTTCTGATCATTGTGTTTTTGTGCAAAGTTTTTCTGACAATGACTTTATCATTTTGCTGTTGTATGTTGATGATATGCTTATTGCAGGTCCTAACTCCTCCGGAATTATGAATTTGAAGAAAGACTTGAGCAAGTCTTTTTCTATGAAGGATTTAGGCTCGGCAAAGCAGATTCTTGGCATAAAGGTCATTCGTGACAGAAGATGCGAGAAATTATGGCTTTCACAAGAGAAGTATATTGAGAAGGTACTGCAATGGTTCAATATGGCTAAGGCTAAGGCTATAAGTACACCTCTCCCTACATCTATTAGATTGAGTGTGAAGCAGTCTCCTTCCAATGAGCAAGAGAAAGAATTCATGCAAAAAGTTCCTTATGCATCTGCAGTAGGAAGTTTGATGTATGCTATGGTTTGTACTAGACCAGATATAGCTCATGCAGTTGGTACAGTTAGTAGATTTCTTTCTAATCCAGGTAAGGAGCATTGGAATGCAGTTAAATGCTTATTGAGATATCTCCGTGGTACTTCAGGTTTGAAGTTGTGTTTTGGGTCTGAAAAGCTTATGCTTTGTGGTTACACTGATTCTGATATGGCTGGGGATATTGATTCTAGAAAGTGTACTTCTGGGTACTTGATTACATTTGCAGGGGGAGCTGTGGCATGGCAATCCAGGTTGTAGAAATGTATTGCTTTATCTACTACAAAGGCTAAGTTCATTGCAGCTACTGAAGCATGCAAGGAGTTGCTATGGATGAAAAAGTTTGTGAATGAGCTTGGCTTTACTCAGGAAAGGTATGTTTTATTTTGCGATAGCCAGAGTGCTATTCATCTTGATAAGAATCCAACTTTTCATGGTAGATCTAAACATATTGATGTGAGATATCATTGGATCCGTGATGTTTTGGATTCTAAGTCAGTTGAGCTTGAGAAAATTCATACGGATGATAATGGTGCTGATATGTGCAAAAAGTCTCTACCAAGAATGAAGTTTGAAATATGTCGTTTGAGTGCCGGTTTGGGCACCTCTTCCACATAGTCGAGAAGGGGGAGAATTGTTGGGTTTGGGTTCCCTTCCTATGTGGTAAAAGCCCATATTTTGAAGTCCACTAAACTAATTATTGTTTTACAATTTCGCCTCTCAACTAAAAGCCATATTTATCATATTTTTGGCTGCAATGTGATCGACACACACATCAGAAACCGTGTGAGGAAAAATAGAAAAGAAGAGGAGAGGAGAGGGTTTTTTCTGCACAGCCTCATCCAGCACCAGCCATCATGTTCTGGAGATTCCCGGAGTTTCAACCGTTGGATCTTTGTGATTTGTGGATATGTTGTTCTTTACTCTCTGTTCTTGATTCTCACCGAAGGGATTTTGATTTCGAGGTTCAGAGATTGAGTTCTGGCTCTGAATCCGAAGCTGTCCTGTTCTGACTCCAGCTCTGCATAGCTTCATCTTCTTCAGCGTTTCGGCAGTCATCCTTTGTCGGATTGAGCTGATTTTTGGTGAGCATGTTCCTAACATCGAATTTTTGATTCTGGCTAATCAGTTTAATTTTTGGATGAGTAGAACATTTTAAATGTATTTTAGAACAGCAGCTGAGTTTTGTGATCACTCCATTGTGTTGCTACACATTTGTTTGTGGTTGTTTGTGGTATAGCTACATTTTTTTGTGGTTGTAGCTTGCTGTAATTTGTAAGACAATATTTGTGATAGTGAACTTTATTTCCTTGGACTGCAGGAGAGGTCCCGTGGTTTTTATCCTTCACACCGGAGGAGTTTTCCACGTAAAAAGATTTGTGTTCGTGTGGTGAATGTTATTTTTGATTGTGCATGATTTGGGGCAGCTTGTGTTGCTTGAATTTGTTACTCATTGTTACTCCTAATAGATTCATTCAAGTGGGGAAGTTTTTTGTTGTGAAGTTATTTTGTGTTACTTCCCATCATCATTGAGCTTCCTTCATCTCTTAAATATTCAACCAAGCTTGCTCGGCTACACTTACAGGACCGTGAAAGTATTCGCAGTTTGCCAAGCTTCCTTCAGTTAGAAAATCTTGAGATTCTTAATCTTCATGGTTGCAGTAAACTTAAAGAATGTCCAGAGCTTCCTTGCAATTTAAGGGATTTAAATTTAAGTAGAACTGCAATAAAACAATTGCCTTCATCAATTGGACATTGCTCTCAACTTGTTGCCTTATGGTTAAGCGGGTGTACAAAGCTTCAAAATCATCCAAACTGCATTGGCCAGTTACATTCTCTTGCATACATTGATCTTAGATATTTGAAATTCAGCACATTGCAAAATAACTTCAGATATTTAAAATCTCTGAAGGCACTTAACGCAACCGGAAGTGGCATAAAAACATTACCATCCTCTTTCAATCAATTGAGCGGATTGGAATATTTCTATTTTGCGGAATGTAAAAGTTTGACGGTATGGCCTCCGTTGTCCTGTTTGAATAGCCTACAGATGCTTCATTTGGGTAACTGTGGTATATCAGAAATTCCAGAGAGTATTGGATCATTAGTTTCATTCAAAATGTTATATTTATATGGAAACGATTTCAAAAGCATTCCTGCAAGCATCAAACAACTTTCTAACTTGGAGACTCTTAGGTTGGATGATTGTAAGAGGCTTAGATATTTGCCAGCGCTTCCAGGCATAAGGTTTTTGTCTGCATCAAATTGCACCTCTTTAGAATTTGTATCATTTTCTTCCTTTCCCAAAGCAGAAACAGCATATGGCCGTCGATTTATTCAACTTAATTTTGGTAACTGCATCAAATTAGGTGATAATGTACGTCTTCAAATTATGGAAGCCCTGTTCTCAGCACAGCAAGGCCGGAACGTACGTTTTCTTTCTCTAATACTAAATTAATAAAGAAGTCCTTACTAAAAAAAATGTTAATTAAGATTTTCGAAGATAAACATCAATGAAATATTTTCTTAACTTGTGAATTTCATAATTAATTTATGCTTTGAGAAGGGAAGAGAGATAAACGTAATAAAATTGAACTATATATCATCTTACCATAAAAAAAATATATATATCACGAAAAGATTTCAATAGTTATTATGGGCATTTTTTAAAATTTGTGTTTAAATTATCCATTTACTCTTTCATCAGCTATTTAAATTCAGCTCCATCATTAATTAATTATGATATTTTTTAACAAAATATATTTTCATGGAGCAGGACCATCGATTATGTATCCCTGGGGTGGAAGTGCTGCAAAGTATGAAATATCGAACAAGTGGGTCTCATCTTTCAGTTCAGTTGGAAAGGTCTGATCGTATGTTGGATTTTTATTTTTCCGCTGTTATAGATTTCCAAGATTTTGATTTGAATTCATATGACATTAGAGGTTCTGGGAACTTCCAAGATAAATCTGGAAAGATGTATAAGTGTGTCTGTAACTTTAATTTTGGATATTTTCGGCCTTCTAAGTTAGATTCAGAACATGTGTTTCTTGGGTTTCAATCTTTTGAGCATGAACGGAATTTCACTCGAGTCTCATTCCAGCTTTATCATTTCACTGAAATCCATGGTAGTGTCAGTATTGGGAGGGTGATCAATTGTGGCATTCATCCTATATATCGGGAAGAATATAGGAAAGCCGAAATAAGGAATGATTAAAACCAAGAAGGATGGTATCAGGGAGAACCGGACAAGGATACAGTATAGGCGGCAAATGCTGAATCATGAGAGAAGAATTCAAGACAAAGACTCTGATTAAGGTCAATTAGTATGGCAAATGGAAATTGACAATAGGTTAAGGAATTTCTAGTTTCGTGTGTTTTACTTTGGGATTTTGGTTGACATTGTATCTATTTCTAAGTTTTCAATTCATAGCATCACAGTAGGGGGAGAATCAGCTTATTATTGGCTGTTAGCACTCGTAATAGCTAATCTATTTCCAAGTTTCTGCAGTTGTACGTTGGATTATTTCTTAAGGGCTTGTTGCAGTTGGTGGAAGATCTTTAATCATGTTTGTAGTTATCCTAAATGCTTGTAATTATTTGCTAGTTTGGAGTTTTGGAGGGAAGTATAGATTGATCTTTAAAACAAATTTTGTAAATTGGTTCAATTATATCAGCAACTCACATAAATATTTTCTTTGGATCTTTGATGCTATATCAGCCTATCAAAAAAAATGAAAAAGCATATTAAGTCTATTGTTTTTCTTTTTATTTGTTTATTTATTACGAGTTTCAATACATGGGATTTATGAACTATATAATATAATACCATCTTTAATTCATTAAATTATAAAAAATTTTATAATCATTAACTTTTTATGAAATTAAATTAATTTTTAAAAATATTCTTACATTTAAAAATATTTCTTTGATAATATAGAATCTAGATATATAATTAACCAAAAAAAAAAGAATCTCAATTCTTTATAATTAAACTAATACAATTAGATGCCATTTAAAAATCTTTTCATCATAAATGTATTATATCTGCTGCTCGTCAAGACGAGTGATTAAGGTTGGAAGTTAACAATTATATAAATGACAAATGCATAAGTCATCTGAGTTCTTTATTGTAAAATTTTATATATATTAAACACTCGTTTAGTAAGCAATTCAACCTATAAAATTTTTATTAAATATTTATGAAATAATTAAAAAAATAAAACAAAACAATTTTGTTGAATAATTTGTATTAAAAGTATGAATAAAATGGATTAGACTTGATTCAACCATGAACACTTAAAGCGAGTGGCTCAATGTTAGTTGGATGAGCTCTTAATTTTAATACCATATTAATAAAATAGGTCGGGTCTAATTCATTCTCTAAAAATTAGCTCAAAATAAAGACCATTGTTCATTCTCTTATTTTAATTGAATACTTTATTCCAAATCAACATGGAATAACAAAAACTTGCATAGCCAATCAGGTGTTGGTGGTCTAGTAAGAAGCAGACGATTTCATGTTTAAATTCTCTCGATTCAGATGTTTTTACCAATTGCGATTTATTGGACTTCCAATGAATTAAAAAAAAAAAACAAAAAGATGCATAAAATATTGCTTGTCAAATATACATTAACTAGAATTGGTAGACAATGATTTTTTTTTTTTTTTTTTTTTTAACTTTTGAGCTTGATATGGATCGATTCCTTGTAAGTCGATGCAAGTGTTATTCATTTAAGATTTGTTACTTTCGAACTTGCTTTTAATGTAATTGAGGTCACATGGTGATGTCCATACATAAAAATGATTAAGGCAATTAGGACTACCATTTTTATGTTCAAAAGCCAACCTTATAAATTGACATTAGTGAATAGTGAGCCCTTTGAACTTGACTTTAACCTTTTTCTTTATTTAAACTCGAAATGTGAGCCTTAACTTGTTCTTTTATCCTTTTTATTACCTTAAAAGCTAATAAGCATTAGGTTTTGGCAATGTATTTAGAAAGAGAGGATATATTACATTGAGGATGGTTTGGTTTTCTCTTTGTGAAAAAAGGAAATAAAACCATAAGAAAAAAAAAAGATAAAGAAAAAAATAAATGAGTAATTGAATGTGTGTTAATGTTATTTCGGTCTCATTACAACCATATTTAAAGATCTTTTGATTTATATTATGTATATATTGCTAGTCATGTACCTGCACGATGTACAGACTATATAATTTTTTTTAATTAAATTGAATGTAATTTTTAATAAAATTATTGTAATTTATATTTGTGTTGCTTTAATGTAAATAATTTGTTTATGTATTTTTGATTAAAAATGAAAAGTAAAATTATAAGCTCTTTTTGAAATTTTCAAGTAATGAACTAAAATATTAAATAGCACAATTAATTATTGTGTGTAAATTATTGTAATTCAACTTATATAGTTAATTTTTTTTTTTTGCTCTTTAAAATTCTCATATGTTCAAATTAGATGAGGTATTATAAGAATATTTAATTTTAATGAAATAAATTTTAGTGAATTGAAATCAATATTTTAATTTTATTTGTTAATGTAACGACATTATTCAATTAATTTTTATCAAATATGACTTTATTACAACTCGCGTTAGTTTTATTTGACAGAAAGAATTATTTTATAAAAAATTTAAGAGTTATTAAATGTAAAAAAATTTATTAATTATAATAAAATAATACATTAAATTTATTAGTTTGTAACTCCATTATTTAATAAAAAATTTAATGTTATTAATTATAATGAAAAAATAAAATGACACATCATCATTTTCATATTCTAATATATTGCTATATAAGTATTTATATCTTAAAAAATTATATATTTATATAGATAGATAGTATAGAATCCATACAATTAGAAATGCAATGAATCACCTTCAAAATAAAAAATAAAAAAACATCAAATTTTTTAATAAAGTTTAGCCGTTTAGATGTCAATTCATCCCCTGAGAAAAATGTTAGGGACATTTCCACTAACCCAACAATTAATACAGCTATGAAATGGAATTAAGGATCTATTAAGGTCTTTTTTTTAATTTCTAGATTTGCATGTTTATAGGTTGCAATCGTATCTATTGACAAACAAATCTCATTTATAACATTTTTCTTTATTGCTCTTTTATAATTTTCTTTGATATGATGTTGGTTTGTCACAACTAAGGATTTTTATTATCAAATTAACTGATATGATATTAATTGATATATTTATAAACTTTTTGTCAAAAATATTATTGAGACCTTTCACTTTTCATATTTTCTACATTTTGTAAAAAAATATTGTTGTTCATTTTACAAGATATTTATGATTATCTTATGATAATTAGACTTTTTTAGAATAATTCTTGGAATTCTATTTTTCTTGAAAAATATTTTTCCATAAAAAATTGAATTTCGGTGAATAAATTCATCTTACCTCATAATAGTTGAAATATTCAATTTTATTTAATTTATTAGATTTCAAAAAAAAAAAAAAAAACTAAATCAAACTATTAGTATAAACTTGCAAATTTTACAGTACGAAGGATCTTATATGCATGAGATAATCGTATCGTGCTATTGCTATCAATCCATTACTTAATAGTCACTTATACTCGGGGTATTATTATTTTTTTTTGGATATAATCGATAGGTATAATTCTCCTTATGCGTAAAGGTTTTTTATACCTCCAGTAAAGTACGGAGTACGCTTTCCGGAAATCGAACTTGTATTCTCATTTTTTCGAAAATTGAAGTCACTTGTCACTTTAACCAACACGTTGTTGATGGTATTTATTTAATAAATCTAATAACGACCAATTAAAGAAAAAAAGATTACAAATGTCTTTTTACTTTACCAAAAATCAAAATAGCAATAAAGGTAACTAGATGTGTGGTTTAGTTAATCTTTTCTCTTAAGGAGAACGAGTTACGAGTCTTTTCAAATATAAAAATATTTGCTAATTATTATGAAATTGTAAAGATATTTCTATGGTGACTCATGATTGAATGGAGCAAATTTTATATCATATATAACTAAATAGCGGGCCAAAATAGTAAATATAACATTGCAAAGATAGGCCAACCTGGTTGAAAAGAAATGACCAAAGGAACAATTGAACATATATATAGAGAAAGAGGCATGGGAGAGGCACATGCATATGTCCAATTTAGTCAAAGTTTATATCTTTTTGGTTCAAAAAATTCACTCTTTGTTAAAGGTGAAAAAGAGTGTTTGGTAGACCCCTTTTTTATCGCCTTCCCAACTTCTTTGTAATTTATTGTTTTGTTTTCATTAAAATTATAAGCATTTTTTAGGGTTTCTTAAAGGGAAAAAAATGTCATGATTAAGAGAAGAATATAACAGAATAACAATAAAAAGATGTAGCAATATAATAAAAGGGGAGAGAGAGATGGGAGGAAGAAGATCGAGCTTTAAGCTGAGATGAGATTTGAGAATGTTACGTTTGTTTAAAATAATTTGTAAGAAAATACTTTTTACAATTTTTCATTATTTGGGGATGTTTAAGAAAATAAGTAAAGAGAAAATATTTTCATGGTCAAAGGAAATAAAGTTATTTTTAAGAAAAGTAACTTTTCATTTTTAAGAGTGTAAAATATTTTTCAGACATTAATATATTTATTATAACCTTATAATTTTTTAATTTATTAATCATTGATAGCTACTATTACCACTTACCATTCGCTACTAGCAGATACTGTCGGCCACCACTATCGATCACTGACAACGTTCATAATTTACCTTTTTTTGCATTCTTCTCATATTTAACAATAAAATGGTTAAAATATGAAATTTCTATTATTATTAATATTTTTATGGTCTTATAAGTTAAAATTTTAATATTTTTAACTAATTTTTAATATTACAATCAAATAACAAAAAAAATTATTTAAAAAATATTTTTCAAGGAAAACATCATATGTCTTCTGAAAAAAACGTAACCTAAATCGTTATGTCTTTTCTTCCTCCTTCTACGTATAAGTATAAAATATTCCATTCAATTTTCTTTTTTTGACTATTGCAATAATGGTGTTCATAATGTGTCTTTCTTCCCCCTTTTCCTCCCTCTTTCCATGTATAAATACAAAAATATTCACAGTATTTTTTTTTCCTATTAAAATTATGGGACCGATAAGTATATATATTAATTATTAATTTGTTAAAGTAAATTTATATAATAAGTTACCTATCATACAATTTATCATTTAAAATGATAGTTTTAACATGGATAATGGACAGTGATTATATTTTGATTATCTAAACATTAACGACATTAACGGTGGATTTTTTGATTTTTGATTAACTAAATAGATTAATTAATAATATAGTATTTTTGATGTTTGAAATATTTCTTGAAATTTGCAAATTATGACCAAGAGTTACATAATTATCTAATTATGATTTAAAAAAATTATTAAATTATGATTGTGAGGTCAATTTTCCTCAGTATTTATACTGTGATTTTTATACTTATCAGCAACTGGATTCAATTGAAATAGCTTTTACAAGTGAGCAACAAACTGTAATTATACAAATCAAGCGAAGCGCAAACACGGCACATAAGATCCGCTCACACACGCGATAAAATGTCTCTTTCTGGCTTTACTCTCGCATCGCCCCACTTTTCTCTCTTTCCCACTTCCACTCACTCACTATCCTAAAGCTTCTTTGAAGTTTCTGTGATGATGACTCTCAAATCTCAATGGTTTAGCTTTATACATACTCTTCTACGTTTTATAAAACTCGCCTTCTACCGCTTCTTGTATCATTTGAATTTTCCGTTATGGGTTCTTCTTGCTCTTCTTCTGCTTCAACCTCTTCCCAGCGAACCCCTTCTTTTATCATTAATTCCATTGCTACTTCTTCACCTTCCTCAACCTCTTCCCAGCAAACCCCTTCCGAGCTAAATAACTATGAAGTTTTTATTAATTTCAGAGGCAAAGACATCCGCGACGGTTTTCTCTCCTTTCTCTTTGAATCTTTGAAGGAAAAAGGAATCGATACCTTCAAGGATGAAAACCTTCAAAAAGGAACTGAAATAACACCAGCCCTCAAGCAAACAATTCAAGAATCATGTATTTCAATTGTCATATTCTCCAAAAACTATGCAGATTCTCCATGGTGCTTGGACGAGCTTGTTGTGATAAATGAATGCAGAGAAAAGTCGGGGCAAATAGTTTTACCAGTTTTTTACCATGTAGATCCAACTGATGTTCAGGAGTTGAGAGGCCCTTTCGCAAGGGCACTTGCTAGGCTTTTAAAAGATCACAGCGATAGTTCACACAACCTGGGTGGATGGTGCCATGCTTTGAAGACAATCAGCAACGACTTAAGTGCTTTTGTTTCGAATGAGATCAAGTAAAGCTATCATTTTCCCCCGTTTACTTTTCCATGTCTTTTTTATTTTCTATTCATCAATAATAGATCAATCTTGCGCACACAATAGATGGCTTTTAGTCACGATATCCACTCCTTTGAACTCTCACTTATTTTTATTTTCTTGTTAAAATTCTGTTTCATTTTCTCCTATTCCTTCAATCATGGGTTTTACCCACCCAGTTTTTCCAAACACTTAATTGATTCTATTCTAGAAAATATATAAGTTTTGGCTTACTTTTTGTTGTTCATTTGTCATCAGGAATGACCAACTGCTAGTTCAAAGAATCGTCAATCGTGTTTCAGAGATATTAAGTCATGTGCCATCAAATGCTAGTTACCATGACAAGTTAGTTGGAATTGATTCGCGTGTCGAGCAAGTAATATCGTTATTGGATATTGATGTAAATGACAGAAATTGGATAATAGGAATTTGGGGAATGGCTGGTATTGGAAAGACAACTCTTGCTGGTATAGTGTTTTCGCAAATCAAGGTTAAATTTGATGCCCACTGCTTTGTTTCAAATGTCAAGGAACAGATAAGGAAGGAAACAGCTATTGTTTTACGGGATAAAATCATTCGTTCACTATCGGGAGAGGAAAATTTGAAAATGGGCTCACCTCTTTTAGTTTTAGATGACTGGATTTTGAGGAGGCTGCAACGTAAGAAAGTTCTCATTGTTTTTGATGACGTTGATGATTCACACGATTTAGATCTTCTAGCTGGAAACTGTAGTTTGTACCGTAAGGGAAGTAGAATAATTATTACTAGTACAGATAGACAAGTACTTCGAAATGTTTGCCATGAAGAACATATTTATCGGGTTGAGGGATTAATTGATGAGGAAGCTCGTCAACTCTTGAGCTTGCACGCTTTCCATCAAAATGAAGCGAAAGAAGGATATGTGGAGCTATCCGAGCAGGTGATAAGTTATGCTCAAGGCAATCCATTAGCACTAAAAGTTTTAGGCTCTAGCCTTTATGGCAAGGAGAAAGAGTACTGGGAGAGCCAGTTGCTCAAATTGAAAAGCATCCCGAACAAGAGAATTCAAGATGTTCTAAAAATAAGTTATGATGGGTTAGATAGAAATGAGCAGAGCCTATTTCTGGATATTGCATGTTTGTTTGGAGAAGGATATCCAGATGGAGATGAGCTTGAAAAAATAATAGAATGTTTTGGTTTCTTAGCGAAATGTGGAATATGGAGTCTCGATGATAAATCTCTCATAACCATTTCAGGAAGGCAAGTAAAAATGCACAACTTACTAAAACAAATGGGAAAGGAGATTGTCAATAAGGAATGCAAACAGCCTGGAGGACGTAGTAGGTTGTGGAATCCTGAGGACATTTCTCATGTATTCAAAACAAATACAGTAAGGAGCAAAATTTGCTACATTTTTCTTTTGTTGTTTTTTAATATTTGAATAATTGAAAATTGAACTTACCGCTCCACATTATTAGTGATGATTCCAATAGCTTTTATTTTTATATATTTTATACTCAATTACCTATTTTCATTTGTTGTTCATTTATTAGGGAACTGATAAGATTGAGTGCATTTCGTTTCGAATGTCGAGTGATGGAGCTATTGAGATAAATTCCAAAAATTTCATGAAGATGCCTAATCTTAGATTCCTCCGAATCACTCGTTCCAAATGGATTTTGCCTGATGACCTTGATTTTTTTCCAGAAGAGCTAAGATATTTATGTTGGTACGGTTACCCTTTGAAATCGTTGCCGTTGAAGTTTTGCCCAAATAACCTTGTACAACTTCTCTTGCCTGAAAGCCAACTCAAACAACTGTGGGATGGAGATAATAAGGTATATTTCCTAAACTTTAATATTTCTATTTGGTGTAAATGAACCTATAACATAATAAGATGTAGTTTGATAATAACTTGTATTTAGTTGAGTTAAAATTTATAAAAATGGTTTGATGAGAGTGGCAGATCCAATACTTTTTTTTACAAATTGGTCTTAATATAGTTAAAGGTCAAATCATTGAATTAAATGAGACTTTTTAATTTCATCAAGTAATAAAAATTTAGATCAATCAATATATGATTAGTCCAAACTGAAGAAATTCAAATGTTAAGAATATACTTTTGGCTTATTTAAATAACAGATGATGTGTTAATTTTTACCCTTAGAGCAACAACAAATAGAAACTATCTAGACATAAGTTTATTAATCTCCATACTTTAAATTGGCTTATTTTAATTTTGGTATGTGTACAGAAAATTATATTAAAATACAATTTTTAGAATTTATTTGATTAAATAAACAAATAAGTAAATAACTACTTTTGAATTATAAAATAATTATTTTGTGAGTATTTGGCTTTATGTTTTAGTTATTGTAAATTTAAAATAAATAATAAGAATACTAAACATAAAAATATAAATTATGCTTTTACTAAGATATCAGACTTGGTTACAAGGTACAACAATCAAGAGATTTTCCACAAGCTACATTCCACATTGATCATTTTCTCAAAAAATATATATAAGATAAAATTTTTGAGACATGGGGGCCATGGCCCCTGCTAGCCAGTAGCCACCCCATCGTTCCACCATTGGATGAGTAGTGAAAATTTTTTTTTTTTTCGATAAATAACAAATATATGTAAAACATGAAATTTTAATAATTCATATTCTTGCTCTTTTTATTACAGCCTTTTAAAAGTTTGAAAGTTATGGACCTCAACAGATCTCTGTCTTTATTGAGACTTTCGGACCCATTTCAAGCCCCATGCCTTGAGGTATTATGTTTGGGAAGTTGTAGAAGTTTCATCGAGATTCCTTCATCTCTTAATTATTCAACCAAGCTTACTCGGCTAGACTTAAAGTACTGTGTAAGTATTCGCAGTTTGCCAAGCTTCTTGTAAGAATTAATCTCAAATAATTCCATAATAACCTAGATCGTGCAAATCACTAGATTCAACAAAATAGATTGAATAAGAAAAGGTTGCGTACCTGACATCGTTGTTCGTCGATCTTGATGTGTAGAATTAGGTTTGCAGCCTTCCAGAGAATTGAAGAATCGATTTTGCGGAAGCAGTACGAAAGGAACGTAAAACTGAATCGTATTCAACTCCTCTGGGGACCACGACCTTTATATACCTGTAGGGTTAGTACAATTCCTATTTCGGTCCTTTAACGAAATAGGAATTATATAATGGTCTCTACACTTAATATCTATAATTAGTTGATACCTCAATAGTCAATTATTCACAATCAAGACCACATTTGAAATTGACTTTACAATTGGACTGCTGTACATATTTAATTTTACATATTAAGCCCACAATAGAAAATTAAATCCAACAATCTCCCACTTGGGCGAACATATGTTAAATAAAATACATACACCAAAATGAGCTCAACAAACGCAGTCATACAAGGTATCCAAAAACAATCTCGTCCATTAGTTATATTGATAAAGAGCTGAAGAAACATTCGTCATAGATCTCATGACTAAGTTCATCATCAACTACATTACCAATACCCCTAAATGACACAGATTCATTATAGAAGTGTAGCATGAAAACTACATGTAATGTGATCATCATGTCTGTTTCCAACTGGTCACCAACAAAAGTGAGATCAAGCAAAACAATAATAATAATACAGAGTGTAACCATCAACCAAAATGAGTACTCAACAAAATTTCATAATAAAACATATCCAAAATAAAATAGAGCATTCAAAAACATAATGTATGCATAAAGAGCAAACTCCCACTAAAACTAGACAGTCTCAAACAAAACGATACCCATATGAGCGGTGTGCTCATGGAAAACTTTCGGTATCACTGCCTTTGTAAGCGGATCCGCAATCATAGAGTTTGTTCCAATATGCTCTAAGGATATCTGTCCACTCTGTACCCTCTCCTTCACAGCCAAGAACTTAATCTCAATGTGTTTTGATCGAGAAGAGCTCCTGTTGTTGTTGGAGAATAAAACGGCTGACTTGCTGTCACAATACAACTTCAGTGGTCTTTCTATTCCACCTACTACACGCAGCCCAGTGACAAGGTTTCTCAGCCAAATAGCTTGATTGGATGCCTCATAAGATGCTACAAATTCAGCTTCCATGGTGGAGGTTGCCACTAGAGTTTGTTTCACACTCTTCCAAGAAATAGCACCGCCAGCCAATAGAAAAACGTAGCCAGATGTGGATTTTCTACTATCTTGGCATCCAGCGAAATCAGAATCAGTATACCCAATGATCTCAAGCTGATCTGATCTCCTATATGTGAGCATATGTCCCTTAGTCCTCTGAAGATATCTCATGACTCTTTTGGCTGCTTTCCAATGATCCATTCCTGGATTGCTGAGATATCTACCTAACATGCCAACTATAAAAGAAATGTCTGGACGAGTACAAACTTGAACATACATAAGACTTCCTACAGCTGACGCATAAGGAACCTTTTGCATTTCCTGAATTTCAAGTTCACTCTTTGGACATTGTTGATTACTAAATTTATCACCTTTTGCAATAGGGGTATCCAATGGTCTAGAATTCTGCATACTAAATCTCTTGAGCACTTTATCAATATAGCTCTTTTGTGATAATCCAAGAATACCTCGAGAATGGTCTCGATGTATCTGAATCCCTAAAACAAAAGAAGCTTCACCTAAATCTTTCATCTCAAAATGCTTTGAAAGAAAAACTTTGGTTTCATGTAGCAAGACTTTACAATTAGTAGCAAGAAGTATGTCATCCACATATAAGACCAAAAAGATAAACCTACTCCCACTGAACTTATGGTACACACAATTTTCAACAGTATTTGCCTCAAAGCCAAACGAGACAATTACTTGGTTGAATTTAAAGTACCATTGACGAGAAGCTTGCTTGAGTCCATAAATGGATTTCTTTAATTTGCATACCAGATGTTTTGGATCTCCAATTATAAAACTTTCTGGTTGCACCATATATATTGTTTCATCAATGTCGCCATTGAGAAACGCAGTCTTAACATCCATTTGATGAAGCTCAAGATCAAGATTTGCAACTAAGGCCATGATTGTCCTAAAAGAATCCTTCGAAGAAACTGGAGAGAAGGTTTCTTTATAGTCAATCCCTTCCTTTTGAGTAAAGCCTTTTGCTACAAGACGTGCTTTATATCTCTCCACATTACCTTGAGAATCCCTTTTGGTTTTAAATATCCATTTGCAACCAATGGGTTTCTTTCCTTCAGGTAATTGAACAAGATCCCAAACTTGATTGTCTTGCATAGACTTATACTCTTCGTTCATTGCCTCAATCCACTTATGAGAGTCAGAACTCTGCATGGCATGATAGAAACTAACTGGATCATCATCTATCATGTCTACAGTATCCTCATGTTCCTGAAGAAACACTATATAATCATCTGGAATAGCACTTCTTCTCTCCCTAGTAGATCTCCTCAAAGGCATTTGAACAGACTCTAATTCTTGAGGTTGTTGAATTTGTTCTTGAGGAAGAATAGCATTGTCTTGAATTGGATCTTGAATAGTGACAGGAGCAACTGGAGTCTGTACGCTATCAGAAACAACAAAAGGAATGAGAACCGAATCATCCTTACTTGGTTCCTCTTCAAAGACAATGTTTCTTTCTTTATTTCTCCCTCCAAAATCAACATCCTCAAAAAATGTTGCAATTCTCGTTTCAAAAAAGGTTCTAGAAGTAGGATTATAAAATTTGTAACCCCTAGACCGCTCAGAATATCCAACAAAGTAGCTGCTGATAGTTTTGGAGTCCAGTTTTGTTTCATTCGGCTTGTAAGGCCTTGCTTCAGCTGGACATCCCCAAACATGAAGATGCTTTAGACTAGGCTTACGTCCAGTCCAAAGTTCATAAGGTGTTTTAGCAACTGCTTTAGATGGAATCCTATTGAGAAGATAAGCTGCTGTCTTTAACGCTTCACCCCACAGAGACTCTGGTAAAGTAGAATGACTAATCATACTCCTTACCATATCCATAAGAGTCCTATTACGTCTCTCAGATACACCATTCATGCTGGGAGTACCAGGCATTGTATATTGAGGGACAATTCCACATTCCTGTAGGAAAAGCGCAAAAGGTCCTGGACGTTGTTCGCCTGAACCGTCATATTTACCATAATATTCACCACCACGGTCAGATCGAACAGATTTAATCTTCTTTCCTAGTTGATTTTCAACTTCGGCTTTATAAGATTTAAACACGTCCAAAGACTCAGATTTTTCATGAATGAGATATAAGTAACCATAACGAGAATAGTCATCAATGAATGATATAAAATATCTTTGGCCATTTCTAGCTGCAATATGGAATGGACCGCAAATATCTGTATGAATCAGTTCTAAAACATTGGATGACCGAATGGCACCTAGTCTCTTTTGTTTAGTCTGTTTTCCTTTAATACACTCAATACAAGAATCCAAACCTGTGTAATCAAGTGTATCTAAGATACCATCAGAAACAAGACGCTCAATTCTCGATTTGGATACATGACCCAAACGTCTATGCCAAAGTACAGCTGAGTTATCAATATTCAACTTTCTTTTGGTACCTCTTGTAGTAACATGCAGGGATTCATGATAACTAGTATCAATGTCTAACATATATAGATTATCACATTCATTCAAGCAACCAGTACCCAAAACTTTTGAATTCATAGATAAAGTGAATACACTGTCTCCAAAAGAACAATGAAAACCAGATTTGTCCAAAAAGGAAACAGAAATCAAATTCCTTCTAAAAGAGGGAATAACAAAAGTATCTATAAGATCCAAAAAATAGCCAGTACTTAAACATAATCTAAAATGTCCAATTGCCTCTACTTCAACCAGATCGCCATTTCCTACATAGACGTATCTTTCACCGTCAGTTGGCTTTCTGTAGTTGAGGCAGCCCTGCAATGAAACACTTATATGAGCGGTAGCACCAGAATCCATCCAATAAGTGTTTTTAGGAGCTGAAGTTAAATTAACTTCACAACAGACTAAAACAAGGTACTTACCCCTCTTTGCAAGCCAAATAGCAAATTTAGGACAGTCCTTTCTCAAGTGATCCGTCTTTCCACAAAAGAAGCATTTTGGCACATAAGGCTTCTTTTGTACTGGATCTACAGCAGTAGCAGCAGCAGGTTTCTCAATAGCCTTTTCAACAGTCTTTGCAAAAGTCCTCTTTCTTTTCTTGTTCTTGCCCTTCCCAGCTGAAGAAACAAAATGAGCACTCTCTCTTATGTTAGAATTCATCTTTTCCTCCTCATCAACACAATGAGAAATGAGCTCGTTAAGAGTCCATTTATTCGGCTGACAATTATAGGAAGTCCTAATTTGTCCATACTGAGAAGGAAGAGAATTCATAACCATATGGACTAAAAGGTCATCTGGTAAAGCCATACCCAGCGCCTTCAGTCTCTTTGCAATCTGAGACATGCTAAGAATATGCTCCCGAACACCATCATTGCCAGCAAACTTCATGGAGGTTAATTTTCCTAAAAGTGTTCCCACTTCGGCTTTGTCATTCTTGACATAAGCCCTCTCCAACTCGGCAAGATAGTTTTGAGCATTGTGCTTTTCAGCTGAGACAGAGTCTCGAATATGTTCTGGGACTCCTTTCTGCATGATCATTAGACCTAAGCGATTAGAACGCTCCCACTTCTCATACTGAACCCTTTGAACATCAGTGCTCGTATCAGTAAGAGGAGCAGGTTCGTCCATCCTGAATGCAAGATCCAAATCCATACAGCCCAGAAAGATCATAATATCTGATTTCCAAGACTCAAAATTTGATCCCTCAAGTTTAGGGACACAATCAGGATTAAATGACATGTTAGCTGACATCAGAGAAAATAAACAAATAGATAAGTATAAGCTCACAATCCACAAATGAAACAATTCACATAAGTAGAGATCAAAAAATGGAAATAAGATACAGACACAACATTAATATTCTCATCTTTGGATGTAAAACATTAACTTGTAATTAGTATCTCAATGCAGCAATCAAATATTGATAACATAGTCCTGACAAATAATAAATCTTCCTTTGGGCCGATATATCATTGTCATGGAAAATAATCAAACAATTATCACATATTTATTGCCAAACATGTATTCAAAACTCAGCCAGATAGCAACCTTCCTTTGGGCCGATTAACTATCCGCAACGAATTCTAATACACCTGTCTAATATTCTAAAATAAATCAATTCAAGCAATAGAGGTCACTTTGGTGACTTATTGATCAAATCAATTTATTTTAACAAATATCAAACACAATAGGGACTTAATCACTCCAAAATTTAATCTCAAGTCGACAAATTAATTCATTTAATTGTAATTAAAACAAAACAATTGCAATTAAATGAATTGATTGTCTAAATATTTAATAATCTAAAATTATTTAGCCCAAAAAAAATTATAATCTAGTCTTTAAGTCACTAAATTTGAGACTAAATTATAAAATAGGACTAAATATATTTGAATAAATAAAGTTCAGGGTCTAATCGAAAGAAAACAGAAAATTAAAGCCTAATCTGGAGTTACAGAAAATTTAGGGCCTAATCTGAAATTATAGAAAATTTAGGGCCTAATCTGAAATTACAGAAAATTACGGCCCTAATCTGAAGTTACAGAAAATTTAGGGGCTAATCTGAAGTTACAGAAAATTAGGGTCCTAATCTGAAATTTTCCAGGGACCTAACTGTTATTTTCCATCCCTAACCTAAAAAACAAAACGATAAGGGACGGAAAATAACAGGTTCCAGCCCCTTTCCGCCGCCAACAATGGAGGTTTTTTTTTTTTTTTTTTTTTTTTTAACAAGATCCAGCCAGCAAAGAAAAAAAAAATACCAAACGAACAATTAATCGTTAATGGCGTTAGTTCAAAACCTCTTACCTGTTCTTGGGAATCCGAAGAACAGTGAGAACAAAAATATATATATACATTTTTTTTTATTAAACAAAACCCTCAATCTATAAACAGTAGGGTAAACAAATAAATAAAAAAAAAAATACGAAAATCAATCTAAAATCTAGCAATTATGCACAAGGCTCTGATACCACTTGTAAGAATTAATCTCAAATAATTCCATAATAACCTAGATCGTGCAAATCACTAGATTCAACAAAATAGATTGAATAAGAAAAGGTTGCGTACCTGACATCGTTGTTCGTCGATCTTGATGTGTAGAATTAGGTTTGCAGCCTTCTAGAGAATTGAAGAATCGATTTTGCGGAAGCAGTACGAAAGGAACGTAAAACTGAATCGTATTCAACTCCTCTAGGGACCACGACCTTTATATACCTGTAGGGTTAGTACAATTCCTATTTCGGTCCTTTAACGAAATAGGAATTATATAATGGTCTCTACACTTAATATCTATAATTAGTTGATACCTCAATAGTCAATTATTCACAATCAAGACCACATTTGAAATTGACTTTACAATTGGACTGCTGTACATATTTAATTTTACATATTAAGCCCACAATAGAAAATTAAATCCAACATCCTTCGGTTAGAAAATCTTAAGACTCTTGATCTTCAAGGTTGCAGTAAACTTGAAGAATGTCCAGAGATTCCTTGCAATTTAAGGTATTTATATTTAAGTGAAACTGCAATAAAACAATTGCCTTCATCAATTGGACATTGCTCTCAACTTGTTGTATTATGGTTACACGGGTGTACAAAGCTTGAAAATCTTCCAGACTGCATTGGGCAGTTACAATCTCTTGAACTCATCGATGTTACAGATTTGAAATTCAGCACATTGCCAAATAACTTCGGATATTTAAAATCTCTGAAGAAACTTGACGCAACAGGAAGTGGCATAAAAACATTACCATCCTCTTTCAATCAACTGAGCCGATTGGAACGTTTGAAGTTTATGGGATGTAATGGTTTGACAGTATGGCCTTCGTTGTCCGGTTTGAATAGCCTACAGAGGCTTTATCTGGGTAACTGTGGTATATCAGAAATTCCAGAGAGTATTGGATCATTAGTTTCGTTGAAAGGATTATATTTAGATAGAAACGATTTCAAAAGCATTCCTGCAAGCATCAAACAACTTTCTAACTTGGACACTCTTATGCTGAATGATTGTAAGAGGCTTAGATATTTGCCAGAGCTTCCAGGCACAAGGTCATTTTCTGCATCAAATTGCACCTCTTTAGAATTTGTATCATTTTCGTCCTTTTCCAAGGCAGAAACAGAAGATGACCTTCTTTGGACCCTGTTCTCAGAAGATGACCTTCCAGGCACAAGGCTTAATTTTAGTAACTGCATCAAATTAGGTGATAATATACGTCTTCAAATTACGGAAGCCCTGTTCTCAGCACAGCAAGGCCGGGACGTACGTTTCCGTTCTCTAATATTAAATTAATAAAGAAGTCCTTATTTAAAAAAAAATGTTAATTAAGATTTTCGATGATAAACATCAATGAAATATTTTCCTAACTTGTGAATTTCATAATTAATTTATGCTTTGACAAGGGAAGATAGATAAACATAATAAAATTGAACTATATATCATCTTACCATAAAAAAAAAAAAAAAAATATCACGAAAAGATTTCAATGTTTATTATGGGCGTTTTTTAAAATTTGTGTTTAAATTATCCATTTACTCATTCATCAGCTGTTTAAATTCAATTCTATCTTAATTAATTATGGTATTCCTTAACAAAATATATTTTCATGGAGCAGGGCCATCGATTATGTATCCCTGGGGTGGAAGTGCCGCAAAGTATGAAATATCGAACAAGTGGATCTCATCTTTCAATTCAGTTGGAAAGGCCTGCTCATATATTGGGTTTTTATTTTGCCGCTGTTATAGATTTCCAAGATTTTGATTTTTATGGATATGATATTTTAGGTCATGCGAAATTCCAATATAAATCTGGAAAGATGTATTACTATGACCGTAACTTTTATTTTCAAAATTTTGGGCTTCCTAAGTTAGATTCAAAACATGTGTTCCTTGGTTATAGATCTTTTGATCAAGAACTGAATTTCGCTCGAGTCTCATTCCGTGTTGATCATTTCTCCATAAATAATGACGGAAAAGCTGAAGTCATTAGTGGGAGGGTGATCAATTTTGGCATTCATCCTATATATGGGGAAGAAAATAAGAAAGCCGAAATAAGGAATGATTAAAACCAAGAAGGATGGCATCAGGGAGAACCAGACAAAGATACAATCCTGCCGGCGAACGCTGAATTATGGGAGAAGAATTCAAGAGAAAGACTCTGATTAAGGTCAATTAGTATGGCAAATAGAAATTGGCAACAGTCAAAGGAATTTCTAGTTTCGTGTGTTTTACTTTGGGATTTTAGTTGACTACAGTTTTCAATTCACATGTCACAATATTGGAGAGAATCAGCTTATTATTGGCTGTTACTTGGATATTAGCACTCGTAATAGCTAATCTATTTCCAAGTTTCTACAGTTGTACGTTGGCATTGTATCTTAAGGGCTTGTTGCAGTTGGTGGAAGATCTTTAATCATGTTTGTAGTTATCCTAAATGCTTGTCATTATTTGCTAGTTTGGAGTTTTGGAGGGAAGTATAGATTGATCTTTAAAAGATGTTTGCTTCATTTCAATTGATCTTTAAAACAAATTTTGTAAATTGGTTCAATTATATCAGCAACTCACATAAATATTTTCTTTGGATCTTTGATGTTATATCAGCCTATCAAAAAAAAGAAAAAAAAGAAAAAAAAAAAAGAAAAAGCCTATCAAGTCCATTGTTGTTCTTTTTATTTATTTATTTATTAAGAGTTTCAATACATGGAATAATATTATGAACTATATAATATGATACCCTCTTCAATTCATTAAATTATAAACAATTTTATAATCATTAACTTTTTATGAAATTAAATTAATTTTTAAAGATATTCTTACATTTAAAAATATTTCTTTGATAATATAGAATCTAGATATATAATTAATCAAAAATAAGAATCTCAATTCTTTATAATTAAACTAATACAATTAGATGCTATAGGAGATTTTTAAGTCACAGTCTATACATATTAAATATCACAGCACCATTGTCCAATAATCATCACAGCCCAGTATACTTAGCCAAACCAATAGTTTGTTACTTGTGCACCAGATCTTATATATTCTCTTGTAAATAGATATTTTGATGAGAATGAGAATTACAGTTTCCAGATGCAGTAGAGAATCAAAGATCTCTCTGTTACTTCCATTCATTCTTTCCTTTATTCATTTCCTTATTGATATTGTTCATCGTTTTCTCGAGCTTGCTTAATCCTATTCATGGTATCATAGTAGGTTAACTGATCTGTTTCTTGGATTTCTGCAATTCAAGAGTAAAATTTGTTTTAGATCTGGTTGAACATCAAGATGATGACTCCAGAAGATGTGGCAAGGCTATTGCCGCAGTTACTAGCAAAAATCATGATAATGATCCTTTAAATGTGAATAATTCGGAATCTCCTGGATTTCGGTTGGTGAATTCTTCATTAAAAGGACTAGAGAATTATCTCTCATGGAGCAGATCTGTAATGGTAGCTCTCAGGGCGAAGAACAAGCTAGAGTTTATTAATGGAACCATAGCTCAACCTAATTCAAAGTCAGAGGAATATGAGAGGTGGTTATAAGCAAATAGCATGGTAGCTTCGTGGATCATTAATGTTGTGTCCAAGGAGATATCGGATGCCTTTGTATTTTGCAAAACTGCAAAAATACTTTGGGATGAGCTAAAACAGAGGTATGGAGAGTGTAATGGCCCGATGATATATAAGATTGAGAGAGAAATTGCAAGTTACAAGCAAGGAAACGAGTCTATAACAAGTTTTTATACAAATCTCAAAAGAAAATGGGATGAATTACTGTGTTTGGCACCTTTGCCTACATGTTGTGGTCAAACAAATGCAATTACAGTATATGACAACAATAGAAGGCTACTGCAGTTTCTAATGGGACTAGGTGATGAATATGAAAATGTAAAGAATCAAATCCTTTTAATGGATACATTTCCTTCAATCAATAAAGCTTATTCCATGATTTTGAGTGTTGAGAATCAAAGAGAGGTAAATACATTGACTGTGGAATCCAGTGAAACTTCAACAGTATTGTTAGCTAGAAGGAACTACAACAGCAATTACAACAATTCAGGTGCAATTGGTAACAGGAAACCATACTACAATAGAAAGGAAGACAAGAAAGACAAGTATTGCCCCAAATGCAAAATGAATGGCCATACCATAGACAACTGCTTCAAAATTCATGGATATTCAGACTGGTTCATTGAATTACAAAAGAAGAGAGGAGTCAACATGACTAGAACAAACATGGTGAATGCAGTTCAGATGGATGATACACCTCTGCAGCAACAAATTGATTATCAGATGGAGCAATTTGATGCCGATATCAAGAATGTTCATTTTGTAGGTACCTTACTCAATTTTGTCATTTATAGCATTGATTTTAACTGCAAAAGTAACTGGATAATAGACTCAGGTGCAATAGACCATATCACTGCTAATCTATCACTCTTTGACCTTGTACATAAACTGAACCCTCCCAAAACCATTAGACTGCCTGACAACTCTACCAAACAGGTTACTCACATTGGAAATATTAAACTGAACAATAGAATTACTCTATACAATGTGTTGTATGTGCCTTCCTTCAGCTGCAACCTCATTTCAGTCAACTTACTCACCAAAACATGTCATTTGTTTGTGCACTCATTTCCTGAATACTGCTTATTCCAGGATTTACATACTGAGGAATTACTGGCAGTGGGAAAAGTATATGAAGATCTATACTACATGACAAAAGACTCTTTCATTCAAATAAGGGAAACAATATGATAGCTAAATGTAATAGTCATAATAAACATCTGGCAATGTTGTGGCATGCTAGATTAGGTCATATCTCTAATAAGAGATTGAAACATGTGAATGATGTATATGACTGTGATTTTATGGATATGGCATGTCCTGTTTTTCCTATTGCTAAACAAACCAGATTACCTTTTTTCACTAGTCAAATTTCTACCTTAAAACCTTTTGAGATTGTACATATAGATTTATGGGGACTATACAATGTTAAATATGTTATAAATGTAGTGTATATGTTGACCTTAGTGGATGATTACAGCAGATACTGCTGGACTTACATGCTAACAACAAAGATTCAAGTACCATCTGCCTTGAAATCTTTTTACCAGTTAATTCTTACCCAATTTCAACAAAATATCAAGATCTTCAGATCTGATAATGGCTCAAAATTCATAAATTCTGAATGTCAGAAGTTTTTCCTTGAAAAAGGCATTATTCATCAAAGAACTTGTGTATATACTCCTCAGCAGAATGGAGTAGTGGAAAGGAAACACAGAACCTTAATAAATATTGCTAGAGCTATATTCCACCAAGTCAAATTCCCAAGCCAATTTTAGTCTGAAACCTTGTTATCTGCAACCTACATATCAAATAGAATTCCTTCTAAAAATCTCAAACGGCAAACACCCTATGAAAGATTATATAATAAACCTCCAGAATATTCTCACTTCAGAGTAATTGGATGTTTATGTTACTCAACTAATACACTGCCACACAAACTGAAGTTAGAGCCCCGAGCCCATCTTGTGTGTTCCTTGGTTATTCTCAACAGCATAAAGGGTATAAATTGCACAATCTCAGTACCAAAACTTTATTCCATTCCAGAGATGTGATCTTTATTGAAACCACTTTCCCTTTTCACCACAAAACACTTGAAACCATAACAAATTTTACATTACCAGCATGCATTTATGATGAATATCTATCCCCAATTTCATTTCCCACAACAACATTTGATATTTTTCCAGCAAGTTCACACAGAAATACTTCACAAATACATCCTCCTTCCCCACCAATCATAGAAAATGATACTGCTCCCTCATCTTCAGATAATAGAAAATCAAATTTGTCTCCACAAGGCACATCACAACCCAGTTCTACTGAACCAACTAATATACAACCAACCATTCCTGAATCATTATCAGAAGATCAAATACAGGCTCCAGTTTTAAAAAGAAGCATAAGAACCAAACATACACCAACCTGGTTACAAGAATTTGTGGTTTCTCTCATCTCCCTTTCTCCGTGTAATATATAGTATACAGATCATACGTGTAATATATAAAAGTATCGAGCACATGTACACTGGATTGTTGAGAATATGAAACAATATTAGCGTAATATGGTTGCTCAAGAATCTCCTAAATTGAGAGCATCAATCTTGGAGGAGGAGTATCCTATAATATTCTAAATCCTCTTTCAATTTATAAAGGATGTACTAGAATTGAAATTACACATTATTTTGTAGTACAATATCAATTGAAGCTCATTAATCTCTTTGATATCCTTTGGCCCTCAAAGGTTTATTCTATTTCTTGGTTTAAAAATCCAAAGTTCAATATCTAGGAATTCCATTGCCAAGCTTCGTCTTTCCAATATGTAACTTAGACAACTCAAATTATATATATGTGGTTACCAACACATCCATCAGCATTAATGCCCACAAGTATTGGATCAAAGATAATAAACATTCATTAATGAAGAAATTAGTCATTCACAACCAAATAGAACTAATAAATACTAGATCCAACCCTAGAAAAGACCTGAGTTCCGTTAGTTTCCGTAAAATAATTTATATAAAAATATATTTTATAATTTTCCGTTGTTTAGAGCGTTCAGGAAAATAAATTAATGGAAAATAGTCAAAGAAAAATTAAGTCATTTTTAAGGAAACTAACTTCTCATTTTCAAGAGAGTAACATATTTTCTTGACATTAACAAACTTATTATGACCTTATAAATATATATATTTTTTAATTTATTAATCATCGGTAGCTACTACCACGATTCATCATTCACCTTCAGCCACCTCCATGGATTACTAGCGACTTTTATAATTTACCAATTTTTTGCATTTTTCTCATATTTAATAGTAAAATTATTAGAATATGAAATTTCTATTATTAATATTTTTATGGATTATGAGTTGCAGATTTTGGTATTTTTTTAATTAACTTTTAAAATTGCAAATAAATAATGGGAAATAAGTTGTTTGAAAAATATTTTCAAAGGTAAATTATTTTCTGATAACAAGCAGAACTTTAATTTATAAATAAACTGGCAATATACCCGTGCTATGCACGGAATAAAATTGAGAGAATATATAAATAACTTATAGATTCTTGAATGAAATTTCTTTTATTATACTATTAAAAATTTTATAAAGATATATCAATATTAAAAAAAATATAGAGTATTTTTTATTATTAAAGTAAAAATTAGTAGATAGTCATGTGTTTAGAAATATGGATTAAAAATATTAAAATTTATAGAGATAAATAAAAAAAGTAAAATGAAAGGCAGTAAAATTCATTAATTTGATTTATTTTAAAATTAATGTAAAAAATAATTAACTCGTTATTTCATTAAAATCCATGAATAAATAATTTATTTGAAATAATTAAAATTTGTATAAATCTTCAACTTATCATATTATTAATACTATAATTAATCAATTATATTTAACATAATTTAATTTAATAAAAAAATTTTTAATTTTTTTAATATAAAATAATAACCTCTCATGTCATTAAAATTTATAAATTATGTAATTTATTTATATCTTTAAAAGTTATATAAATTGTTACTTAACACACTATTATTCTCTAATGTTATATTAATCAATTACATTTAAGATGGTTTAATTCAATCATAAATTAATTTATTTTTAATAAATATAAAAATAAATAATTAAGTCATACACATGTCATAATTTGGAATTCTACGTGGCAACATTAAGGAAAATTCTGCCTGCTATATATATATAGTTTACAGCTACAAAAACTTGTTAAATAATCTTTAGAAAAAGAAACAAAAAAAATTTGAGTAAAAACTACTGATCCCATCAGTGGAAAGAAATGTAGAAAATTCTGAACTTTATAAAAAAGGAAATAATATATTTAAAAGCAGAGACCAATACACATTTGCCAAGAATACAGAAGAATATAATGATACAGCTTATATATAGTATTTCTAAAAAAGTTAAAGTGTTTCTTAAGGGTAAACAATTTAAACTTTTAAAAAGTGCATTACTACATCATTTATAAATAAATAAATAAATGGAAACATTTAGATAGAAAGCGTTAAAAATACATTAATGGGTGTTAGAGGAAACTTTTGTTACTTTACAAATTTGAGAGTAAAAATTTGTTACAAAGCAATATATTAATACATTAATTGAATAATTTATTATTATTAAACTCTATCATTTTTTAAAAACTAATAATTAATAATAATTACTTAAAGCCATTAATACATTAAATAATCAAATCAAACCAAACTAAAAATACTAATTCAAATTAAATTCAAACCAAACCAAGCCAATACACTGATACATTAAATAATCAAATCAAACCATGCAAAGTGAAAGCTTAATTGAAGGAATATGCCACGTGTCAAATTAAAATGTCAAGTGGATATGTCACACGTCAACTTTCTAAGAAAAAAAAATACTTGCTATATATATATATATATATATTCAGTACAAAACAATAAAGCACATTGAAATGCAACCAAAAAGAAAGAGAAATTAAGAATAAACTGAAGTTCTTCCCAAAGTCTTCTCTTTAAAGTTGAATCTTCATTGGAATCTTTAACGAGAACCCTCCAAGTCTATTATTCCACACTTGAAGCTCAAAACCAGGGTATGGATTTTACTTTTAAGCCCCAAGAGGCTCTTCTGGTGACCCCTCAAGTATTTTGGATGATCTCTTACTGTATGGATGTTAAGGTTTGATTTGGATGAATTTGAGCTAGGAAAATACGCATTTGCCCACTATTAGGGCTAACTCTTACAAATTATTTGACTTGTGATGTATACATTAATTAAATTCTCTTGTTTTCATCCTTCAAATACTATAAAGGGATAGAAACATCTATCAATAGAAGGATCGCCCTATATGAATATTCATGTGGTTAATTCTCAAAATTATTGTCATTTTAAATCTAATTTTCCATACATAACCATAAAAAAAAAAAAAAGAAAAATATTCTGCAAAGGTCTTAATAGCAAGAAGTGCATGGCAAATATTGCCCAGGAAATTAAAAAAAGTGTAAAAAAAATATAATGTAGTGAAGGGGTAATTACCATGTAGTCCCTACGTTTTACTCGTTACACTAGTAACGATCTTTATTTCTAAAATTATACTATTTAATCCTTACATTATAATTATGTTACACTGTAAGTTTAATCGTGACCGTAAAATATAAAAGTAATTCCAAATATTATCACTATATAGTCCTTATGGTTTTGGTGAAATACACTAGTAAAGACCTGTTATAATTTTATATTATTTAGTCCTTGGATCTGTTTGATAAATTTAGTTGTTCTAGTAGCTGTTAGCTGTTTTAATAGATTTTAATAGTGGTTAGCTGTTAAATATTAGTTGTTAGTGGTTAAAGGTTATATAGCGGTTTAGAATAAAAGTATTCGATACTAATAACTATTTGATTAGCTATTTAATATAAAATGACAAAAAAAGTATGAAAGTAAGGAACAAAGTAAAGACAAGTGATGACATAGGTGTTATAAAGAAAAAGAAATTATAAAACGCTAATCGTTAATGAAAATAATGTTTGATAAAACACTGTCTCAAAATTGTATTACCGAATCTTATAATTAATTAAAATAGTATTTCAACTCTATCAAAACATTAAATACTACTTTAAACACGGCCGCCGAGCATAGTCCTTATATAGTAGTTTCTCTTTAAAGGTGTTTTTAATATTTAACAATCATTTAACAGAAAACTAACCTTTATACTAGTATAACAAAGTTATAATAGAAAGAATAAATAATGTAATTTTAAAAAACCAAAATCCTTAATAGTATGTTTGATATATATATATATATATATATATATATATATATATATATATAAAGGAACTATATAGTAATTACCCCTGGATTGAAAGGTAAAACTTCTCCGCTAGGACCTACCACTTAACCCAAGTAGGTAGGTAAGTTAATCCTTTTCTGTAGTATGAAACAAGCCACATCAAATAGTGCTATTACTCCAACCCAGAATAAGATTAATTTAGCTTGAGCTAAACGAGCTCCCAGTAATTTGTAGAATAAATTGATAAATCAAGCATTCTTGGCCCACTATATTCCATACAAATAGTTTCCACGTGGTAGCACATTCTCAGAAATCTATGGTTTTCATAAGAATGACCTTGAGCCGCCATTCGAATATGAGTACCTTTATTTAATTGAACATATATTTTTAGTGTGAAATTATAAGTTATACCTATTGATTTTAATAAAAAAAAACAAAAAAAAAGATGTTGAAAGATATTTGTACATCTTCAATGAGGTTTAGAAACATTCTTTCAGCTAGCATGGCTTTGAAGAGAACTTGATGCATGACTCAAGAGCAGAGGTGTTATGTGGTAGAAGACCCTTCTTCTTCTTTGATTCAAATGTCTCTAGAAAACTTGTATAATCTTTCTTTTGGGTTTTCCTCCTTCCTTAGCATTGAAAAAGAAGAAAGGCAATTAACAAGTCTCTTCCTTGTCTTGTGTTAAACTTTTTTTTTTCTTTTTTTCCCAAGGAACAAGATTTAATTCTGCAGAATAATTAAATGCAATAAAATACTAGAAAATGTAAAGAAAGGAAGTGGTTGCCGCGGACAACGAATAAACATTGTCGGAGAGCAACTAGCTAGATCGATCTGCTAAAGGAAGAAAAGAATAAAGGGAAAGAGCGAAGAAAAGCAGAGAGAGAATTATTCTTAACTTGTTTCAATAACTGGAGATGGTAATTACTTGGAACTAAATATGTTGATTTCATACTCTCAAAGTGTCAATCCCACAGACATTATGATAACAAAAGATATTAATCTTTTTTTTCTTTTTTTCTTTTTTTTTTTTTTTCTTTTTACACAGTCACAGAAGCAAATGGTGAATAAGAAACTATTTCCATATATACTGGATGTAAATTTTTCTCACTGGGAAGTTTCTTGACACTCGCAAACAATAATCATTCAAAATCCTTGCACATGGTCTGACCAACTTAAATATTCACACTATATACAAGCAGAAACCCAGATCCAAAACAAGATGAGGAAAAAAAAAGAATTAGTTAAATTGAAAATGACAGCAAAAACAACAAACAGAAAAATAATTTGTACATACTAGGAAAAATGTTTCAACCCCGTGATCTTTTGCCAGAAAGGCTGATAGAGCTGACTTTCATGGGAGTTGCCACCACCAATGGTGCTTCTGGGGAGTCGCTAACAGCATAAGTGTCATGCATGAAACGACTTTCTACAATGGATTCATCCTTCAACACAATCTTATAACAATAACAGCTCTTAAGGCCTTGCTGATTCCGGTAGCATTCATGGGCACTGTTCTTCACCTGCTGGAAGTCCCATATGACACTGAACTTTCCCACTGTGGCAACTAGGTGCCGCTCTTGTTTTCCACTCTCAGTGACCTAAAAGACAACATCAAATGTGAGAAAAATGCTTAAGTTTATCCAGTTAATCATGGAAGACTAAGAATAACTTGTCTTAAAAGATGAATGTACCAGAGCAATTAAAATCAGGCAATTGACTCCAAATTATACATAAATGGCTAATACAAGTATGAATTAATTATCAGACCCAACTAAATGCAACTCAAGCCATTTCTCCATTTATATAATAAGAAATAGAAATAAAATACTATCGATATGCACCTCCACCTCCATAGAGTCGACACACTGGCAGATTTTATGATTCAACAATGTGATCAGAATATTTCATTATGTTTTTCTGTAATGATAATCCAATTTTCATTGTGATTATTTATTTGTGGTATTTTAATGATATTTATGCCATGTAAGGGAACCAGTGTATTTAGAGACCAGCTAGGTCAAACAAGATACTCAATGGCATCACTTTATTCAAGGACACAAACTACAAAATTAGCTTCAAAGGAACCCAGGTAACTGAATATTTAGAAAAGCAGTCGTTGGGTTGGGGGAAATAGGATGAGAACAATTGTTGTGAAAATAAAAATGAACCAAATGTAATAAAAACAAACTATCCAGTCTGTTTTGAATCTTCATAAAGTAAAAATACATTAATTGAACAACGGCATACAAACAAAATCTAAAGCAGACTGCCAGAATGATCTCTAATTTGCCAAAGGAATAGCACATGCGAGCCATTAAGTTATGTCAACAGCTTAATGTACCAGATTCACAGAACTTAACTGCTAAATGGATAGAAAGCACGCCAGATTGTATACTAAACTCACAGGCTTCTTTCTTTGGAATGCAACAAACTAGAAAAATTGTCTGATTTGATGATTCATTGACTGCTCCTCACCCTTGCTAATGCAAATGAAAAAACAGAAAATGACTTTATCCAGCAAGATAATTATACTGTATCTCTTTGCTGCAACATTACTATGTTCGATGTGCGAAGTAGTTATCTTGAATTTACTCCATCTACCATTTTGAATGCGTTTCTTTTAGAAACAACCTTAGATTCAACCAGTTGTAATACATCATATAATTGGCAACAACCTCATAGCATTATAATGAACAAGAAACTTTCATTTATTTATCCAAGAAAACTATAGCATTTGACTTATCAATAATCAAAGATGAAAAAATCAACAATATCATGTGAAATTCGTGATGATATCAACAGAAAATATGCATTGATATTGTGGGGGGAAAAGGCATAATTAGACTGTAAAAGCCAACGAATAGAGGACAACAGAAATAATGAATTAAATGATTCTACAGGGAAAGGATATGTGTGCTTACCCATGAGAAATGACCACCATGAAATTTATTATTTGCTCCAGCTAAGTGTGAATCCAAGGGAATTAGCTTCAATAATCTTGGTGCTGGTATCTTATTTCCCATACGACCACTAAACCCTGTCTTAGTCTTACCATCTTTATCCGTAAACAGAGTGCAAATGAGGATCAAATATGTATCAGTTGTCCCCAAAATCCACTTCCCATCGTATGTAACGTCCACATGAGTAATAGGAGAGCCAAGCCCAGGAAAAGCTGTCTTAGCCTGCCTAATTGATGTCTTTGAATACAACCTAATCTTACCATCAAGAGATCCCACAACAATTGATCCATCGCCTGTACTAGCAAAGCATTGAAAATTGGTCCCTCTGGAGAACTGATGCCCCTGACTCCAATTTAAAACTGGCGAATCACCAATACTCTGCACCAGACCTCTCTTCTCTCTCATATCCCATTGACACAACCTATTATCATCCAAACCCAAGAACGTACTCTCTGATGGATCCAATTGAGACCCTTTAGTATCATTTGTTATATCCCTCATTGTAATTTCAGTGCCATCTTTCTCAAACTTCCATTCTGTCACAATCTTTCCTGTCTCAATATCAAGCTGCTGAAGCCCTGCTGAATGTGGCTTCCCTTCTTTCAGCGGACTCATTAACATCATATTTGTCTCTGCCCTCATGAGCATAGCCTTTTTTGGGGTAGATTGCACCGAATTAGTCTCAGTTCTATTATCAAACTTTGCACAAATTCCCTTACCATGAATACCCTTATTATAATTCCTATAAACTTGAACGCCCAATTCATTAACCAAGAAACTATTATCCAAAGCACCTAATGTCAAGCTCTGAACACCGCCATTAGCTGCCTCCTCAAATTCCTCCATCAAATCCTGACTAATACGCACAGGTGTGCATTTTGCTGCATCATCATCCTCAGCATCCTCCCACATCCTATCATCAGCTACTTCTGGCTTAACCCAGCTGATAAAATCCTTCCCATAAATTTTAATCTTATTCTCTTCGCTTGCTTCAAGACCATAAACATTCTCAAACAAACAGTTCTGAAATTGGGTCACAAATGTCCTATACTCCTCATCAGTGTAAAATTTCAACGCCCAAACTCCGTTACTAACAAAATCAACACGCCGTTGATCTCCAAACATCTGCAATTGCATTTCCGTGGAAACCCTAGCCCTAACTTTAGAACCAACTTTCAAAATCCAAAAGGAATCACCTCCACCCTCAGATTCGTCTTCTTGATCAGAATCATCAGAACCTTTAGTTTTAGAGGTCTTGACGAAACTGTAAGAGGTGCGCTTATCGGAGACGACCCATTTAGCGTTGGGGGTATTACCGCCGATGTGGAGATAAAGCTTGACAGGGCGATTAGGGAGGCCATGCTGGGAGAGCTTTAGGGATTTGAATTTCATGTCCATTTCATCTAAATCTTTTTTGGATTGGGTTGAAGAGGTGCTTAGAGGCGTTTCTTGGCGCTCTACGGCGTCATAGTGGATTTCTTCTGCTTCATCTTCCTCCTCCTGCGATTCATACTCTGATTCTGTGTCTGTGAGTTCTTCACCTTCGCGACTTTGAGATGTGCCCATGTTTGGATTTGTGAGAAAGAGAGAGCGAGAAATGGGAATTTGCGAGGGAATTTGGAAAAAATGATTTCAGATTTGGGGATTTGAGCTGCGAAGAAGACTGATTTATTTGATTCAGGCGGTTAGTTCTTTGGGGTTTTATAGAAGATCATTTGACCGGTTATGGCCGGTTTTTTCTTTGTTTTTTTATGCTTCAAACTGTAAATAAATTATATTTAATACATAGATTTTATATTTTATGAGAAAATGCGTAATTTTTATGACAAATTAGGCTCTTTAAAAGAAACTAATTTAATTTTTATTGTTTAATTGTATTATTAAGGATGTTCTTAAAAATGGTATTATTAAAAACAATTTAAAACTACTTTAGTCTTTGGAACGTATTAAAAAATATTTCCATTTATTTCAAAAAATTATAAAAGTATTTAACCTTATAAGATTTTTTTATATAATATGAAGAAAAATATGTACAAAATAAATAAAAAAATAAGGAAAATCAATCTTCCAATAATTTCTTGCAATGGGCTATTTACTTGGTGTATGGGCACTAGATGTATGACAAGAATTTTTCAGTATTTAAATAGTTAACCACAAAAAGATATATATTTAAATATTTTTTATAAATATTCATATAATTATATATAGTTTTAATAATTTATTATATATTAGTTTTAATAATTTATCATCATGTTAAAAGTTGATTTTAACAATTATACGTATTAATAAATTTGAATAAAGATAATTAATTTTAAATATAAAATAAAATAATTGGAGTAATAGAACTCAAATTTAATAGAAATAATAGAATAAGTGCACATTGCCCAACAACAATAATAAGAAATTTTACTACCTAATGAACACAGCCTCCAAATTTTTTTTAATTAAAGAAATGCTAGAAGAGTCAGAAAGGTGGGGCCCGAAATAAAAATCTTTATGTGGTCTTTGTCTTTGGCTACCGGATATCACCAGTTATCCTTCGCGTTGAAATAACGTCGCGCTCTCGCGTTTTCTTCCTATTGAAGAAAATCAAAAGAATATGCCGCCAGAATTTGCCACGTGTTGGCACCGTGTTTCAAGCGTGGGCGCGTCGCAAGAAAGCCACTGAGCTACTATCTAATAAGGGTACTAATTAGTCGCGCTGGCAAGAAAATCAGGCCTACCTGACACAATAAATACATTTATTGATGCTAAACCAACGTGCGAACCGTCGGTTCGATTTTTAATCGCGCTGATAAATCGATTTAATTTAATTACGTTCAACAGATTTAATTTGATTGATTATGGATATTCATGTTGTGAAAATTGGGCTTTTTTCACCAAAAGCAATTTGTAAATTACTGTACTTACTAACTACACTAAGTAAATTTCCAGGTAAGTGGAGGAGTCACAAATGGTCTCACTTAAAATCCACTTGCCTAGACAGAATTTATCTAGAAGTAATTAATTAGACAATAACCACCAAAAATATTTTTGCCCAACAATAGCTATTAAATAAATAAAGACAAAAGCAATAAATAAAAGAGAATACCAAAATTTAACGAGGTTCGGCCAATTTTGCCTACGTCCTCGGACACGACCAAATTTATATTTCACTAAAGAAATATACAAATTGAGAGAGGAGAGAAACTTGTCTAATCTACTTAAGAATTGGAAGGCAAGTTTTGGAATGATTTTAAACTTAAGGAGCTAGGCTCCTTTTATAGCCAAAAGGCTCCCTATTCTAATCCTAGTTTACCGATGTGGGATTTTTGCCACATAACCAATAATCTCCACCTTGGCGAAAATCCCACCAATGCAAGCTTCTGCTCTTTCTCTCACAAAGTTGTAGTGCCTTCAAATATGCTTGGCAGTGCCAAGCTTCAATTTTTAACAATATTGATCAAGTCCAAACAATGTTTGAACTTGACAGCTGTCACCACTTTTGTCAACATATCAGCAGGATTTTCAGCAGTATGAATCTTCTGGAGTTGAACCAGTCCCTCCTCCAGAATTTCTCTGACAAAATGAAATCGAACGTCGATATGCTTCGTCCTTGCATGATAAACTTGGTTCTTTGCCAAGTGAATAGCACTCTGGCTATCGCAATGTACAACAATGTTGTTTTGCCTAATTCCCAATTCATCAAGCAATCCTTGAAGCCAAATTGCTTCCTTCACAGCTTCTGTAACTGCCATATACTCTGCCTCTGTTGTAGACAAAGCTACTATTGACTGTAAAGTAGACTTCCAACTAACTGGTGCTTTCGCAAGAGTAAACACATAACCAGTAGTTGATCGACGTTTATCCAAATCACCGGCATAATCAGAATCACAGTATCCGACTATGCGTTGACCACTATTCTTATCCTGCTCAAAAATCAATCCAACATCCACGGTGTTCTGAAGGTACCGCAGAATCCATTTCACAGCTTGCCAATGCTCCTTGCCAGGATCATGCATGTATCTGCTCACAACTCCAACTGCCTGTGAAATGTCTGGTCTAGTACACACCATAGCATACATCAAGCTACCTACAGCATTTGTATAGGGAACTTTTAACATGTATTCCCGTTCTGCATCGTCTTTTGGCGATTGAGCTGCACTGAGTTTGAAATGAGGAGCAAGAGGTGTACTAACAGGTTTGGTTTTGTCATCCATACCAAAACGCTTTAGTATCTTTCTCAGATATTGCTTCTGATTCAGACAAAGTCTCCCCAATTTCCTATCTCTGGTTATCTCGATGCCGAGAATCCTTTTTGCTTCGCCCAGATCTTTCATTTCAAATTCTTGATTCAACTGATTCTTCAAATTCTCAATTTCTTGTTTATTCTTTGAAGCTATCAGCATATCATCAACATACAAAAGAAGATAAATGAAAGAGCCATCTTGTAGCTTGCGCAAATACACACAATGATCTTATTTGCTTCTTGTGTACTTTTGCCTTTGCATAAACTTATCAAATCGCTTGTACCACTGCCTCGGAGATTGCTTCAATCCGTAAAGTGATTTCTCAAGTTTACATACCATATTTTCCTTTCCAACAACCTTGAATCCTTCTGGCTGAGTCATATAGATTTCCTCTTCCAAATTTCCATGTAAAAATGCAGTTTTTACATCCAATTGAACTAGTTCCAAATCAAACTGTGCTACCAAGGCTAACAAAATCCGAATGGAGGAATGTTTTACAACTGGAGAAAATACTTCATTATAATCAATTCTCTCCGTCTGAGCGTAGCCTTTAGCTACCAACCTTGCCTTATAATGAACACTGTCTCTGTCAGGAAATCCATCTTTCTTTGCATATACCCATTTGCATCCTATTGCCTTCTTTCCCTTTGGTGGATCAACTAAGTTCCACATCTGATTCTTATAAAGGGACTTCATTTCATCTTCCATAGCTTTTCTCCACTTTACTTCTTCTGAACTTTTGACAGCTTCATTGAAAGTGGATGGAATGCTATCATCTGCAATTGGAGATGCATAGGCCACCATATCATCAAAACGAGCAGGCTTTCTTATAACTCTCCTTGGCCTATCAAGTGCAATTGACTCAAGTTGCTGTGGAGGTTCTTGGAGTTGAACCTCGTCTTCATCTGAATCTCCTTCTACCTCAGGAGTTTCTGCAGGTTCGGTACTTGCCATTGGGATTTTTCTATCAAACTCCACCTGTTTGGGAGTATCCTCCACCTGTTGTGGAGTACCATCTGATTGTTCTACTGTCACCTTTTTTAACATGGTAGATTCATCAAAAGTGACATCTCTGCTAAAGATTATTTTCTTTGATTCTGTGCACCATAGTCGATAGCCTTTAACACCGGTGCTTATCCCCATGAAAATGGCTTTCTTAGCTCTTGGATCCAGCTTCGATTCCTTAACATGATAATATGCAGTGGAACCAAATACACGTAAGGAATCATAATCATTAGCAGGTTCTCCACACCATACCTCTATAGGTGTTTTGCCACCAATAGCAGTTGATGGTAATCGATTAATGAGATGGCACGCATATGACAAAGCCTCAGCCCAAAATTTCTTGTCTAACCCAGCATTAGACAACATACACCGAACTTTCTCCAGCAACGTTCGGTTCATACGTTCTACCACCCCATTCTGCTGCGGTGTATTTCTAACTGTGAAGTGCCGAACAATACCTTCATCTGCACAGATTTTATCAAAAGCATCATTTTTATACTCTCCTCCATTATCTGTTCGGAGACATTTGATGCGTCTGCCAGTCTGAGTTTCCACTAATTTTTTCCATTTAAGGAAAACTTTAAGCACTTCATCTTTTGACTTCAAGGTATACACCCAAACCCTTCGAGAGAAATCATCAACAAAGGTCACATAATAGTGTTTACCACTCAAAGAAGCTGTTGTAGAGGGTCCCCATACATCAGAGTGAACATAGTCCAAAATACCCTTGGTATTATGGATTCCGGTGCCAAATTTCACTCTTGTCTGCTTTCCTTTGGTGCAATGCTCACAGAAGTCCAACTTGCAGGTTTTGACATTTTTCAATAATCCCTGATCTGACAATCTTTTCAAGGATTTTTCACCTGCATGTCCCAAATGCCTATGCCACAATCTGGTTGTTTCCAATTCTTTGTCATCACTAGAAACAACTGTTGTTGTCGATCCAATAATTGTATTACCCTGATAGTAATACAAATTATTCCTTCTCCGAACTCCTTTCATCACCACAAGTGCACCAGAGATGACTTTCATCACTCTATCTTTCGCAATTACAGTGAGTCCTTTTGATTCTAGGGTCCCACTGAAATGAGATTCTTTGTCAAACTCGGTACATATCGAACATCAGTCAGGATCCTGATTGACCCATCATGATTCTTCAAATGGATTGAACCAATCCCTTCTGTGAAGCAAGGAACATTATTTGCAGTATAGACAACTTCATTTTCAAGTTCTTTAAAGTCAAAAAACCAGTCCCGGTGGGGACTCATATGATGACTGCATGCAGAGTCTAGCAGCCATACCTCACCAGAACTTGTCAAATTTGCTGATGAATTGTCTATAGATGCCATGATAACTAATGAGAAGTCTGAGTCTTCATCATCACACTCAGCTATGTTTGAATTAATAACAGCTTTGCCTTTGGCTTTTAGCTTTGGACAATCTTTCTTCCAATGACCTTTCTCACGGCAAAAGGCACACTCATCTTTTTCAACTCTGGTTTTTGAACGGGATCTACTTTTCTTTCCCCCTTTCTTTTGGCTTCGTGAACGGCCTCCAACTACCAGAGCTTCTACTTCAGTTGCCTTTTCCTTCTTTTCTATCTTTCTCAGTTCATGGCTATAAAGATCAGCACAAACTTCACTGAAAGTCACATCTTTATTCCCATAAATTAGAGTCGTTGTAAGATGTTCAAATTCATCAGGAAGAGATGCTAGCAACAACACTGCCAAATCTTCGTCTTCAAATATCACATCCAAATTAAACAAATCACCCACCAACTGATTAAATTTTGTGATGTGTTCATTCATAGTGGTACCAGGAACATAATCAAAGTGATACAATTTCTTCTTCATGAAGAGTTTATTCTGATTGTTTTTCTTCAAAAATTTCTCCTCCAATGCCTTCCATAATTTGTTTGCAGAAGTTTCTTTCGAGAAAGCATATTTTTGCTCTCTAGAAAGACACGACCGAATTGTACCACATGCCAGACGATTGATGGTCTTTCATTCACTCTCCTCCATCTAGTTTGGTTTCTCTTTTTCAATAGCAACATCTAGACCTTGCTGAAAGAGAGCGTCTAGAACTTCACTTTGCCACATTCCGAAATGACCGGTCCCATCGAAAATCTCCACTGTAAATCTTGCATTTGATACAGCATTTCTTATGAAGGTTGATGTTGTAGCAGGTGTGGTATTTTTCTTTCCATCTGCCATTTCTACTTTAAATATTTAATAGCTATAAAATCAATTTTCAAAATGCGGAACACAACCAAGGAACCTTTTTTATGTGGCATATCAGACTATGCTGCAACCACAGTGAATACTTAGTAACCTTGGCTCTGATACCAATTGTTGTGGAAATTGAGCTTTTTCCACCAAAAGCAATTTGTGAATTACTGTACTTACTAACTACACTAAGTAAATTGGTCTAGGCAAGTGGATTTTAAGTGAGACCATTTGTGACTCCTCCACTTACCTGGGAATTTACTTAGTGTAGTTAGTAAGTACAGTAATTAATTAGACAATAACCACCAAAAATATTTTTGCCCAACAATAGCTATTAAATAAATAAAGACAAAAGCAATAAATAAAAGAGAATACCAAAATTTAACGAGGTTCGGCCAATTTTGCCTACGTCCTCGGACACTATCAAATTTATATTTCACTAAAGAAATATACAAATTGAGAGAGGAGAGAAACTTGTCTAATCCACTTAAGAATTGGAAGACAAGTTTTGGAATGATTTTAAACTTAAGGAGCTAGGCTCCTTTTATAGCCAAAAGGCTCCCTATTCTAATCCTAGTTTCCCGATGTGGGATTTTTGCCACATAACCAATAATTCAGACCAAAACTCAAATAAATTTATTTGAAATTACAAATCAAATTAAATTGATTAATATAAATAATTAAATCAAATAGATTCGATTTGATTTATTTGCTAATTTTAACTGATTTATCATCAGAGTTGCCTGTCTTTAATTAATAATTGTTATGAAATTTTCATTAAAAATTTATTTCATTTTTCATAGCTTATTTCAGTACCTAATTTTTATTGGCTTTTTCAATTTATTTTAGTAGAAATATGTATAAATATATATAAAGTGAATGATGTTTGATGATGTGACATAATATTAAGAAATTTATTAATTCATTTAAAATATCCTAAATTACTACCTTTATTTCATAAATTTTACGTTTTTTAAAAAAATTATTAAATTTGTATAAGTTACAATAAATTATTAAGTAAATTGTCTATATTGCCTTTAATTTAATATAATTCTTTAAAAAAAACTATTAAATTGAAATAATAACTATTGGTTATATAAAAAGGGTACATGAAAAAAAAATATTTATTACTTCTTAAAACTGCAAATGTGATAAATATTTTAAAACAAAAACTATTTTCTCAAATGTGACAAATATTATGAAATGGAGATAATACTTAATTTAGTTGCTTACATGGCTTTTTGAGGAGTGACGATCTAAACCCTTACCAAAGGGGAGAACTCTTAATTATAGAGTTCCAAGATTAATATGTACAACAGATGAAAAATTATTATACATTTGAATCTTCAACGTTCAAAATCCATCATAGTAATATATATTTAAATCAACTAATTAATAGAAAACTCAAGATAATCACTTTCTTAATATACTACATAGTCATATACCTAAATTTAAACCTTCTATCCTTTAATATTAATTAAGAAATCATAATTTTATTTTTATTTTAATTTTTTGAACATTTTTACAAGCTAAATTATTAAAAGTACTTTTACTTTGTGAATAGTTTTAATTGTATCATAAATCTAACTTTCTTCTTCTAATATCTTAAACTTCAATTTTAGTTACAATATCACCCTAATTGTAAATTGTATCCAGTTTAATGAATAAAATATTATTTTTATTGAACCTATACTCTCTCTTATGGTCAGATTAATTAAAAATTTACTGTTTAAATACCCTAATAAATATTGGTTAGGAATTTAAATTCATAAAAGCCAAGTAAAATAATAAATTTTTGTTAATTATAAGCTTAAAATATTAGTTTAGGTTTTTGTTTTGTCATTTTTTAAGCATGAAATTTTGTTTATACTCACGTTAAGTCTCTTATAAAAATATGTTTTATTCATTACGGTGTCATTTTGTTTTATTTTTAGAGAATCATTATTTGTTGTCAATATTATATAAATAAACAAAAGTATTTTATTTTAAAGATGAATAGATTATTTTTATTTTAATATTATATAAATAAATATAAATATTTATTTTTTTTATAAGCAATGGTGGTGGGAAGAAGTCTAATTTGGGGAAAAAAATGTTAAATTGGATCTTACAAAAATAATATTGTACTCATTAAACTGGGTACAATTTGTAATTAAAATGTTATTGTAATTAAAATTAAAATTCAGGATACTAAGAAAAGAAATTTGAATCTAAAGTATAATTAAAACTATCCATAAAATTTAGAGTATTTTTAATAATTTAGTCATATCAAATTAAAATATAAAATAAAAAGAGAAAATTACTATTATGTCCCTCTATTATAGTCAAATACACTAGTCAATTATTGCTTTTTTCAAAATACATGATTACATCTCTAAATTTGATCTCATCGATCTCTTAAGTCCTCTCGTCAATTTTTAAATTTTTTGCTCTTAATTTATATATATATTTTTTTTTGAAAGAAGAATTATCATATATTATCTCAATGAAAAGTAATACATCAAACATTCGGGCACTGAATCCCAAACATGAACACGATTAAAACGATAGGACGCTCTAGCTAAGCAATGAGCACCTATATCATCGTGTCTTCTAATCCAACGAACCTGGACTAATGGAATGGAGGCTAATAACAAAATACAATCAGAAATAACAATACCCAACTCACTCATATCTCTAATCTTGGACGAAAGAGCATTAGAAAGACATTGAGAATCTATTAGAATAGTACCTGCACTCTGAATATGCTGAGCTATAAACTGTAAAGTGAAGCGCAGAGCCAAACTTTCCGCCATAAGTGGAGATGGCTGACCTTCATAGAAACTGGAAATAGCGCGCAAAAAACATCCTTCATTGTCTTCAAAAACAGCCCCTATACCCGCTGATCGTATATTAGAAAAAATAGCAGCATCCACATGACAAGTCCACTCTCCCAGCTCGGTAATAGCAGGTGCTACCTGAGGAATTTGTACCAGAGGCATTTGCGGCTTTACCAAGGTATTCTTGAAGTCTTGAAAAAGAATAGAAGCTGTAGCACTAACATTCATAGGATTCCATTCCCTTTGTTGCCAAAGAAATTTGTTCCTAGCATCCCACACACTCCATGCGACATAAGAGATAAAAGCTAACTTTTCGGAATTATTTTGCTTCAAGACCTGCATATAAAGATTTTTAAAAGAAAAGTTAGTAAAAGCCTCCTCCACCCTACACACTTTCCAAACCTCCAACACCTTTGTGCACAATAATAATGCATGATTAACATCCTCCGCCAAATCACAATAAGGGCATACAGTGTCCACATTCATACCCCTTCTGCTCAATCTCTGTCGAGTAGGCAATAAGTTACGCAAAGTTCGCCAAATGAAATCTCTGACTTTTGGTGCAACATTCAACTTCCATATACTCCCCCACCCCTCACCCTCTATACTCTTGGCACCCCTTCCCAACACCCTCAAGGCAAGTGCTGTTAATTTATATTGAAAATACAAAAATATCGCTTATTTAAACTAAAATCATCAAACCTTCATCTTTCTCTCTCCTTCCTTATAATGGGAAGTAACACAAAATCTGACCTCACAACAAAAACTTCCCCACTTGAATGAATCTATTAGGAGTAACAATGAGCAACAAATTCAAGCAACACAAGCTGTCCCAAATCATACACAATCAAAAATAACATTCACCACATGAACACAAATCTTTTTACGTGGAAAACTCCTCCGGTGTGAAGGATAAAAACCACGGGACCTCTCCTCCGGTCCAAGGAAATAAAGTTCACTATCACAAATATTGTCTTACAACTTACAGCAAGCTACAACCATCAAAATATGTAGCTATACCACAAACAACCACAAATAAATGTGTGGGAACACAATAGAGTGATCACAAAACACAGCTGCTGTTCTCAATACATTTAAAAATGTTCTACTCATCCAAAAATTAAACTGATCAGCCAGAATCAAGAGTTGGATGTTAGGAACAAGCTCACCAAAAATCAGCTCAATCCGACAAAGGATGACTGCCAAAAATGCTGAAGAAGATGAAGCTATGCAGAGCTAGAAGCAGAACAGGACAGCTTCGGATTCAGACCCAGAACTCAATCTCTGAACCTCCAAATGAAAATCCCTACGGTGAGAATCAAGAACAGAGAGCAAAGAAAAACATATCCAAAAATCACAACGATCCAACGGTTGAAACTCCAGGAATCTCTAGAACACGGTGGCTGGTGCTGGATGGGGCTGTGCAGAAAAACCCTCTCCTCTCCTCTGTTTTTCTCACACGATTTCTGGTTGTGTGTCGATCAAATGAGAGCCAAAAAATATTAGGAATATGGCTGTTAGTTGAGGGGCATAATTGTAAAATAATAATTAGTTAGTGGACTTCAAAATATGGGCTTTTACCACACAGGAAGGGAACCCAAACCCAACAATTCTCCCCCTTCCCGACTATGTGGAAGAGGTGCCCAAACCGGTACTCAAACGGCATATTTCAAACTTCATTCTTGGTAGAGACTTTGTGCACATATCAGCACCATTATCATCCGTATGAATCTTCTCAAGCTCAATTGACTTAGAATCCAAAACATCACGGATCCAATGATATCTCACATCAATATGTTTAGATCTACCATGAAAAGTTGGATTCTTACCAAGATGAATAGCACTCTGGCTATCGCAAAATAAAACATACCTTTCCTAAGTAAAGCCAAGCTCATTCACAAATTTTTTCATCCATAGCAACTCCTTGCATGCTTCAGTAGCTGCAATGAACTCAGCCTCTGTAGTAGATAAAGCAATACATTTTTGCAACCTGGATTGCCATGCCACAGCTCCCCCTGCAAATGTAATCAAGTACCCAGAAGTAGACTTTCTAGAATCAATATCCCCAGCCATATCAGAATCAGTGTAACCACAAAGCATAAGCTTTTCAGACCCAAAACACAACTTCAAACCTGAAGTACCACGGAGATATCTCAATATCCATTTAACTGCATTCCAATGCTCCTTACCTGGATTAGAAAGAAATCTACTAACTGTACCAACTGCATGAGCTATATCTGGTCTAGTACAAACCATAGCATACATCAAACTTCCTACTGCAGATGCATAAGGAACCTTTTGCATGAATTCTTTCTCTTGCTCATTGGAAGGAGACTGCTTCACACTCAATCTAATAGATGTAGGGAGAGGTGTACTTACAGCCTTAGCCTTAGCCATATTGAACCGTTGTAGTACCTTCTCAATATACTTCTCTTGTGAAAGCCATAATTTCTTGCATCTTCTGTCACGAATGACCTTTATGCCAAGAATCTGCTTTGCCGGGCCTAAATCCTTCATAGAAAAAGACTTGCTCAAGTCTTTCTTCAAATTCATAATTCTGGAGGAGTTAGGACCTACAATAAGTATATCATCAACATACAACAGCAAAATGATAAAGTCACTGTCAGAAAAACTTTGCACAAAAACACAATGATCAGAAGTAGTCTTTTTGTAGCCTTGTTGAACCATAACAGACTCAAACTTCTTATACCACTGCCTTGGTGCTTGTTTTAAACCATACAAGCTCTTTTTCAACTTGCAAACATAATTTTCTTTGCCCTTCACCACAAAACCTTCAGGCTGCTCCATATAAATTTCCTCTTCTAAGTCACCATGAAGAAATGCAGTTTTCACATCCATCTGCTCAATCTCTAAATCAAGTGTAGCAGCTAAACCCAAGATAACCATGATGGAAGACATCTTAACCACTGGTGAGAAAATTTCTTCAAAATCAATCCCCTTTCTCTGACTAAAGCCCTTGACAACTAATCTCGCTTTATACCGAGGGGATGATGAATTCTCTTCATGCTTCACCTTATAGATCCACCTATTCTTCAAGGCTTTTCTATCTTTAGGAAGCTTCTCCAATTCAAAAGTATCATTGTCATATAAGGATTGCATTTCATCTTTCATAGCAATAATCCATTTTGTCTTTTCCTCACTCTCAACAGCTTCTTGGTAGCATTCTGGCTCATCTGCATCTGTCAACAATACATACTCATTAGGAGAATACCTTGTAGATGGAATATGATTTCTGGTAGACCTTCTGACTGGAGCCTCTTGTTGTCCCTCAAGTGTCTCATACTGATCATCAGTTGCATCATCTATAGGAATATCAACCTCATCTGCCTCTTCAGTATTATCCTGAAGATCAACCTGATTTCTAACATCAACTGCAGTAGGTGTTGAAGCTGACGGAACTGGATCTACATCAACCAAGCTGTTATTTTGAGGTTTTGGTTTCTCCACTTTGCCAATATCTTCAATAGTCTGATTTTCAATAAAGACCACATCACGGCTTCTATAAACTTTCTTCTCAATAGGATCATAACACCTATAGCCAAACTCATCTTGACCGTAGCCAATGAAGATACACTGTCTTGTCTTGGGATCTAGCTTGGACCTTTCATCTTTAGGAACATGAACAAAACATTTGCACCCAAATACCCGTAGATGATCATATGAAGGCTTCTTACCATACCAAAAACTATCAGGAACATCATTATTCAAAGGAACGGTAGGAGTAAGATTGATGACATGTGCAACTGCATACAATGCCTCACCCCAAAAAGAATTAGGTAGTTTTGCATCTGAAAGCGTACATCTAACTCTCTCCATCAAGGTTCTGTTCATCCTTTCTGCCAAGCCATTCAACTGTGGAGTCTTAGGAGGTGTCTTCTGATGTCTGATACCATGCTCTCGACAATAAGAATCAAATGGCCCACAATATTCACCTCCATTATCAGTACGAACACATTTCAACTTTTTACCTGTTTCTCTCTCAGCATAAGTGTGAAATTCTCTAAATGCACCGAGTACCTGATCCTTTAACTTTAACACACGAACCCAAAGCTTTCTTGAGTGATCATCAATAAAAGTCACAAAGTACTGTGCACCACCAAATGACTTATCCTTCAAAGGACCACATACATCTGAGTGTACTAGCTCTAACAACTCTTCTTTTCTAGAAGGAGGATGATGTTTAAAGGAGACCCGTTTCTGTTTTCCAGCCAAACAATGCTCACAAGTGTCTAACTCTCCACCTTGCAAACCAGAAAGCAAATTCTTCTTAGCTAGAATATTCAGACCCTTTTCACTGATGTGACTCAATCTCTTGTGCCATAATTCTGTTGAACTATCATTTTCAACTGCATTCACAAGATCTGTAGGGATAGTAGTCAGTAGCCAATACAAACCTGAACCTCTAAACCCTTTAGCCACAACCAAAGAGCCTTTATAAACAATGCCATGATTAAACAAATTGGTGCCATATCCATCATTATATAAAGCGTCACAGGATATCAAATTCAACCTCACATCTGGCGCATGTTTAACATTCTTAAGTATCAACTTCATACCAAGGTTGGTCACCACAGTTACATTGCCAATGCCCACTACTTTGGATACAGATCCATTTCCCATCCGTAAAGTTCTAAAATCACCAGGAGTGTAAGATGTGAAGAATTCTTTCTTTGTAGCAACATGGTGTGCAGCTCCACTATCAAGTACCCAAAGAACCTCATTGCTGGCAACATTAATCATACTTCCATCATGAACAACAGCCAAATCAACTGAAGTAGCAACACTGACACGATCACCATTTTCATCATTGCCATTCTTTTCTTGCTTGCCTTTATTGGTTTTGTTATCCTTTTTCCACTTGTAACAGTACCGTTTGATATGCCCAGATTTACCACAATAATGACATTCAAGGCTCTTATACCTTGACTTTGATTTACTCCTACTCTTGCTTCTACTGTTGTGATCATGACTTCTACTCTTGCTTCTCCCCCTGTTTTCAGTAACCAAAATATCTGACTGTGATGTGGAAGCGCCCTGAGTTCTCCTTCTTACTTCTTCATTCAGAACACCACTCTTCACATACTGCATAGTTACAACACCATCAGGAGCAGAATTTGTCAAAGATACCCTAAAGTTTTCCCAAGAGTCAGGAAGTGTATTCAACAACCAAAGTCCCATAATGTCCTCATCAAACTTGACACCCATATTGGATAACTGATCAAAGATACCCTGAAATTCATTTACATGGTCAAGTACTGAGCTCCCTTCTTTGTACTGCAGGCGTATGGCTTGCTTAAGTAAGAACAACTTGTTGTTACCAGTTTTAGAAGCATACAAAGATTCTAGCTTTTCCCACAAAGTTTTGGCATTTGTATCATTAACAATATGATTATATACATTATCCTCAACCCATTGCCTAAGAAAACCACATACTTGCTGATGCTCAAACTCCCATTCTTCATCAGACTTAGACACAGGCTTACTAGCAGCAAATACAGGCAAATGTAGTTTCTTTAAAAACAAAAGGTCTTTCATCTTTCCTTTCCCAGTGTGATAGTTTGTGCCATCCAAACAAATCATTTTACTCATATTTACCTCCATAATTCAAACAAGCAAAAAATGCTCAATCAACAAAATAACTGCAGCTCTGATACCACTGTGATGGGAAGTAACACAAAATCTGACCTCACAACAAAAACTTCCCCACTTGAATGAATCTATTAGGAGTAACAATGAGCAACAAATTCAAGCAACACAAGCTGTCCCAAATTATACACAATCAAAAATAACATTCACCACATGAACACAAATCTTTTTACGTGGAAAACTCCTCCGGTGTGAAGGATAAAAACCACGGGACCTCTCCTCCGGTCCAAGGAAATAAAGTTCACTATCACAAATATTGTCTTACAACTTACAGCAAGCTACAACCATCAAAATATGTAGCTATACCACAAACAACCACAAATAAATGTGTGGGAACACAATAGAGTGATCACAAAACACAGCTGCTGTTCTCAATACATTTAAAAATGTTCTACTCATCCAAAAATTAAACTGATCAGCCAGAATCAAGAGTTGGATGTCAGGAACAAGCTCACCAAAAATCAGCTCAATCCGACAAAGGATGACTGCCGAAAACGCTGAAGAAGATGAAGCTATGCAGAGCTAGAAGCAGAACAGGACAGCTTCGGATTCAGACCCAGAACTCAATCTCTGAACCTCTAAATGAAAATCCCTACGGTGAGAATCAAGAACAAAGAGCAAAGAAAAACATATCCAAAAATCACAACGATCCAACGGTTGAAACTCCAAGAATCTCCAGAACACGGTGGCTGGTGCTGGATGGGGCTGTGCAGAAAAACCCTCTCCTCTCCTCTGTTTTTCTCACACGATTTCTGGTTGTGTGTTGATCAAATGAGAGCCAAAAAATATTAGGAATATGGCTGTTAGTTGAGGGGCATAATTGTAAAACAATAATTAGTTAGTGGACTTCAAAATATGGGCTTTTACCACATAGGAAGGGAACCCAAACCCAACACCTTATCCTCATCCCATTTCATCGTTCCGTGAGAGCATTACACTGTAGTATTTTAGCGGTCTCAGGCCACCTGCACCAACTACAAACACGAAAAAAATTGGGTTTTTACTGATAGCAACGGCGATTGGCAATAGAAACATGCATGATGGTTGGGACTTAGATATTGATAATAGCGAGCAGGCGGCAAGTGAGAATAATTAAAATCGCAATTTTCAATTCAAAAAGTCCAAGAGAAGCTCTAATGGCAAAAGTAGACCCATTAATCTGAAACTGTGATTCTCAAAGGCATGTTGAATAGATTGTCGATGCTTGGCCCAGTTCACTTAGTTCTGGCTGCTGAAGCAATTAGGTTGGAGCCTTTGTGAGCTGATGCTTATGAGAAACAAGTGAAGGAATTAACGGCTTTTTGTTTTTTGTTTTTTTTTTTTTTTTTTTTTTTTTTTTTTTTTTTTTTTTAAAGCTTTTTATTTCTTTTTTGAATATTTGAATAATGAGTTATTACTGGATTTTCTTTTCAATATGAAAAATGCTTCATTGATATTACGTCTTATAAATTCCATTTCATGAAAAAAATTTAAGGCACTCTTTCTTTTTTTAAAAATTTATGCTACAAGGATTTTTTTTTTTCTTCATATATATATATATATATATATATATATATATATATATATATTTGTTAGCTTTTGAAGAGGAAAGTTTAGGGTCAATTCTGTCATTTAAAAGTTTTCTCTTCCATTTGACCACCTTTTTAGGGTTTGCCTCACGGCTAAACAATACTAACCAATTCAAACAAGAGGTGGGATAGTTTCAAAAACAAGAGGTGGATTTATACAGGTTGTGAAGTTGTTAGAATTTTTCTCTAACAGCTTTATATCATGCTCTTTTTTTTTTTAATTAAATTACTTTTTATCATATGAATTATTACCAAATTAATGATCTTACAAGGGCAATTAATGTTCTAAGCCAATAGTTTGTGAACATCACATAATAGGTAGGTGAAAGGTATGACCTGGTCAAGTATGTCCATGGAATGGAATCTGAATTTGAATTTCTATCTTCAAGCACAGCCCTTCACTTGTCAACCCAAATACAACTTCAATTAGGTCATCTTCCATTTCCTTCTCCCTCTCTCTCTCTCTCTCTCTCTCTATCCAGAAATTAAAAAAAAAAAAAAGAAAAAAATCCTACTTTTTTTCCTTTCTTCTTCCTTTTTCCACCCTTTCACAATGTCTCTCTCCATCTTCCTCCTCTGGCTTGTTAGCATCCCTCTCTTATCCCATTCACTTCCTGCTCCTAGAGGTAACACTATAACTTATTTTTGTTTTCTATTTTTTTTTTCTATTCTTTTCCCCTTTTCATGTGATAATGAATAAATTACTTTGTACAAAGGGAATGAAGAAAGAATAATATAAGCTTTACAAAAGATTAACTTTATTTTTGCACCATTTTTAGATACTATAAAGTGAAATTTCCTTCTATGAAACAAACTACTAATGATTAGATATATGAATATCTTTAAACAAGAGGATGAATTTTTAGAAGTAAAAAAGGAGCTGGGGTTGGATATTTTATGTTAGGGAAGAAGCATTAATCCCTAATCTCATATTAAGTTGTAGTAAATTAATAATGATTCAAACATATATATGAATTATTAATAGCATTCGAGGACTTTTCAATGATGGAACCTTCTACCCTTGAATTACTAATATGACCACAAACTAAATTTAGTTACTAGTTAGGGTGGGATTCAGGTAAACCTCGTCCAACAGAAACGAAACTTGGTTTCAAACCCTTGACATTTTAGGTGTCAGGTTAAGTTCACTCCGGATGCAATTCACTTCCTCTGATCCAATTGTCTGTTAATTATTTAGTTCCTAGATTAAATGCATATAAAGAGGCTAACTTAAAATGCAGGTTTTCCTTTAAGCTGTGGTTCATCGAGTGAGATAACTCAAGGAAACATCAAATACATTCCAGATGAAGGATACATATCAGTAGGAAACAAAACAACCATCAAAACACCTGGTTTACTACCTCTTTTATCTACATTGCGATATTTTCCTGATGCATCAGCTCGAAAATATTGCTACGTATTTCCAACAGTCAAAGGAGGGAAATACTTAATTAGGACTACTTATTACTATGGAAGCTTTGATGGAGGGAAAACACCGCCGGTTTTCGATCAAATTGTGCAGGGAAATAAATGGGGAACTATTAATACAACAGAAGATTATACCAATGGACTTAGTACATATTATGAAATTATTGTGCTTTCTATGTCCAGAGAACTTAGTGTTTGTCTTGCAAGAAATAACGAAACGACAAGTAGTCCTTTTATATCAGCTCTTGAAGTGGAAAATCTTGATGACACAATGTATAATTCAACAGATTTTTCTAACTATGCACTTGCTACTCTTGCTAGACATTCTTTTGGATATCTAGAATACATTGGGTAAGTAAACATGGCATTTCCTTCTTTTTTCTTGTTCTTCTAGTGCTGCTTTGTATACGTATAAACTGAAATTAAATTTGAAGGAAAAAAAAAAAAAAAACAAGATGATGCTTCTAACAAATTCTCATTTTGGGTATGTAAAATAAAAATAATAATAATAAAACAAAAAACTTGAAAACTAGCTTTCCAGATGATCCATACAACCGGCTATGGCAACCATTCTTGGACCAGAACCCAATAGTAGAAAGTCACTCAAGTGTAACTAGCACAGATTTTTGGAACTTCCCTCCAATGAAAACATTCACAACTGCAATCACAACAAGCAGAGGAAAGACAATCAATCTCTGGTGGCCGGCAGTGTCACTTCCGAGCACAAAATACTACATTGCACTCTATTTTCAAGATAACCGGACGCCAAGTCCATTCAGTTGGAGAGTATTCAGTGTGTATGTGAATGGAAAGATTTTTTATGAAAATCTTAATGTATCAACGAAAGGTGTAACTGTTTGTGCATCAGAATGGCCTCTTTCAGGGAAGACTGAAATTACCTTGACTCCTGGTAAGAATATTCCTGTCGGACCCATAATTAATGCTGGTGAAGTCTTTCAGATTTTGCCTTTTGGTGAAAGGACTCTTACAAGAGATGGTATGTCACTGTTCTTTAACCTTAACCGCAGTTTTCTTAATGTATAAACATTGTTCTATGTCTTCTCTTGACAAAATGTTTCTGGTTTTGAATGAATATCGCAGTGATGGCTATGGAGGATTTGGCTCGAAACTTTGACAATGCGCCTCCCGATTGGAAAGGTGATCCGTGCTTGCCTAATAACAACTCATGGACTGGAGTTTCTTGTTCTAAAGATAAACTGCCCAGAATTGTCTCTTTGTAAGTTCATTTGAATGGTTAAATCCAAAAAATCATATATCAAATATCAAAAAACCTTCTCTTGGAAAAATATCCACCCGTCTTTCTGTAACATATGGCGTGTGCCGCAAACTTCATGCTCTAGATGTTCACGTGATGGTGTGTTATCTCACATTGGTTTTGGACTGAGGTCTTTATTCAAAATATAAGATTTGAATAATCCTCTCTTGATATAGTTTTTGGAAAGTGAGCTAGGCCCAATCCATTTTATAACATGGTATTAGAGTCTACTCTGCTTTAATGTTGGGTCATTTTGAGATATGTTTGCCTGCAAACTTCACGCTCTAGATGTTCATGTATGGTCGTGTCATTCCACGTTTGAATTACACCCGGTCCATTTTATAATACACAGATTTTGAAAAATTGTTAATGTGATTTCTAATATGGTATAAGAGCCCATTATTTTTCAATTCCTATTTAAAAAATTATATTCCGGCGCGACTCAAAAGTGAGCTTTGCATGTCATTCAGGAATCTTACAAAAATGGGAATCTCTGGGTCTATAGCTCCAGGCATAGCCAATTTAACAGCACTCACTCACATGTAAGTACCTTCAGTTTTCCTAACATTTTAGTTGATTAATAAAGATTGTTTCAGATTTACTGATACTTTATTACAGTTTGCTAGGAGAGAACAAACTCTCAGGTGCTATTCCAGACATGAGCTCATTGAATGAACTACAAATTCTGTATGTCACTTTTCAAAATTTTTTTTCTTTTTTTTATCTTATTCTTGCCAATCAAATTCTAAAATTTTCTTTCTAAGGGCTATGATTAATCTAATATCACTTAAATCAACAAACAAGTTCTTTATTTTGACCCAAAATCGCAATTAGCAATAAGAACACCATTAATCTTTTATTTTCTTTTTTATAATATATCATTAAGGCACTTGGAGGACAACCAGCTTGAAGGATCAATTCCTCAGTCTTTAGGTCGGCTTAAAAAGCTTCAAGAGATGTAAGTTTAATTTTGAATGCAAAATGTGACAATACTTTCAATAAAGTTAATTAATTATCAACTAATTAATTATGTTTTTACTTTTGGTTGACAGATTTCTTCAAAATAACAATCTAAGTGGCAGAATCCCACCATCACTGGAGAACGATGACGGCATAAATATTCAGTAATATACTTTTCCCGATTAATTGTTCTTTATACCAAAGATTTCAACTATTGTTGTTAATTTTCTGAATAGGGTTAATTACAGAAACATGCTTTGAGGTTTGCCTTCATATGCTTTCGACCCATGTCACCAAAAATAAAAATTTGATAATTTAGGGACTAAAGTGAAAATAATTTTAAAACTTTAAGAACTAAAGTGCAATCAAATTTCAAAAGTCAACGAAGTTAATAAAGGATTGGAGTATCGAGTCATCAATAATCTTAAAGACAATCGATCTAAAGCTTGCTGCACAACTCGCTCCGACTCCACATCTAAAGCACTAGTTGCTTCATCTAATAGTAATATTTCTAGGTTCTTTAGAACTGCTCTAGCAATAGCCACTCTTTGCTTCTGCCCTCCAGATAGTTGCACCCCTCGCTCACCGACTTTCGTTGAGTAACCCTCTGGAAGAGAACTAATGAAACTATGAGCATTTGCAAGTTTGGCAGCTTCAATCACTTCTGCTTCAAAGGCTCCTTCTTTCCCATATAAGATGTTTTCATAGATTGATGTTGCAAAAAGAGCTGGCTCTTGTTGAACTAGGCCAATGTGCTTTCTTAGAGATTTTAGCTTCAGTTTCTTGATATCTATGCCTGTGCCAATACAGTTACATCCTCATCAGACTAAAACAATATAAAATACAAATTTCATCAATAAGTTTGCTTTAATTAGCAAATTTGTTTGCTATTCAAATTTTCAAGAAGCCAAACTGAATCTAGAAAATCCCGGTCGCTCCGTGCGTGGCCGTCGCCTCCGCAGCAGTCCTGCTCTTCAACCGCAGTACCAGTAGCCAGCTCCTCCATCTGCATTCTTGAAACAATTTAGCCATTGCTGCTATATCAGAGCTGTACTTTAGAGTGGGGAAAGATTTTAACGATAGAGACAAAAGAGATCCGATATGAAACAGATGATGGGTCGGCAAGTGATATGTCAGCTTCGCTTTGGTTGCTTTACAACTGTGGCTCAACCTGCTTAAAAACCTGCTTGTAGTAGCCTCTGAAAGTGAGAGGCAGTTTGAACGAACATGAGCCAAACATAAAGCCAAACACAAAGAAAACCCTAAAACTCAAAAACAAAGAAGCTGCCGTTCTAAATCAAAGAAAACCCTAAAACTCAAAAACAACATTTCCTATTTATATCAAACCCATATACCATACCCATTTTTCACTTAACCCGAATCCACCCAATAAGCCCAACTAACCCAAAACCCATTAACCCATACAATAAACCCATTTTACAGCTGTAATTCAGTTACATGAGGAATTGTACTATACAGTAGTCCCTAGGATTAGACTATACAATACACTTGTAAATATAAATAAAACATAGTGTACAGCTTTCAATTTCAATTTTGAAGAAAGATACAAATTCTTCATTTCTTTCTGCATTTCTGTTCATGGTATCAGAGCCTGATCTGGTATCTGAAATACTAAAGCTTCATTCAAGCTTTTCTCCTGAAATCAATGACAGACAATACTAATCAAAACAATGAAAACACAAATGTTGAATCAGAAACTTATAAAGTTTCTGCATCTGAAAATTCAACTTCAAACCTCATAAATATCTCCTTGAATGGCCGGAATTTCTTATCATGGAGTAGATCTATGACCATAGCTTTGAAGGCCAGAGACAAGTATGAATTTGTCACTGGTGAAGAACAAGAACCTGTAGCTGGATCTCCATTGAGAAAGAGATGGCAGAGAATCGACAATTTGGTAACATCCTGGATCCTAAACTCTATTTCAAAAGATTTGGTTGAAGCATTTCTGTATTATCAAACTTCCAAAGATCTCTGGAATGAACTGTCCACTAGGTATGGTGAATCCAATGGACCTATGATTTACCAAATAAAAAAAGATATTTCAGTAACTGTACAAGGTAACCAAACAGTAGCTAATTACTACACAAAACTTAAAAAATTCTGGGATGAATTGGCTTGTTTAAGGCCCATTCCCAAGTGCATCTGTGGAATTGTAGAAGGATGTACCTGTGGTGTTATGAGAGCAGTTTCAGATCTAGATGGAGAAGAAAAACTCATGCAATTCCTCTTAGGATTAAATGATACATATGACAATGTTAAGAATCAAATCCTTCTTATGGATCCATTTCCAAGTATGAGTAAAGCTTATTCAATGGTGCTGAGTGTTGAAAAACAGAGGGAGGTAAATACTGTGATCTATGATTCAAGCGAGAATAGCAGTGCAATGTATGTGCAAAAATCAAATTACAACAACAAAAATACAAGTCACAATTTCAGATCTAAGATTGAGAAGCATTGTGATCACTGCAAAGGGACTGGTCACACCAGAGAAACTTGTTTTAAACTAACTGGTTATCCAGATTGGTTTACTGAACTCAAAAAGAAGAAGAAAATTCAAGCACATTATGGCCAAGCAAGTGATGCACAGCTGAATGCTAACTCAGGAAGCAATGAAAATGATGTGTCCAGAATGGTGAGAATGGAGATCCAGCGTGCATTCAAAGATAAAATGCAGTATGATGATAAGGCAGGAGACACACCTATAGCCAATGCAGTCAGTTTTGCAGGTATTGTTTCTCTTTTTCATTACAATGTGCATGATAAATGTGAATTAGTTCCATGGATTGTTGACACTGGTGCAACTGATCATATGACATACATGCATCATCTATTTCATACATTAACCAAATTACCCAAACCTAGAACAGTAACCTTACCTGATAACTCCACCAGAACTATAACACATATTGGCAAGATCAAAATACATGACAGATTGGTGTTAAAGGATGTGTTATATATACCAACATTCAAATGCAATTTATTATCTGCATCAGCCCTTGCAAAAGACAATGCAATATCAGTAAAAACCCTACCTGACCACTGTTTATTACAGGATTTGCAGACTGATGAAGTAGTAGCTATTGGCAAGTTAAGTGGAGGCTTGTATTTTCTTGATAAGAAGTGTTTTGTGCCTGTTAGTAGTACTGAAGCTCTACTTACTTGTACTACACATGATGATCATTTGAGACTATTATGGCATCTTAGATTGGGTCATATCTCAATGGCTAGACAAAATCATATAATGAATTTTAATACAAGCAGTGGTACTCTTACTTGTAATGTTTGCCCTTTTGCAAAACAACAAAGACTACCATTTTATCCAAGTTGTAATAATGTTAAAGGCATATTTGATTTAGTACATATTGACCTATGGGGACCTTATCCAATTACTTCTTTAACTGGTGCCAGATATATGCTCACTATTGTGGATGATTATAGCAGATACACATGGGCCTACATGCTACCAAACAAACAACAAGTCCACTCAATCCTTGACCACTTTACCAACCTAATAGACACCCAATTTCATACCAAAATCAAGACAATAAGGACTGAAAATGGCACTGAATTTGTGAATAATGTAGTGAAGACATTATTTCTTTCTAAAGGAATTACACATCAACTATCGTGCCCTTATTCCCCACAGCAAAATGGGAGAGTGGAGAGAAAACACAAAGAAATTTTGAATATTGGGAGAGCTCTACTTTTTCAGGCTAAATTTCCTAAACTTTTTTGGTCTGAAGTTCTCCTATCTGCAGTTTACCTGACCAATAGAGTGCCTTCTGCACTCTTAGACTGGTTAAGCCCTTTTGAAAAACTACACCAAACAAAACCAGACCTGACACACTTGAAAGTTATAGGCTGTCTGTGTTTTGCAACCAATACTAAACCACACAAAGACAAGTTTGATCCTAGAGCTAAATCATGTGTGTTACTGGGTTATGGGGCTCAACAAAAGGGTTACAAGATTTATGATATGCACACTAAGCAAATTTTTTACTCAAGGGATGTTATATTTAAGGAAACAGTTTACCCCTTCCATCACAACACCCCTCTTGAATCTTGTACATTCAACATTCCAACATGTTTAGAAGACACTGATTCACTAATCCCTACCCATCCAATCCCACCTACAAACGTGCCTAACCAAGACCAAATTGACCAACAGACTGCACCTACAAATGACCTAGACAACCAACCAATCACCCAAACAGACAATAATCAAACATTACACATAGACCAACCAGTTACATCACTTAGAAGAAGTATAAGAAATTCCAGACCACCTGCATGGATGATAGATTATGTCACAAATTGTGCAAATTCCAGTCCCAAACCTTTTCCACTCAATTCACCCTATTCACATGCATATGTATCATTTGTATCTAATGTCAACAAAATTCATGAGCCAATGTCATATCATCATGCTATTTCTAATGAAAATTGGGTGCAAGCAATGCAAAATGAACTGCAGGCCTTGGAAGACAATGGTACATGGATTTTAACTGAGTTGCCTAGAGGGAAACGGGCCATTGGATGCAAATGGGTCTATCGGGTCAAATATAAACAGGATGGGACTGTAGACAGATACAAAGCTCGCCTAGTTGCTAAGGGGTTCAATCAAAAACTAGGCATTGACTACAATGACAGTTTTTCTCCTGTTGCTAAAATGGTGACTGTGAGAATTTTATTTGCCCTAGTTGCTAAATACCAATGGAATCTTCACCAACTTGATATTAACAATGCCTACCTACATGGTTTTCTTGATGAAGACATCTACATGCAACCCCCAGCTGGCTATTTTAAGGCTTCTAAAGGCCAAGTATGCAAACTGACTAAATCCCTCTACGGTCTAAAACAAGCTGGCAGAATGTGGAACCAGGAATTGACTACTACTTTACTACAGTATGGTTTTCAACAATCAATGAATGATCACTGTCTATTTACCAAAGGCGAGGGTAAAGAATTTCTAGCCCTTATTGTCTACGTGGATGATATTTTAGTTGCTGGACCTGACATTCAACTCATATGCAATATCAAAGAATTTCTTCATTCTAAATTTACTATCAAAGACCTCGGCCATGCAAGATTTTTCTTGGGTATTGACATTCTTTGGTCCAGTGATGGCATATATTTATCACAAAGGAAATTCATTCAAGATATGTTGTTAGATTCAAACATGCAGCACGCCAAACATGCTTCCACACCATTAATACAAGGTCAAAAGATTCATGCAAACATGGGACCATTACTCACAGAACCAGACAGCTATCGTAGACTAGTGGGGAGATTACTTTACCTGAGTTTTACCCGACCTGACATTACTTACTCAGTTCAACAATTATCTCAGCACATGCAACATCCCTGTTAGGGTCACATGGTCGCCGCCTCTCATGTTCTACGCTACTTGGCCTCTACCACAGATTTAAAGTTATTTTTTCCTACCTCTTCGGTGCTTGATCTCCAAGCGTACTATGACGCTGATTGGGGGGCTTGCATTAAGACTCGCCGGTCCCTTACTGGTTACTGTGTTTTTCTGGGTACCTCGCTCATCTCATGGAAAACAAAAAAACAAAATGTTGTTAGTCGTTCCTCCGCCGAAGCAGAATACAGATCTATGGCTAACACAGTGTGTGAAATTATTTGGATTGACAAAATCCTCACAGATCTACAAGTCAAAGTACAAAAGCCCATACCTTTATTCTGTGACAACCAAGCTGCGCTACATATCGCTGCCAACCCAGTTTATCACGAGCGCACCAAGCACATCGATATCAACTGCCATCTCATCCGCCATCACATTCAATCTGGTCTCATTGCAACAAAACATCTACCTTCCACGTCTCAGCTTGCTGATATTTTCACCAAATTGTTACCCATTTCTCATTTTCGTCACATGACTGTCAAGTTGGGCTTGGTTTCCTTGCCCCAGCTCCAACTTGAGGGGGGCGTGAACGAACATGAGCCAAACACAAAGAAAACCCTAAAACTCAAAAACAAAGAAGCTGCCGTTCTAAATCAAAGAAAACCCTAAAACTCAAAAACAACATTTCCTATTTATATCAAACCCATATACCATACCCATTTTTCACTTAACCCGAATCCACCCAATAAGCCCAACTAACCCAAAACCCATTAACCCATACAATAAACCCATTTTACAGCTGTAATTCAGTTACATGAGGAATTGTACTATACAGTAGTCCCTAGGATTAGACTATACAATACACTTGTAAATATAAATAGAACATAGTGTACAGCTTTCAATTTCAATTTTGAAGAAAGATACAAATTCTTCATTTCTTTCTGCATTTCTGTTCACAGTTTTAGAGAAGTGCAAAAGGGAACCTTTCCTTAAGAGGGTTCGAAGTGATACAAAACAATAACCTGCATCTTGATATTGCAGCCTATCTCTTGTTATGCTCCAAGCTCCCTGTTGGCAGTTCACATTCAAGCAAGACCACGCCGTCTTCCGGCAGATCCAGCTAACGCCGGATAGAGCTCCACTGCAACGACTTGTCTTCATGGTGGGCCCATATTGAGACTTTCCTTTCTTTTTTGTGTCGGTCAATTTAAAAAAAAAAAAAAAAAAGATGAAAGAAGGAATGATGGAGAGCATCAACTCCTGACCCCGACACTGTGTCCTGCTGTCTCGATTACACAATTGCAATGACTAGCCTTCCTTGCGGGCCCATTTTTGAGAATCCTTTCTTCTTTTGTGTCGGTCAATTAAAATCACAAAGAAATACTGAATGATGGAGAGCATAAAAGCGTGACCTCGTCCCTATGTCTAGCCCAACTGTCTCAAACACTGTACTTGTCCTTAGACTCAATTCAAATAAATATACCCCTCTAAAATACTCTTGCGCTATGCATGTTGAACTTCTTGCAATTGCATGACCGCAATTATGTCACTCAGCACTTTCTCTTCGACCAACAACTCAAACCCAAAATGGTATTGATTCCTTGCCACCTTCTGCTTCAGCCATGCAAATTAATACAAACGTATGCAGTAGTGATGGAGCATTTTTACTTAGCACCTCAGTTAAAGTGGCGAGCCCTAGTATTCAAGGCCGCAAAGAGCCATGACATTCCTATGTTGAGGGATGGGCAACCCTCGAGCAGTGAGTGCTCTAAAGGATCTTGTTCGTGCCAATAAGCTCATGTTCTGCTTTCTTATGGAGACAAACGTAGCTTCCTCTTATGTTAAAAACTTAAGTCTGCAGTGTGGTTTCTCCTCTTCTTTTTCAGTTGATTGTCTTGGTCGAAGTGGTGGTTTAGCTGTTTTCTGGAATAATAATTTGAATGTTGATTTTTATTCCTACTCCCCAAATCACATTGATATGCAAATAACTTATGGACTGCATACTTGGCGAATGATGTGTGTATATGGGTTCCCTGAACATCATAGGAAGCCAGACACTTGGACTCTCCTTAAAACTCTAGCTAGTCAGCACAACCTTCCTTGGCTTCTAATGGGCGACTTTAATAATCTACTTGCAGATGATGAGAAGATAGGGGGCCATCCTTATGAGCTACATAATCTTGAGGGATTTCGAGAAGCGTTGGAGGTGTGTCGGGTCTCCGATCTTGTTATGGTAGGGTATCCGTTCACATGGCATTCTGGTAGGGGGCGTAACAAAATTGAGGAAAGATTGGACCGAATGGTGGCTTCAGATACATGGTCTAGCTTTTTCCCAAATGCTTCGGTTCACAACTTAATTAGTGGCACATCGGACCATTCTCCAATATTGCTTTTATTGGGCACTGACCTAAGGACTAAAAGAAAAGTTAGCTTCAGGTTTGAAAATGCATGGATTGGGGAGCCTAACCTTGATGAGACTGTTACTCATAATTGGGCCCGAGGAGCCCACGGTGATGTGATGGGTAAACTACAAGCATGCAGAGCTGGGTTGCGAATTTGGGGACGTGACTTACGTAGCAAGTTCCTTAAAGAAATTAAATTGCTTAAAACCCGACTTAATGGCTTTCGAGTCCACCAGCGCAGTGACAGTTCAGAGGAGTACTTCCTAATACAAAAGCAGCTTGGTGATTTGCTTCTTAAAGAAGAGCAGCATTGGAAACAGCGATAAAAAATATTATGGCTTGCTCATGGGGACAAAAATACCAGGTACTTTCACTCCTCAGCTTCCTCACGTAAAAAATTAAACTATCTTCCAGGTATCCGGGACTCAAGAGGTGACTGGAAGGAAGAACCGAGGGATATGCGTAATGTGTTTCTAGAATACTTCACTACACTATTTACGGCCACACCTGTCCAGTCTAGTCCTGTTCTTGAGCATGTTGATTCTTGGGTCACTGAATCTGATAATGACAATCTTATGGCCCCTTTTCTTGATGAGGAGTTTCGATCGGCGATATTTCAAATGCACCCGGACAAGAGTCCTGGCCCTGATGGGTTCAACCCATGTTTCTTTCAGAAATTTTGGTCAGTTGTGGGTTCAGATGTTACTACTAGCTGTAAACGGTGGATTACACACGGCTCTTTTCCTAATCTGGTGAATGAGACCAACATTGTGCTAATTCCAAAAATTGATAAACCTGAATTTGTGAAAGATCTGCGGCCAATTTCCCTATGTAATGTCTTATATAAGATTGTGGCAAAGGTCTTAGCTAATAGGATGAAGCATGTCCTGAGGAAAATTGTCTCCCCATCTATGTCTGCTTTTGTACCTGGGAGGCTAATTACGGACAATGTAATTCTTGCCTTTGAAACAATACATTCTATGAAAACCGTGGGAGGAGTCAAGAACAAACAACGGCTCTGAAGATTGATATTAGTAAGGCATATGATCGAGTTGACTGGTCCTATTTAGAAGCTATAATGACAAGACTTGGGTTCTGTTCCGAATTCATTCAGTTGATTATGATGTGTGTTACATCGGTCAGGTATCATGTACTTGTTAATGGTGAAAGGGTTGGTCCTATTACTCCATCTCGTGGGTTGAGACAAGGGTGCCCTCTATCTCCATACTTGTTTCTACTATGTTCTGAGGGGCTTTCGACTTTATTTATGCATGCAGAGGCAGTAGGGTCAATCCATGGGGGTTGTATTTGTCGAGCTACTCCGAGGTTGTCTCATCTTTTATTTGCTGACGACAGTCTGTTTTTCTTTAAAGCTAAAGCAGAAGAAGCTACAGCGGTTGCACATATCTTAAAACAGTACGAAGCAGCATCAGGACAGGGTGTGAGTTTGCAAAAATCGGGGATTTTTTTCAGCTCTAATGTGGAAGTCTCGGTTAAAGAGCAGATTATCAATATTTTGCAAGTCTCTCAACCCTTAAACCATGGCAGATACCTAGGACTTCCTTCCCTAGTTGGACGAAACAAGAAGGCGATCTTCTCCTTTCTTCAAGATAGATTGAGAAAGACCATTTCTCGATGGAGCCATAGACTCCTTTCTAAGGCGGGAAAGGAAGTAATGATTAAAACTGTAGCTCAGGCGATTCCATCCTACTGCATGAGTACTTTCCTTCTCCCTACTTCCTTCTGTGACGAACTGCAAAGAATTATGAATTCTTTTTGGTGGGGTACACAGGGTCCGAGCGGCAAAGGTATTCATTGGCTCTGTTGGGACCGAATGTGTGTGGGAAAGACTATGGGCGGCCTTGGCTTCCGACATCTCTACTCCTTTAACATTGCCCTAGTTGGTAAACAGATTTGGCGACTTGTCACCGAGCCGAATACTCTTCTATGTTCCGTTCTCAGAGCAAAATATTTTCCGGGGGGGAATGTTTTGGATGCACTCCTAGGGCATAATCCCAGCCTTATATGGAGGAGCATGGTCTCGGCTAAGTCACTTCTCAAAAGAGGGTATAGATGGAGAATTGGCAACGGTTCAAGTGTTAACATTTGGAATGACCCGTGGTTACCAAATGATAATGATTTCTACCCACGTAGCCCTGTTGTCCCTGGTTCTGAGAACACGTCAGTTGGAAATCTAAGGATGTTTAATGGTTGGAATGTGGATTTAATTGCCGGACTGTTCCTTCCAAAGGAGGTGTCACAGGTTCTATCCATCCCGTTTTCTCGGGCTACCCAGGTAGATACACTAATATGGAACTTCTCTACTTCAGGGGAATATCTTGTTAAATCAGGCTACAAACTTGTCCTGCCAAATTTCGTGGAACCTGAAGCAACTGCAACTTTGCCAATTTGGACTAAATTATGGCAATTAGATTCCCCACCGAAGGTTAAGCACTGGCTGTGGCGAGTGTGTCGTAATATTCTACCAACGAAATCTATACTATTTGGCAAGCGAATTACAGAGGATGACCATTGCCCTTTTTGCGGCAAAATAGAGACAACAATGCACATGTTATTCCTGTGTGAGCAAGCTCGACTTTGTTGGACATTAATAGGGATTCCGTTGGATGGATCAGCCACTAGTTTCAGTGATACTCTATTGGGGTTTATTGATCGGCGTAATGATGATCACTGCTTGTTATTCGGTGTATTGTGCTACTTTATCTAGTTTGACAGAAACCGGCGGGTTTGGCAACAAACTAATATTGCTCCTTACAACATTGTTATGGCAGCTACCAGCTTTCTTAGAGAATGGAAGAATGCACAGATTGATCGAAGCAATTCCTCTGTATCGTCGGCTTCAGTTCCGACATGGGCTCCTCCTCCGACTGGGGTTGTAAAGTGTAACGTTGATGCAGCTGTCCATATGACTGAGGGTCGTTCATCGTATGCTGGCCTTGTCCGAAATGAAGCTGGACAGTTCTTGGTAGCTTGCACGGGTCATTTTGCGGGGGTGCTAAAACCTCACATCGCAAAGGCCATCGGCCTTAGGGAGGTTTTATCTTGGTTGCTCACGAGATCTATTGGTAGGGTTTTAGTGGAAACAGATTGCCAACGACTGTTTCAAGCTGTAACTACTAGTTTTGATTCTTTTTCCGATTGGGCACCAGTGCTAGAAGAGATTAAACAACTGCTTTCTCAAATACCATCTAGTGAATTGGTTTGGGTTAGGAGGCAAGGTAACAAGCTTGTACATGCTCTTGCTCGTATGGCATGTTTACATCCTTGTTTCCGTCTATGGGACTCGACTCTCCAATGTATTGCAGATCTTATTTCTCATGATTTATTATAAATATATGATCTTATTTACTTTCAAAAAAAAATAATAATAATCTTAAAGACAAAAATTGTTAATTTTGGAACAATAAGGATCCAAGTGTATTAAGGCAAATCTCAGGGATTATTTTGGGATAAATCCTTTCGGGATCGTGAAAGGATAAAAACTTATTTAGACCAATCTAAAGCTCCACCTCTGGATCAAACTAATTGTAATAGATATTCGTAAAAATTGTTCACATTTACCATTTTTTTCCAGTGAATAGTCAGAAATACTCTCGTTTATATACATAAATAAATAAATTAATTGTTTGGTCTATAGATGCACCTACAGACAGAGCCTAGGCAAGTATTTTTACGATAAAAACATATAGTTTCTAATGACTTAAGTCTACGTTAATCTATATTATTAATTGTTGTGTTATGGTTATAGGGTGTGACTCCTGGTAATCATCTATCTTCTTGAGTAGGCAAAATCCAAGTGAAGCACAGAGCAGTAACAATTTTTCCTTCAAAAGACACTTAACTAGGACGTAATTGGCAACCATTAGGCCTTTAAACATACCATTCATGTTCTCAATTATGTGGATCAAATTAATCAGTAGACGGAAGGAAAAGGTGTAGATATTTCATCAAGTATAATTTTAATCATGCAGTAATTGCATTTTTTGTGAATTTGCTGTGTACAACACTAATGTTTTGTATAATGCTTTGGTGTACAATATGTTATTTGTATATACATATAAGACGATGCTATGTAAACAATTACAAGCTTATTTGGAGTTTTCTGCTCTAGTGGAGCTTCCAATTTTTTCTGCCATTGTTATATGGGAGTCCAAGCTTTCTCCAATCTAATTATGAAATGATGCATCTCTATAGGGGTGTAAATGAGCTGAGTCAGCTTGAAAAATTTTCGAAAAAGTTCGGCTCCAATCGAGCTCGAGCTTAATGATTTTCAGTTCTAAAACTCGTTGAGCTTTTATTTATGTATATCTATAATATTTATTTTAAACTTTTTATTTTGAGCTTCAAGTCGAGCTCGAGCCCAAAATTTTTAGACTCTTCGAATTTCAAACCGAGCTAAATTCTATCGGCCAAGCTTTGAGTCTGACAGGTTCGAACTTGGCTTGACTCGTTTATGCCCCACTTCTCTATAATAATTTTCCCTAGTGACCCTCTACCAAGGTCTTTCAACCATTTCAAATTCTCTTTCTGTGTTATGACATGCCCATTTCACACATGCAGTGAAGAATTGATCCAACAACCACACAGTCTATTTTGATATTCTTTAATATCATGTCATTGAGGACATGATATGCTTTTTGCCAATTCCGACCTTTGCAAAACCCATGAATCAGTTCATTGTAGCAATGCATATCAGGAACCACACCTTCTTTTTCCATTTCAAGCAAGACACTTTCAGCTTCGTCCAATTTCATCTCATTGCAAAACCCACGACTTGCAACACCATAAGCACTTGCATCTATTGGGATGTTATCTGCTTTACATCCTTTAAGCATCTAATATCCCTGTTATGAATTTCCATGCATACAAAGTCCTTTCATAACAACCGTATAAGCTAAAGCATTGGGAGTGACACCAGCGCTCACCACCATGTCCATCAATATATTGATAGCCTCCCTCAAACTACCTTTTTACAAAGGGCACCCATTACAATAGTATATTTATCATCATTACAACTCAAACCCAACTTCTTCAAATTTTCAAAGGTGGCAACTGCCTTATCCAATTTCTTATTCTTAATCACTTTATCGAAAAGAAAATTACAGGTACATACTCGAGGCAAGAATCCTCGCCTACCCATTTGAAATAATGCATGAGTAGCCTCGTCAATCAGTCCAGCTCTAGCGTACAACTTAACTAAGGCATCATACACTTCAAAAAGCAAAGAGGGTTGCTCAGCATCATCAACAACACTATCGCCAAGTTTATCAAGCAAGAGTGAAGCTTCAACAGAATTGTACAAAATAAGATCGAACAAAACTGAATCGAGTCTCTCTTGAAGACCCGCATGGCAAAGGATTGTAATAATAGCTGCATACGTAGAGACATCATGTTCAAAGCCCGAGACTTTCAATTGGCGAAATAAAGAGAGACCTTGATGAGGTTTTTTAAGGCTGTACAAGACATCAGCAATTAATTGGGGTCGTAGTTGTGGGTCAGTTTCATAGTCGCTAGCTGTGTCGGCGTAGGCAATTGAAGTAGAGAAAAATTTAGGTCCGAAGTTAAGAATTGCAGTGGAGCTGCCTTTACTAGTGATGAGTTTTGAATGAAGATGAAAGACTAATTTGGGAAATGAACCCGCCATGGAAGTTGAGAGCTGCATATTCAATTCGAAAAAAAGAACGTTTTGCTAATTGCTAGGGCTTTAAGAAGCCAACCAAAGCATAAATCCTAGGTAGCGTAGTAGTACAAAATAACTTTAGCCTAATTTTCATATATTATTTTGATTATGGCAAACTTTTTGATTTTTTTATATTTTAAAATTAAAAATTCAATTTTGGTATTAAATTTAAATATCAATTTCACGAACAATCAAGCGAAAATAGTAATGATATTTTTTTTAACCACATATTAGTTAACACATATATACATATATTTATCGTATTTGTGATCTTATATTAAGATCCATATATCAAAATTTTTATTTTTATTAATATTAAATAAATTTAAAATGTAATTTAATTTTTAATTACTATAATAAATTTATTGATTTGGAGTGTTTAGGTAATAATATTTTTAAATTTATTAATTTTACTATATAAATTCTTTTAGTTGTTTTATTAATTTATTTATTATAATTGCAGTTGAAGAGTTATTTCATTACTCTTTTTGAAGGATTACGGATAAAAGAGAGACTTTTTAATTAGAATTTTAATTTTTTTTTCAACATCTATTTATAGACTCTACATATACATCAAACCAATCAAAATAAACATATTTAAAAATTATTCCTATTTTATTTTTTTCCGATAAATAGTAAAAAATAATATCATTTCTATAAAATATTATTATTCATTAGCTTGGTCTATGTGTGTATCCATACACAGAATTCAAATAAATCAATCCTAAAACAAATATATGAGGTGAAGTAATTAAATAAATAAACATTTGTGAATTTGACCATTAAAGTTACAAGGAAAATTTTGTCATTTGCATGCCCCAAAAAATTAAATATGTATACATATGACAATTTTTTTTATCCTTTTTTTTTTTTTTTTTGCCAACTAAGCAATAGCACATTTAAAGTTAGATGACGATGATGGACATTCACTATAGGAAAAATAATAATAATAACAGACAACAATTTTGATCTAGAAGACTTGCATATAATGTTTGGTAGACAAAATATGTAAGCCTATTCATTCGAGAATGCCTTTCATGGATCAAAGATAGGTTATTGATGCGGAGCAACTTGCACTTCAATATATAGAAGATTTGGATCGCTGCAAACCCAAGAAGAAAGGGCACGGCCGTGCCATATCCAGCACTCCCGTGCCAGCCTCTAGAAGTCCAGGACGCGAGATACGCCCAAGCTTAAGAAGCACAAACACGCTTGTGTCACTTTCCAAACCGCTCGTGCTAGCTTCTGGGAGTCCAGAGCACTCCCGTTCCATGTACATCATGCTCGTGCCAACTGGCTCAGCTACAATTCGCACATAGACACGCCCGTGTCACTTCCAGCACGCCCCGTGCCAGTCTCTGGAAGCACGAGATATGCTCGTGCCGCCACCCTTACTAGGATTTTGTCTAGTTACGACTTTTATATTATTTTTTTAGGATTTTATGCTTTAACCTAACCTATAAGTAGGTTATTTTGCATCATTGTCACACTTCATTATTCTTTAATCAATATTCACATTCAATAAACTTCCTTGAGAGTTTAATTATCTAATTCCTTCGTCAGATCAAACGTCATTGATCAAAATGCCTAACGGAGTATAATTGTTATCCCCATTCACATAACCATTCTCCGCCAGTTATCCTCTCCTAGTTGTCTGTTTTTGGATTGTCAAATTGTTATTTACGCTTTAAGTTTTAGATTAAATGATTTTTTTGAATTTGATTTAATTATTAAAGACTATAAAGACATTTTACTGGCTAGGCCTAATATTTCTGTTAGGCGGATTAGGAAGCAAGTCAACATAAAGGCTCATACTCTTGCTCAAGTCTTCTAATCTTTGTGCTCGCTTCCAAGTGTGGATGACTCTTCCATATCACTTGTTACCCTTTTATGAGAATTAATACAAGTCTTTCCTTGTATTTCAAAAAAAAAAAATGTTATCAAAAGCGATGATGCAATTTAATTAATGATGAAAATAACTTTTCATTAAAATAAAATAAAATAAAATACCAAAACCCCTTAACTTATTCTTATGAAAACATCATAAATCATAAATAAATAACTTAGTGACTAAAGTGAAGTTATTTTAAAATTTCTAAAATGTAAGCTAATTTCAAAAATTAGTTATTAAACTATTAAGTGGCTCTATTTTGGATATATTCTAAAACACATGAAAACCCATGATCAGTATGAATATGACTGAACTCGAGTTGAACAATATCATACAAGATAATGTTATCTGATTTTAATGTTCCCTTAGAGTTAGTGTTTTTTTTTTTTAGAGTTAGTTTTTTTTTTTTTTTTTTTAACCATTGGTATCCGGATCCCATTATTAGGGACGGCCTAATCCAGCTCAGGGTTTAATCACACTTAAGACTTTTCCCCCCTCCTTGCAGTTCTGTTTAGCGAGGATTTGAACCCAAGAACTCTTCCCACATGTCCAGCTTGCATTGCCAATTGAGCCACAATCCATAGGTAGAATTTTAATTTAATAATAATAGTGCTTCTTTAATTTCAAAAATAACAAATGAACTGGCAAAACAATAATTTTCTAAAATATGATACATGAAATGGAACAAAAAATCATGTTCAACAAAAAATGCAACGAGAATTTTTCAACTTATTGAATCCAAAAAACAACAATTCAATTCCTACTTGAAATGCCACTAAACCTATAAATACTTGATTGAAGCCCTTTTGCTGTATAACCTCCAAAGACAAAGAAGCTTAAGCCAATGACACAAGTGGTAATGGCAAGCCCTAAGGAAGTCGCTAACACTGCAAATGTGCCTGTTACAAATGCAACAACCATTGCTCCGATGGCATATACGATCAACATGTCTTCATATTCCATTAACCATGCAAATCTTGCTCGATATCCATATAAGGGCAACATAAAATGGATTAAGACAGAAGATGTAGAGAGCACCATGGCTATGGCATCTGCTACGACAAATGCTATGAAACTTGAATTTTTACTAAGAATTGCACTGCCTTGATCTCTTTCATTTCCATCACTTTTGTAACCACCAGGTAATGTGAATGCTGCGGCGAAGGTTACTGTTGCCACTAGCGCTGCCACTATTAGCTTAGAGTCGCTAGCTTCACCGTAAGTAGCCACAAAAGCATCCTTCCCTATAATAGTTTTCCCTAATGGTCCTATACCAAGGTCTTCGATCCATTCTAAAATTTCTTTCTGTAAGAAATAATATATATCTTTAGTTAAGTTTATACATTGATTATTAGTCTAGGGATATCCTAGATTAAATATTACTTTCTTATTTTAGATTAAAGTTAACAAATCGATTTCTATTTAGATAATTTATTCACTATATAACGATCGAAAATCATTGAGACTAGAATCAGTAGCTAACACGTGTTTTCTAGTCGTGTACGGTATCCTATTATGAACTGTGCACGTACAATTGTGTGTTTCCTATTTAACTATTTTTTAAAAAATAATAATAATAATTTGTCCTCCACCAACTCAAATTGATTTATGTGCCACTTTTGCAATGAGTTTCAAACAAATAGCTAGAACTAATTATAAAGCCAAAGCAAGCGCAGAGTTAGATTAGAAAGCTGACCTTAAGGGCTGGAGAACGTCGGCATAATCGGTAAATATCGAAGAAATTATGTTCGTATTGAACCAAAGGATCGCCCTTTGCAAGGGGCCTGAGAAAGGGGGAAATGGGTCGCGCATTCAAAACAGCCAAAAAATGGAGAGGTGTGTTCCCTCTAACATCTTTCCCATTTATTAAGTACATGGAGGATGGATTTTGCAGCACTATTTTTAACGCATCGTCACTTCTACTGATCGCTGCGTAGTGAAAAACGCTCCAACCTCTATCGTCAACAAGTTTGAAGCAATCTGGACATTTAGATATAATCTGTCTCATTGATTTTCGATTGCCTTTGCAAGCAGCCAAGTGAAGAGCTGTTCTTTTCCTTACATTATCGGTCATATATGCAACATATTTATTGTATTCCAATAGTTCTTCCACTACTTGACTCGAACCAATATATGCTGCATAATGAAGAGCAGTCCATCCATTCTCGTCTGCTTCATTATTTAAGCTCGTTTTATTCTTCAATATTTCTTGTACAACTCCTGAAAGCCATAGATAGTAACTAAAATAATTCACATAACTATCCAATTGAAGAATTTTCCTTTACTAATACATTATTATTAAGAACTGGGAAGACAACTGATACGATTTTATGTCTAATTGTAAATCATTTAATCAATCAATACCAGAAACAAATAAATCTTGATTTTCTCAGTATGAGGTGAAAGACAACTTATTTTCTCAAAATGTGGTGATTTTTGTATAACTAACAAGATAATTTTTTACGGCATTTTGTTTCAGAATATTAGTGTTACTAGTTTTTTTTTTTTTAACAATTAAGCAATGAACGCATTTTTAATTACTATAAATAATGTTTACCCAATAACTATTTTCTTTTTCGTGTAAACCACCGATATCAGAATTGCATTACCAGAAACCATCTAATCTGGCTCAGAGCTTAGTCACAGTTAAGGCTCTTCTTTTCTCGCTGTAGGTGCGTTTAGTTGGGATCGAATTCCAGGGCTCTTCCCACATGCTCAATATGCGTTGCCAATTGAGCCAAAACCGTAGATTACCCAATAACTATTTTGATCTCAAAGACTTGCATATAATATTTGACGCACAAAATATGCACTTTTTTTTCTATAAATCGTTTTAAAAATTATAATTCTTTTTAAATGAAATTTAAATTTATTTTAAAAAAAAATTTATGTTAGTTACAAGAAGTTTAAGATGTGAATTTCAATCATTTGTAATTGATCTAAGGCTAAGTTTGATCTAATGTAACGCAATGAAAAATATAATGTAATAGTAATGGGGGAGTGGTGGTCGAACGGTGGTGGTACTGGTGGTCGAGAGGTTGTAGTAGTGGTAGAGTTTTAATTAAGACGACTTGATATAATTAGTATTATATGTGCTTGATCTAATGAACAATACATGTGTTTTTTATATAATTAATATTCTATTAATTTAAGTAATAAAGATTACATGTGTAATCTCAATTACATTATATTGTTAAAAAAAAAAAAAAAATCTAAGCAAACAATATAATCAATCATGTAATGGAATTTCTATTCCATTACATGATTGATTACACCATACCAAACATGGTCTAAATTCATAATTCAATAAGTAATAAATACCTAAAATACTCGTAAGAGATAAAAAAAAAAAAAATGGGAAAGAAAATGAAAATGAGAGATAAAAAGAAAAGAGGAGGAAGAGAGAGAAAGTTAGGAGAAGAGGAGGGGAGGTAAATAAAACAGATAAAAAGGGAAGGAGAAAAAAGAGAGAGAAATAGAAGGAAAAGATGGCATTCATTTGAAACTACATTAATTTTGATGAGATTTGACTTAGTTATAGTTTAATATAATTGATAGAATTGAATTTTTTTTTTTTTTTTTAGTATAACAAATACTCAAAAATTGATAAATTCAATTGAACTTTGTAAGATTTTGTGAAATTATTTGGATTATAAATTATTGATATAAAAATCACTTCAATGAAGCATTTTCTTATAAGAGTATTCTCGTCCTCGAGTCCATCAAATTTAGATAATGTCTTGCATATGGTAGAAACAACAGTTAAAGTAGAGAGGAATGCATACCTTTTGAATAACCATACAGAAAAGTGGAAGTACATACTGCCTTAAAACATACGCATCCTTCAAAAGCCCCTGGACGAGATGGTATACCTCTTTTCTTCCATCAAAAATTTTGAAATATTGTTGGTTCTTCTATAGAAAAATAGAATCTTTTCTATTTTAGATAGGGAATCCCCTACTTTGCTCAATCACACTTTCATTACTCTTATCCTAAAAATTAATGATCCTAAGCACACAAAAGACTTTAGACCTATTGCAATGTCATGTTCAAGATAATCACCAAAACCATAGCTAATGGATGAAGTCTCTTCTCCTCCAAACTATTAGTGAAGCCCAATTGGCCTTTACAGGTAGTCTTATCAGAAATAATGAGCATTTGAAATACATGAAAAACTAGTAAAAAAAGCCAATCTCAAGATAGATATGCATAATGTATATGACAGTGTTGATTGGAGGATTTTTGAAAATATCATGCTAAAAGTGGTCTTAATGTACAATGTATGGAACTTGTTATGAATTGTATTTCTATTGTTTCTTAATTACTCTTTGGTGATAAATGGGGGAACTCAAGAAGCTTTTTCTCCTCAAAGAGAGCTTAAAAAATGTCACTCATTATCGCTCTACTTATTTTGATGTGTACATAGATCTTGTTGGGATTAATCCATCATATGCAGAAAAATGAGCAAAAATTCATAAGATAAAAATTTATAGGAGAATTCCTTCTCTTTCATATATGTTTTTTCTTTTCTTTTTTTCAGATGATAGATAGATCATCTTTAGGCGAGCTTCACAATCAAAACAGATAGTTGATAAAGTAAGCAAGATCTTAACATATTATGAAAGAGCTTTAAGGTCGAAAGTGAATGTGGACAAGTCCGAAATCTCTTTTAGCCAAAATGTTCAGACGAGGCAGAAGGTAATCAAATCAAGATTAGGAGTAGCAAGGTGAGCTATCATAACAAGTACAAAAGAGAAGCAAACTTAGTGATCTAGTTGATAAGGTTCCAAAAAAAAAAATAAAAAGATAGGAAAGAAATGACTCTCCCTAAAGCAGGTAAAGAAGTATTGTTAAAAATTGTAATCCAAGCAATTCTAACCTATACAATGAGTTGCTTTTTGTTACCTAATTAAGGATGTAATCAAATTGAGGCTTTAATGGCTCAATATTGGTAGGGACAAAAGGCTGATGGAAATAAAATTCATTGCAGTAAATGGAAGAAGTTTTGTTTCTCTAAACAAGGGACGGTTTGGTTTTCAAGAACCTGGATAATTTTAATTTAGTCATCTTGGCTAAACAATGTTGACAGTCAGCTATAATCCAAGCTCAAACTGGATATACCAAAATAGCTTTTTTATGGAAGCCCAGACTAGATATCAATCCAGCTATGCTTAGCTAAATCCAAGCTCGATTTATTATTCCAAATGGTTCAAGGTGGCTTGTAGGCGATGACAGACATATTCGGATTTGAAAAGACAATTGGCTTCCTAAACAATCGAATTTTGGGTTCACTCAACTCCTTCTATTCGGAGGCATTGTAAGTGAATTAATTGATCAAGTTTACGGGTGCTTGAACATTAATCTTATAAGTTCTATCTTCTTATCTTCTAAAGCTGCACAATTGTAGCATCCCTCTATGTGCAAGAAGAGAATGGTAACCGGTATGGCCTGGAAAGAAGTGGCATATTCGTTGTGAAAAAAAGCATATCATTTGGTTCTTCAATCCAATTCCACAAATGATATTAATGTAGGCCCTTTGGATCAATAAGCTAGTGATTTGTGGAAGGTATTTTGCAAACAAAATGCCCCTTTAAGTCAAGAATTTTACAGTTAGGGCTTGCCAAAATCAGCTTCCTACAAAGTTAGAGCTACTATGAAGGGAAGTAATAGATCTAAATCCGATATGTGAAAGATGTGAGGAAAAGGAAGAATCTCTCTCTATCATGCTTTGTTGGGTGTCCACCATCCTAGCGAACTTGGCTCTCAAGCTCGCTACTTCTAGCTTGACAGATCCTTTGTTTCTTTCTTTTCGTGGGTGAAATTCTTGGCAATTTCTTAATTACCTAAATATATAGAACTAATGTTTATGATAGCATGCAGGTGCATAGTTACCCCTTGTTTGAAATAAATGAATTCCATAAAATTTTGTGGAATTAATTTAGAAATCCAAATTTTTATGTTTGGAATGGAAAAAATATATATTTCAATTCTAGGAATTCAATTCCATGAAATTAGACATGATTACTCCAAATTCCATAAAAATATATGGAATTTCCAAATGAATTTCACAAAACTATGCAATTCAACTTTTCATGATAAAACTACATTTCTCTATCTACAAAGTCAATTTTTCAATTTTTTTTACTTATTTAAATTATTTATTTTATCAAACTTGATCTAAACCATTTATTTTTAGAAATTTTTTTTTCTTATTCTTGTGTTTTTATTTTAATATGTTTTCATCTTTATTTTAATATTTTTTTTATTATCGATGTGAGAGATTCAAGTTAAATATTTATTTATCACTAAATTAAATGCAACAATTTGATTAATATTATTGTTATTTTATATATTTATTTTAATAAAAATATAAAAAGTTATATAGCATATATAACATCAATATAATTTGTGTTTATTATTTATTTTTATTAAATTACTATTTCAAGGATATTTTAGAAAACAAAAGCAAATAAATTTTCAATTATAAATTTATTCTATACATGATTATGTGTAATTCAATTGAATTACATGTTTTAAATTAGTTATACCAAACATGAAAAATGCATTCACAAATAAATTCTATCATAATTCTTTTACAATTGAATTTCATATTTTGAATTTATTTATACCAACAGGAGCATTAGACTTAATTTAGGAGGGTAAAAAAAATTTTTACAAATGAATTTCAACAGGTGCATTAGACTTATTTTTACAAATGAATTTCATACTTTGAATTTATTTATACCAACAGGAGCATTAGACTTAATTTAGGAGGGTAAAAAAAAATTTCAAAAATATAGGGGACCAAAGTGAAAAAAAAAATTGCACTATTTCGTAAAGGAAAATTAGAAAAGGCTTTGGAGTTTGGGGAGTGCCAGGCGCCCCCCCCCCCCCCCCCCCCCCCCCCCCCTCCTCTCTTAGTGTGGTATATTTAGAGAACAAGGAACGTATGGGTTCAGCAAAACAAAAGGCTATTTGATCCTCAGGTTTTGAATCATGGAATAAGTTTTAACAAGGATCCATTTCAACTTTAAAATCCCAGACTGGACCATAACAATCAGAACTTGACACCGCCGGAAGAGGGATCAGTGACGATAAATTGTGGTGCTTCAACTACTAGTTAGTCATTTTAATTTTTTCTAAAAAAACTTTCTTATAAGCAAATTAATTAACTTTTTGTAAACAATTCGTCAGGTCGAGACATCAATTCTTGATAAAACAAAAGTACAGGACCATTGTAAATACTACGTTTTACCTCTGTGACGGTTCATTGCTGCTGCGTGTAAAGCTGTTTTGCCATTAGGGCCTGCAAAAGCTACAGATGTGCAAGTGTTGAGTATCTTGATGACAACCTCTAGATGTCCTCTCTCCGCAGCCAAGTAAAGTGGAGTTTCTCCACTATCATTCCCAGAGTACAGAAAATGAGGATCCTCATTTGTCAATACTTCAACTATACTAAGATGATCATTTCGAGCAGCCACGTGTAAAGCTGTTTCCTTCTTGTTATTGATTATCCTCAGCATTCCCGTTGCTCCTACAACTCCATTCTCCAGATCATTAGGATGTTGAGTTTTTGCTTGCTGAACAAATAATTCCACTATATTGGAATGCCCGTATGTTGTTGCAACATGTAAAGGAGTATCGCCATTGGAATTGGTATGTAATAAAAGAGAAGGACAAATATTAAGTAATTCTTGCACGAAATGAGTTGATCTTTGGGTTGGAGTGGACAAGTAGAGATGCAAGATTGTGTCTTTAATTGGGGTCAAGAGAAGATTTAGAGGCTCTGCATAATTCTTGAATGGATCAATTATCCCATCTTCAGCGGCTTTGTACAAATCAAGACTCATAGAATTGGATGTGGATGGATCCATACTAACCAGATGCTTGGCTGGTCCTCTCTCAATTAAAGGTTTAAGAATACTAGAGCCAATCGAGCATATGCGTCCTTTGTTCAATTAAGAAGCATATAAGCATATCTAACCTACATGCTTTCAAGGATTCCTCAAGCTGGCCGGCACAATATTTTAAAGGATGGCCTAATCCTAGATAGATTTTTATTTTCTAAAGCGAAGTATAACTTTTTCTCTTTATATATTATTTGGTTACTTGTTTTTTTTTTGTCTTGGCATATATAGAATTACGTTTTTATTTATAAATTAATATATAGTTGAATATGCATGTCAAAGCTGGAGGTCTCCGGTAAGCGGATTAACTGCTTTCCCTTATTCTATTCCTTGAGGTCGACGCATGATTACAAAGGAAGCAGGTATCAACTGGGACCTCACAATTGTCCCACAGCTGTTAGCTACGCCAATGCATCTTAGAAAGTTCCTGCACCCTTCTTTCAAGTCAAGTGGGAAAAAAAGGAGAACGGGGCTCCCAGGCCGGGATATCTGGCAGAATGGGGATAGGAGTTTTGGATAATGGACTGCAAGGGCAAGGTTCCTCGGCAATCCCAAACCGATCGCTGTCGTTTTCTTACTTTCTTGTTGTTTTGAATTTTTATAGAACGGCTCTTGTAGATATGGATCGAAAAATTATGAGAACTTAGGTTATCGGATACGTCGAATCTGAGCCGAGAGAAATGCAAATAAAAAAAGTATAAGAAAATATCATATAAACAATTAGTCAATAACAAAATAATATAAATTAATATTAAAATTTTGGACAATAAATAACTATATTTTGAGTTAATATTTATAATCTTGGATCTATGAATATTATGTGTGTAACACTTTAAACTTTATCGTGATTCTGTTATGTCCTTGAAATTGACCATTGGACGCGTGTTTTTCAGATGCTTTAAAAGCAAGCGAACCGAAAAAAGAATTAAAAAAGCTATTTCATGAGCCTCTCATTGCCGAAACATACTTCTTGTGGAGGGCCCACTCAAGTGGGACCCACACGTTTTTGACATTGGTGGTGTTCCACTCAAGTGTGGGACCCACACGATTAAATAAAAAAAAGGGTGGGCGAGAGAAACGCGGTTCGTACGCGTTTTCTCTCCAATAAAATAGCAGAGGATTTGCTTCGCCTCACCACACAAAAAGGAAGAAAAAAAAAAAAAAAAGAGAGAATTATCTAGTTTTATGAAACCATTTTTAAAATTACGATAGAAAAAAATAGTTAAAAAATTATTTTAAGGTGTTTTTAGAAAAAGTGTAATTATTTTTATATTATTCTTTTTATAAGTCTATTATTTTAATAGTAGAAGAAATATTCAGAATTAGTCCCGTGGATATAGTCCTAAACAGTTAAAGATGAACAACGTAAATTTTTATGTGTCACAATTTTACTTTTTTACTATATAATTATTCTCGTAATTTTATTATCTTGACCCTGACAAGATCATACATAACCAGCTTAACCGTTTAATGGCAGCAAACGACCAATAAAGTTTGATCTCAATCACTTCTTTGTTGAAGCGTTGCAAAAACTCAAACCACAGGCAAAAAATTTCAAAAAATAAAAATAAAATTGAAGACTCAGAAAACCACGTACTTTACTGAGTTAGGATATATTAGTTTCAATTGCATCAGAAAAGAGTGGAGAAAGTTTTTGGTATAATTTAATTATTTTTCTAAGCTTTTCAGACTTTGTTTTAGGTGGAAGTACGTAAACCACAATTCTTATTGCTTTAACTTGCTTTAATTACATTTCATACTCTAATTTTAATTGCTTTGGCTTGCTTTAATGCTTTCACAGTAATTTAAAGTTATAGTTTAATCGTTAAAAAAATTTATAATTATTTCATTATCATTTAAAAGTTAATATCATTGGCTTTATAAATTATATAAATTGTAATTCATACTTTAATGTTTATCGCGTTAACGTACTTCATTGCTTCACCATTGAAGCAAAGAATAATTAGTTAATTTTTAATATTTCAATTAACATAATTTTTTCTGTATATTTTGTACACCAAGACATAGCTCAGTATTAAGCGTATATACAGTACAAAAAAACACTAAATTGCGACCGATTGCGATGCATTTGCGACCGCGTGCGACAAATATTGAAGTGACATAAGTTAAATATTCACAGACCGCTTGCAACCGATCTCGACAGAATTGCAATCTATCGATAATCCATCTATAATAATTCTCGCGAATTTGGTTTTTATTTTAAGACCAAAAGGCAATGTAATATCGATCGACTTAATGATGGATTTGCGATCAATTAACGGTTCGTCGTTAAAGTGCGCACTGCAGTTTAGCACTAGATTTTGTTCCTGGAGTGTGATGGATTGGCGATAGATTTGCGATCGATCTTGCTCGGTCGCAAGTCAATCACAATTTTTTTTACTTACAAACCAACAGCGCTTAATTAAAAATTGCGACCAACTTTATAAGAGTTGTGACTGATATGTCGGTCACAGAATATTAGGGCTTTATAACCCCTTGGTCATAATCACAGTACACCCCTCCCCCTTTACCTCCCTTTCCAGTTCTCTCCTCTTTTTCTCTCCTTGGTCGCCGGTTGTTGATTGCTATGGGATCACTGGAGCTCACTCCTGTCACCAGAGAAGCCGAACCGTCAGCCTGGTTAGGTAGGTGCCCTTATCCTTTTTCTTTTTTTTTTTTTTTTGCGAATCTATTCTCACAGGCAGCAGTTTGGTTTTCTTTTTATTTTATGTGCATTTTGATTCGTTTTTGTGTATTTTGAGCACTTAATTTTTGTTGTTTTATGTAATGTGTAGTTTTAGGGTGAGAATTAATGAGAAATATATAACATAAATAGGATTTGTTGAAAATTTTGATTAAGTTTCAATTAATATTTCTTTTTCGACCAACTTGGAACTGAACAGTGATCAAATTATAACCATTACATTCAAGTTTACAATTGATCACCAACCAATTACTTTCAAATTTTACAACTAATTAGTGATCACTTTTCGCTAATTGCGACCGCTTTGCGATAAGTTTTTGACTTGAAAACACGACGCAGATTAGCGACCAATTTATTATATTTTTCGATCGACATATCGGTCGCTAAATTACGACCACTTCATCATTCGGTCGCAAAAGAATTTGCGACGAGTACTTTTGTGACCACTTGAAGGCGGTTGCAAATCGTTCGCTAAATTGATTTAGCAATCGATTTCTTATATTTAGTGAAAGATTTGTCGGTTGTAAATCGACATTTTTTTTGTAATGACACAACCTGATAATAAATTCAAGTTCAAATCCTCCTACTAAATACTCAAAAAAAAAAAAAATTCTTCCGCATATTTTTGTTATGCATTCATAATAATTTAAAGTTATTGTTTAATCTATTATTTTTTAAAAGTGAAAAAATTACAATACAATCCTTGTGATTTGCGAAATACAATTAGTTCATCTATGTCTTTTAGGAAATGAATTAAAATTTCTGTATAGTTTACTTCGATCAGACTATAAGGTCCTTCTATCTAAATTTTGCATCTTTTCCATTAAGTACGTTATGAAACGATGAAAATATCCATTTTTATTTTAAAAAATATAAAAATGACCTAGTTATATTTTTAAACCACAGTACCTTACTATAATTTTTCTAATATAATATGACTTATTTTCACCTACCATCCGTAGACTATGGACCCTATCACTTTACCATCCCTAACCTTTTATCACTTAAAAATTCCTCAAGCATTATTGGAGTAATATAAAAATACATTTTACCGATTTCTAGTAATAAGTCAGTTAAAGCTGATATAAACAAATTTTTTCATTAAATAATTGAAAAAAATTCTATATCAACTAAACTATTAATAAATAATACTCTCTCTCCAACATGAATAATATTTTGAAATCTATAAATATTACTACGTGGCGGCAATGATGTAATCATGGTCCAATTCATTTTAAGATGGTACGACTAAAGAGCCATTATAAAGTGCACATTTTTTTATTATTTTTTCTATATTAATATTTATAAAGATAGAATTCACGTCATAATTTAAAATATTTAATTTTTTTAATCGAAAATGATAGGTTGAAATATCCAAATAAATAATTTTTTTTAAAATATTCAATTTTTATTATTTTCATTTTATTTTTTTAAATATACAAATTTTAAGATTTTCTTTTATATAACGATTATATAAACAAAGAATGAACATATATTTTTATTAAACATTTTAAATTATCCTTTTCTATTATATAATGTCAATATTTAGAATAAAATTTAATTAATTATGTTCGACGTATAATATTTTTTATATTTATACATCTTCATTTTATAATATTCATGCATTTGCAAAAAGAAATTAAAAATATATTGTTGTGTTATTTATTCCCTCTATTCTAGAATGATATGGTTGTTTCTATTTCCATAAATTTATTAATAAAATTTGAATAATTAATTTTCCGTATATTTTTCCTAATATGCCCATATGTTAATATCCCCTATTCTCACATCTTATATCTATATATAGTATGGATAGATTTCCAACTTCAAATTTAACTTCTTGAAAAAGAAAAATTATAGCCTTTTCACCTTGAAGATTTAGCCAAATAAAATTCAAAGATTTGAATTCTTGCAATTGTTTTAGTTTCCAAACACACCCATAAAAGAAAATATAATAATAAAAAACTTTATTCTGATTTATAAGCAAATATATTAAGTAGATTCTTTGCCATGTCCACCACATGACAATCTGCAATGAGTTTTACTTGTGCATGTCTAAGAAAGGATTACAAGTAACAGAAGCCCTTCTAACTCAAAGCATAAATCTTTTTAACTAGAAACCAAAGTTTGAGTCATCATGGTTGTAAACTCATCCATGTTAACCATTCCATCACCATCAGTATCAACTGCCCTCACCATTCTCCGGCAATCTTCTAGGGTACATCTCTCGCCAAGCCTCCTCAAGACTTCCATAACTTCCTCAGCAGTTATCTTTCCATCTCCATTAGAATCGAATGCTTGAAATGCACTCTGAATGTCTACCATCTTAATGCCTCCTCCTTTCTTCTGCGCTTCAATAAATTCTCTGAAATCGATATATCCATCTCCATCCAAATCAACTACCTGGAAGATCTTTGGCACTTCTGCTATCATTTTGTCTTGTCTTAAAGCTCTGAGTGTTGCCTTGTACTCCTGCTGAGAAATTTTGCCATCTTTGTTGGAATCAAACTTATTGAAAACTTGCCTCATCTCATTCAAATTCACCTGGAAACTGGGTAGAGTGCTGGAGCTTTGTCTGTCACGGGAAGAGAACAATCGGGATGGCTTTCGTAGAAGCTTGTTTCTTGAAAGCTTGTACTGGAACTCAAGAAAGCTAATATTTGACATTTCTGTAATGGCCTTTGTTTTTCACAGGAGACAGAAACTCAAATAAAGGAAATGTTACAATCAGAAAACAGCACAAATATCAGATGAATTTCAAACTTGATATCCTATTCAAAAGAGTGATATTTATTTAAACAAAAAGTTAGCTTTTTATTCCTTGAGCAACTTGCCAGTCCCAGAACAAAAGATTCTGAAAGCATATTTGTAGATAAGAAGAACAAAACTGTGGTTGAAGATATGACAGGAAAACAAGAAAAGAATAAATTCTATGCAAAAATTACAATGAATTCTTTGGATCACTTGTCCAAATTCTTCCTTCGAGGATGCCAAATTTTATTCTCTATAACCATAAATGGTCAATTTACAAGAAAGAAGTAAAAACTACAAATCATCAAAAGTATTATTAAGTATACTCCCTGGAGTAAAATCTGACTTTAGTCAGGGCGGCTTTCCATTGTCCAAGTCCTCCATTACATCAATGTCCTTGCGAGCTGTTATTTTTTGCACATATCCTACAACAGTAGGAATATTAAGTTCCAATTCCAGACTGTGATTAGAAACAATATTATGTAATGGAGAAACAGAAATTCAAGTCCATGGTTCACAAAGTAGACAGACTCAAAATGGAAACTAGTGACAGTTCTCCACAAGATGTGATAATTTTAATTGGAGTTAATTCACATATCACAATGGCAATCCTACATACTATAAGTGTAACACCAGAAAGCCCAAAAAAAACCACAACCCTCTGCTCTGCTGACCTGACCCTACAAAAGCTGTTTAAAACTTAATTTCCCCTAAATCTTTACTTTTGAAAATGTCCTTTAATATAATGCTCTCTCAATAGATCTTTTGTGTTGCAAAACATATCGCAAACTTACTTTGGTTTTCCAAAAGCAATTAAAAACTCATTATCAACCATTTCTCATTCTTAAACTTAACTCCAATCCACCAAACCATGTGCTCATTGAAGGAAAAATAAACAGATTCCAAACCTAATACTTTCTTTTTAGTTCCAATGCTCCTCCAAATTATTATTCCATTTCAGTGAAGTTAGCCAACACCATGTTGGGAGTGTAATTGTGTAAATGAACATATACAATGATGCTTAATATCACATTCTAGAGGATAAGGTGGTGGGCACATCTGCCTCAATCAAGATAAACCGGGGTAGTAAAGAACACCACAAACTTTACACCCACTACCTTTACAAGAATAAAGTACCTCTACACAACTGCTCATATTCATTAAATATATGGTGATTGACACTTTAACTAAGAGTTTGTTTGGCAACAGCGTTTCATCAAATATTAAACATCCTAATGTTTAACGTTTATAAAAATTAATTAATTTTCTTTTACATTCTTATCCATTGGTTTACGCCCTAAAATTTAGATATTCTACTTGCTTTACCTCTTTTGAGTTTAATACACTTATTTTTAATTTGATTTTCTCGCTTTTCATTTCAATTTTATAAGAAATCATCTTTTATTATAGAAAAAAAATGAAACAAAAAACCAGAAAAAGAAATATGATAATAACTTAGAAAAGAAAAAGAAACACGTGTCACTGTATATATATATATATATATATTTTTTTTTTTTTTTATTTTTTATTAATGAGTTCACTTCATAATTTAAATTTTTAAATCAATATTTCAATGTCTTTTTTTTGTCATTTTAATTCAACAGTTAATCAAACATCTATTTTTGTCAGACGCTTTTGCTTTAAAGTGTTGTCGAATCGTGAATCAGAAGCCTCATTTTTAAAATCGAGAATCGAATCACAAGATTCGCTATAACCTTTTGAGAATCAATTAAAATTCTAATTCCGAATAATTTTATCAAAAGATATTAAATATTCAATTGAAAATTCCAATGTCAATCATATGCTAAATAAACCTAATAACTTGTGTTGTTCCTAACTTCAAATATCAAACTATTAAAATAGAATTTGAAAATAAAAAACAAACTAATATCATATTCATTCATTAATCTTCATCATTTCCAATTTCAAGCCCTTCATCATCATCATCATCATCATCATCTTCTTCTTCTTCTAATATAACCATATCATCTTATTCTTCTTCTAAAAACAAATTTGTTTCGTTTCCTCCCAAATTCTTTTCTTTTTCTTCTTGTTCTTGTGAATCAAGCCAACCATGTACTGTTGTTTCTGTCTTTCTGTCTTTCTAACTTTGCGTCGTTTAATTTTCCTAATATATGTGAAGTTTAATCTCTAACTCCTTTTAGGAATAGATTTGCATGCGTTGGGCCCATGTTTTTTTTTCTTTTTTATGCTCTACGTGAATCATTGATTTGTTGCGATTCATTCTGATTCATGCAATTCACAGCCGATTCATATGATTTGCTTTTGATTCAAGGTGCTCTCCAATTCATCCCTAAGATTCGTATCGATTTCTCTTAGATTTGATATGAATCATATGATTCGTATCGTGAATTTTATGATTCTAACAACAACAGCTAATAGCTAACACCTAAGACCTACTAAAATAAATAGCTAAAAGCTAATCAAACATCTATTTTTATCGAACACTTTTACTTTAAACGCTATATGAACAACTAACAACTAACATCTACTAAAATAGCTAACAGCTACTATAACAGCTAGAATTGCTGAAAAAACCCTAAATTTCTAGAATTATGCTTGGTTTGTACTCTCAGCAATGAATTCCTAGCTATACTTCTAATGGAATGGGCAGAAATCTGCAGTCTGGATGGGTGGCTTGCTGAACCAGAGTTAACTAAAAGTATGCCCATGAATGCTATTCTTACACCTCATACCACTCAACAGACTAATGCCATTATTCATCACTTTTATGAATTATAATTGAATCCATTAGAAAGATCATTAAGATGGATTGAAAATGGTCGAAATGAAATCACATGATAATAGATGAATCAAATTCAGAGTTTCCTTGAACTCGAAGTACATATAATAGCAAAAGTACATTGCTTTTGATATTATACTGAATGGCAAAGCTCCAGCTTTAACAAATTCCAGGAAACAAGAAAATTCTTATCAACCTCAACTTTTCAGTCAACTTCAATACACTTGGCAATTTAGGTTTTCACATGCCCTTCTGTCTAGTTTTTATTATTCCAAACTGAATTCAACCGAATACCACAAATATTAGCAATTTTTTTTTCTATTGAAACAGATACTTAGTGGTGCTAACTTCCAAATGCTTTGGGATTTAGGTTCATGTTTCAAACTAAATTGAATCCTTTACTATGAGAATGCATAAGGCATCAAGGACAGGCCAGCATCTTCCAGCAAACCTATGTTTACCACATGGCCCATACTAAAATATGAGGTGTGCTGTTTATTTGTGAACCTAAAATAATTACAAGACTTGCAAATGCAAAACATTTGGAGTGCTCTTTATTTCTATCATGCATATTAAACTCCAATTTAACATGAATATGACTTCCTTTTTTTTTTTTTTTGTGGTACATCAGAAATTCTTAGTTGCAGAGTTTTGAACCCCTGACCTTTTGAACTATGAGATAAAAGCTTGATCACTGGGCTACTAGCACAACGAAACATGTATAAGGCACTTAAGATGCCTAATGATATGACCAAAGTCTTTGTACACAATTTGCTATCAAACACAACGAAATCACTTTTTTTTTTTTCCTTTGGGGCTTGTTTCATGCAAACTGTTCTTAGGAAATGAACACTTATAACCACGCAAAGCAGTGCTGGTGCAGAATTCTCAAATCCGTTTTATTTACTTATTCATTATCCACTTAAATACTCAAGTGATAAGCAGCAGAAATACATATGTTATAATGGAGACCCACATCCTTACATGCTTTTCCAACCAAATGATGTTGATATTGAGATCAAGAGAGATGAAAAATTAGATTAGCTCCGGTGTGTTTTGCCCTTTCTCAAATACAATGAAATTTGAATTTCTAGTAAAAAAAAACATACCAATCCCAAGGCAAGGTACACATTTGCAGGTGATCTCCTTCCCTCTTTTATTATAATAGCTTACATATCCTGAACCTTGGCAACTTCGGCATTTTCCAGTCCACTCGTAAACCACTTCCTTACAATCCTACATTTCAAGACCTCATTGATGAGAAAAACAACCAAATTCCAAAATACTCAAACCTCATTTCAAGAAATTAGCAGCCACAATTCTAAATTATGCGTATCATTGTATTACTAATGCAAAAGGACCCAAATAACAAGAAATTCTTAATTCTTGAATTTCAATATATATATATATATAATCTTCTATCTGTGGTTTCAATTTACCTGAATTTCGGCATCGCATCGTAGCCGTTTATCAATCTCCTCAGCAGGGACAGGTTTAGAGTTAGGATAAGTCATAGGAAGAGGAAGAACGTCTTCATTATCAGTCAAATAGCTCTCTCTATTTCTCGACCATTTCTTCTCTTTCGCATTCACTCGAACACTACCATTACTGCCTCCAACTCCCCGCCGTTGAGGGGCTATGGAGGCTCCGTCTGCCGTCGGAGAAGATGCAGGTCCCTCAGATTCCTGGCCAATTCGGATGCTGCCAGCGTCGGCAGCGGATGTGAACTGGAACCACCTAGGAAATGTGGGGCCTGCTCGAAGGTCGCCAGCTGCGAAACAACGGTGAGAGGTGGAGGTTGTCGTGGTGGTGGCAGTGGGCGATATAGGGATTAGAGTAGAGGGCTTAGAACAGAAGAAGAGGGAGGTAGGGTTTATTGGGAGCATTTGCAGGGTTTTGTAATTAGGAGGGAGAGGCAGAGGTTGAAGTTGGGGGAATGAAATAGTTGTTCGTTTTGGTAATGGATTGGCTGTACTTTTCCAGCTGTGGCCCATAATAATATTTTAATTAATCAATTTTACGAAAAAGATAAAGGTCCTCAAGTAACGAAATTTCCCATTATAAAGAACAAAAATCAGAATTTTTTATTTTCGGTTTTCCTCAGTATGAAATAAATATTCAATATAAAAAAACATACATTGTTTACTTTAATTTTCTCAACCATACGTGGAAAATCGAACTACCACTTTAATTATGTTGTAATTAATCACTAGATGTTTAAAATTTAGCAAAATACATATATTGTACTCTGAATTTTGATAAATTAACTATACAGTACCCCAACTTTGCAGGACCAATTATATATCTGATGTAAAAAAATTTTGAAAAATTGTACTGAATGTCTTTTTTTGAAACTCATTTTTACAGAATACCAGTTTGATTTTAAGATTTAAATTATTGTCATTTGTGATATACTTTTACTATTGTGTCCTTTTTTATTGGTAGGGAATTAATTTATTAATATTTCAGTGTTTTAATACGTTAGTGTTTTCTTTATATTAATTAGTCTTTTTTAAGACTTGCTTTGCATGCTAATTATACTCGTTATATACTCATTTTTTACACTCCTTTTTAATTTTTTTTATCTATAAAATCTTAAAGCATAAATTTTTATTAGGATTAAAATAAATATAATTGGTTAATTTGTATTATACTTTATCATAGAAACTACTTGTAATGCTACTTTTTATGTACTTAATTTATTTTTATATAATAAAAGTGGTCTTAAACTCATCCCTATACTTAATCCTTCAATCTCTAATTTATAAACACAAATTCATAAAATCCTAATAGGTGTCCAAAAGGAAAATCCAGCAACTACTCAATTTCCAACCCCTCGCCCTCACCCCAAATCAATATCTATATATAAATATAATGCTAGATAAAAAAAAAAAGAAATGAGAAGATGATATGAATTGATAATGGTAATCACTCTGACTATAGAGGCAATATTGCTTAGTCAGTTGATTAGAGAAAGAAATATATGTACATACACACAAAAATATAAAATTATAGTTTTTTCCAGTTTCATAAACATTATTCTCTTTAAATTCAAACATATTTAGAATATAAGAGAAAAAGTATTAAGAAAATTAAAAATATTTAATCATCAAAAGGTCATTTATTTATTTCAAGAGAGATATAAATCTCTTACTAAATTAAAATAATAATAGTTAAATATTAATTCAGTAACAAAAAAGAAAATAAAAAATAAAAATTTATTATTAAGAATAAAATTCTTTTCAAAACTCAACATTATAATAAGAAACAAATTATATTAAAAAATTTCTAATTTAAATTTCAAAAATCAACCACTTCTTCATTTGAAAAGACAATAATTTAATGAAATTTAATGTTGATAGACAAAAAAAAAAAGGGACTAAAGCTGAGTCAATAATTACAAATTATAAAACAAAGGATTCAACATTGGTCAGTTAATAAGGTGTTGTTTGTTTTCGATTAAGTTTTTTATTTTTTTTCTTTAAAAATAAACTAAACTTGTTTGTTTAAACTTGTTTAATTTTTTTCTTTCCCTTCTGGAAAATTATTTTTAAAACAAAATAAATTTTATAAAATCACAAATAGTGGTTTATGTAATCGTGTTTTCTGTTTTTAGATCTATATTTTTTTATTATTTTTTAAAGATTTATCCTTAAAGTTATTGGTATTATTATTATTATTATTTTCTCTATCTATACAAATTTATTGTCATTTATTTATGCAAAATATACAAGTAGATAATTTTATTTCTATTAAAATTATATTTTTTTTCTATCTCTTCTCTATTTAGATTATATTTATATTTATTATTATTTTCTATTGTCTTTTGGCATTATTTATTATTACAATACTCGGATATTATATTTTTATTCAATTAATTGTATACATAATAATCAATAGTTATTGTAATTTTAAAATTTAAAAATTAAATTGTGAGATATTTTTAATTATTTTGTCTCAGATTTTGAATTTTTAAAATTTTTATTATTAACTAAAATTTTTAACCGAGTAGAGATTTGATAATTAGAAGAATTATTCATAGGGAAATTTATTATTTAGTCCCTCAGGTTTTACAAAATTAACCAACTAATCCAAGGTTTTGCCAAAATATCTAGCTAGTCCCTCAGGTTTAACTTCGTCTAATTAAAAGGTCCTTCCGTCCGAAAAGTTGGTTTTTTTCCTTTAATTATAAACTAAAAGACTAAAACACCCCTCCCTAGCTGACGTGAACCATAAGGGAAAATTTGTGGGTCCCGAATATATATGGCACAACCCAAGAGGGGGGGTTGAATTGGATTTTCTAAAAACTGAAATAAATTTTAGAAATTCTAAACAAGAATTAGAATTCTAAGCACAGCGGAAAACACACAGAACTTTGTGAGAATAGAATATGGATTAGAATATCCTCACAATGTTCTAATTATAAAAGATAGAAAGTCTGTGCGAAGTGCAGCTATTGATTAGAACAGCTTCTCACTGACTTATACACTATCAGAACTTCTTTATGAAGGAAAGTTATAGAAATTAGAACTTCCTCATAAAGTATTTAGAAAATCATATAAGGTTATGTGAAAGAAAGTTATTGAATTCAGAATTCTTCACAGAGCCTTAATCAAATATCAGAACAACTTTATGATGAAGAGCTATCAAGATTAGAACGTCCTCATAAAGTTTAGAACATTAAATAGAAACCCAATCAGTGAAATATACTGGGAATAGAACAACAGTTAGAACATTGTATATTCACTTTATTAGAATACCAGAGTTCCAATGTACAGTAAAGATAAAGCTTATTGCCGTTTTAGAACATTTAAATCAATAACAGTTTCAGCGTTTCTAAAAATAACCAGAGGTGAAATAAAGACAGTATCAAGCAAACTTCAGAAATTAGAAAAGATCAACACAGAGATTTATAGTGGTTCGGCACTAACTCGCCTACATCCACTCCCCAAGACGCATCTTGAGATCCTCAACTATGTTATCTCTTTTCAAGGGTAAGAGACAAACCAACAGTACAAGGCAAATAGAACAACACCTAGATCTACCCTTTTGTCCCACTAGATTTTCCAAAGATTCTAGTAAACCTCAACCCTTTTCTGTTTTTGGCAGAGTACAGAAAACTCAATTCAAGACATTACTATCCCACACATGGAGAAGGTCGCTTGATAACCTCTATCTCAATAGCTTCTAACCTAAGCTATTACACACAAAAGTTTAACAAATAAAGAGCCTGTCTACTATAGATTACACAATCTAAATAGACAGAAAGAAACGCCTATATAAGCACATGAAAAACAGTTTTAACAGATTAGAAGATCGATTAGAACACAGAACTGTTTTTCAAAAGTAACTGTAAAAATTCTTTTCTTCTTTAAATATGAAAACGTTAAAGTATAGAGATGAAAAGAAAATGGGGGTAGAGTAAGTTTTGAGAGAAAAAGATTCGTTCAATGAGAGAGAGTGCTCTTAAAACAAATACTCTTACTTCACCAAAATGTTTAAGGCGTGAATGTTCCTTTATATAGGAATCAAAGGCGCTGTCACCTTTTGGAAAGAGATCAGAATATCTTCTTTCCTTATTTTAGAAGATGTGAAAATCTTTGTTACCAAAAACTGTTTTATCCCTTATTGGTAAGAGAATAAAACCCGATTTTTACTTTCCTTTAGAAAAGATTTTCGACAGCATTTATTTTGGAAAGACTTATTTGCGGAAAAGATGTTCTTACCAAAACCGAAGGAGATTTTCCTTCATGTTTAAGGTAAGTGAATAATTTCAAAACACTTTAGATATTTTCAAAATATATTTCCGAAAAGGTAAAAGATTTTATTACCAAAAACATTAGAGAGGAAATCTCTTTAGTTTTTAGGAAAATAAATCTTTTCGATTTAGAGGAATATTTTCGAAAATAAAAATAAAGGAATTTATTTTGAGAAAATCTAATTTCCGAAAATACTTTTGAGAGAGAAAAAGATTTTTTTTTTTTTGTGCTCATATGTAACCTTTCTCTCTATCCTACAAAGTTTCCTAAAAACTTAGATTACTAGGATCTTCAAAATCTTCACTCTTAATGTAGGACTTGCCTTGTATGATTTCTTTCCAAAGAAATTCTGCATAAAATAAAAAATTAGCACAAATAGTATAATTTAAATTTATTTGTTTTGTATTAATCATCAAAATCCGAGATAAGCATTTTGACCCTTGAGCCAACAATCTCACCCTTTTTGATGATGACAAAACCAATAAATTTGGCAAACATAAAAGCATGTGCTCCCCCTGAATTTTATGCATAAGAGTTCTAATCATGCCAAAAGATTTTAATATGAAGCAAATTAGAACATGTATTTTGCTCCCCCTGAATAGATGCAGTAAAACTGTTTTATGAAAATTTAGAATTAGGGAGGCATTTTTAGAAAATGATTTTAGAACTAACAAGTATACACAAGATATTCTAAGTTCTAATAATCAGAGCACAAGAATTAGAACTAGCAAAGATAAACAGGATATTCTGAGTTCTAATATTTAGAACATATGGTCAGAGCAATAAAATAGAATAGAACAGAAGATCTTACGCCCAACCTGCAAAAACAGTCGTTAGAATAAGAACCTTAGTTCTAAAATCACACAGCTTTAGAAAATATAGCTCACCAAAAATAGACCATATTAGAAAACAATAAACACACAGATAACTACTATAACCACTAAAATATAAGTCCTATAACCACTAAAATATAAGTCCTTGTAGTTGCCAAGTACCACCAAAATATCTATCACCAATTACCATCAGACTACCTGTTCTCCCCCTTTTTGTCAACATATAAAAGGGTTAGACATAGTCACAGCAGGAAAGAAACAAATAATCCTACAAAAATAAAGCAAAGAAGATAAAATAGATAGTTCATAACATATAGAAAACAGATCAGAGAGGCTTAGGACCAGTTCTAAGTCTCTTAGAACTTCTCAAAGGCTGAGCTGGAGCAGTTTCAGAGGAACTTTCTGTCCTTTTTGAAGATGGATGTAGTGGAGGCTTTCTTCCATGTGTTCTGTGCTCGCCAGCAGTATGCTTCACATTCTTTGGCTTCTCCGAGGAGGGAACGTAGGGTGTTCCTTTCACCTTTAGAGTAGCTAACTTCCTCGCATTTACATCTTTCATCCTTTCCAGAACTTCAATGAGAGACTGATTTTGTTCAATCACAGTCTTGCACTGTTGAATCGCCTCATCAAGTTCCCTGTTATGTTCTGCTATTAGATCCTCTTCTAATCTTTTTAGCATAGCATCCCTACTACGTTGAGCTGACAAAGACTCAGATTCTTGCTCTGCCTTGCCCTCAGTAGTCTTTTCTTCATCACTGATTTCTATTTTTTCTGTTTCAGCATCGCTGCCTTCCTCAGCTTCCTTTCCTTTTTCTTGCTCTTCATGTTCTTTCTCTTTTTCTGCTTCTTCTTCTTTTAATTCTTCTTTATCTGTGGCACTTTCCTTTTCAGTGTCTTCTCCTTCTTCTTGTGTTTCTTCTTCTTCTGTCTTTTCTTCAGTCTTCTTTTCCTCTTCTTTCACTTTTTCTTCTTTCTCTATTTCATCTAATTTTCCTTTCCCCTTTTCTTTTCTCTTCTTCTCAACCTCTTCTTTACTTTCCTTTTCCTTAATTACTTTTTCTTTTGTTTTTCCAGTTTCCCTTTTTACTTTCTTTTCTTCCTTTTCTTTTTCTTCGTCTGTCTTCTCTTCTTTCCCTTTCTCTTCACCTGATTCCTCATCCTTCATTTTCAAGGATCCACTGTCCAGCTTGGAAACAGACTGACCAACATGCTTATCTAAATCAACATTCAGAAACTCAAACACAGGCGTGAGAATCATACCATAGGGTAGCTTTTTCGGGTTGTTCTGCAGTTTGTCAAACATAATGTGACATAGATTGAGAGGTTTCTTCTCAACTATGTGCCACATAATGCATAGTTCCACTTGATTTACATACGTAAGTGAAGCGCTCTTAGGATAGATATAATGTACAATAATCTTGTACAACCATTTCATGCTTTCTATCAAGTTGGAACATTCTATTGAACCCTGTTTGTCTGCAGATACCTTTTTCACTATCTTTTTCACAAAGTCTTCTTTCTTGTAATCATTAACCCTAGATACATCTTTGATTTTGGTCACTCTGGACCCAGCATTAGGTATATTAAAAATTCTCCCAAAATCATCATACGAAATTACCCTGGTTTCACCCTGAAATTTCACAGAGATTTCCTCTGTTCCACTGACTTTCAACAAACCATAAAACTCCTTAACTAGGTTCTCATAACACAGCACATTTAAAGACAGAAACTTCATCCAGCCTTGGAACTCAAAAAGTTCCTTGAAGTTAAACTCATTACCACCAAAAAATTTCCAATCAATCACATAGGAGCGCATAAGAGGGTAAGTTGAGAAAATCGACTTACCTTTGTCATGAGCTTTCACTCCCTGTTTCTGTGAAGTGCTCGTTTCAATTTTTCTTTTCTTGGTTTTCTCTTCGGCCTTTTTCTCCTTTGACTCCTTCTGTTCGTATTTCTTAGAGAGCTTCTTCAGAAGTTGAAGCTCTTGCTCGGTAAGAGAGTCTGAAGAGGAGTTTGAACTTGATTCGGCCATTGTTGTGGTTCTCGAAAATTCAAAAGCAACTTAGGGTTTCAGTTTTGCAAAGAGAAGATGAAGAGTACGTTAAGCAGTTAACACAAAATAGAGACGCTTAAGTGGCGGAAGAAAGAATTAAAGAACAGTTTTTAAATGGAATTCAAAACGGCAAACAAGACAAAAGGAACAAAAATAAATAAAGGAAATAAAACAAAACAAAATAAATAAAAAATAAAACCCTAAAACCGCCAAAGTACTAAAGACAAAAACAAAATAAAACAAACACAATAAAATAACTGTTTTTGTCTAAAGTGAGATTCTGATAGTGACTTTAGAAAGTCATATCAGAGCAATGTGCGTTTTTAGACAAAAATCGATTTTCACACAGAATAAAAATTAGAACAAAGCAAATCTTCTATTTTCGAATTTAGAAAGCAGTTTAGAACATACTTACAGAGTTCTAAAGTTATGAGTTTAGAACTAACATACCAAGTTCTCTTCTAATTGCGCAGAATTGACTTTCATTCAAAGGTTTTGTAAAAATATCTGCCAATTGCTTTTCTGTGGGAATGAACTCAATCACGATATCACCTTTTTGTACATGATCACGTATGAAGTGATGCCTGAGTTCTATATGCTTGGTTCTAGAATGCTGAACTGGATTTTTGGATAAATTGATGGCGCTCATGTTGTCACATTTGATAGGCACTGTTTCTAATTTTAGTCCATAGTCTGCCAGCTGTTGTTTGATCCATAGAACTTGTGCAACACAACTTCCAGCAGCAACATATTCTGCTTCTGCAGTAGAAAGAGCAACTGATGTCTGTTTCTTGCTAAACCATGATACAAGGGCGCTACCCAGAAATTGACAAGTCCCAGATGTGCTTTTTCTATCTATTCTGCTTCCTGCAAAATCAGAATCACTATACCCAACAAGATCAAATGTATCATCTTTAGAATACCACAGACCCAGATTAGAAGTTCCACAAAGATATCTTAGTATTCTTTTTACAGCAATTAAATGAGATTCTTTGGGACACGATTGAAATCTAGCACATAGACAGACACTAAAGTGTATGTCTGGTCTGCTTGCCGTTAGATATAGCAAAGAACCAATCATACTTCTAAACAGCTTGATATCCACGTCTTTGCCTTTTTCATCTTTTTCTAATTTTGACGATGGACTCATTGGAGTACTACATACCTTGGCATTTTCCATTTTAAATCGTTTCAACAGCTCTCTAGTATACTTTCCTTGATTAATGAAAATTCCATTCTCACATTGTTTGATTTGAAGTCCAAGGAAGAAGTTTAACTCTCCCATCATACTCATTTCGAACTCACCCTGCATAATCTTAGAAAATTCCTTGCAAAGAAGGTCGTTAGTAGAACCAAAGATTATGTCATCAACATAGATTTGTACAACTAGAATATCATGTGCTTTATTTTTGATAAATAGTGTTATATCAACCTTTCCTCTTGAAAAACCGTTTTCTAATAGAAACTTACTCAATCTTTCATACCAAGCTCTAGGAGCTTGCTTTAAACCATAAAGAGCTTTAGTAAGTTTGTAAACATGATTAGGTTTATCAAAAATTTCAAAGCCCGGAGGTTGTTCTACATACACTTCTTCATTTAGAAAACCGTTTAGAAAAGCACTTTTCACATCCATTTGATACAACATGAAGTTTTTAAAGCATGCAAATGCACAAAGCATTCTAATGGCCTCAAGTCTAGCAACCGGAGCAAAAGTTTCATCAAAATCGATGCCTTCTTCTTGGTTGTACCCTTGAGCCACTAACCTTGCTTTATTTCTCACAACATTACCATGTTCATCAAGCTTATTTCTAAACACCCATTTTGTTCCAATAACAGAATGGTTTTTAGGTCTAGAAACAAGTTTCCAAACTTGGTTTATCTCAAATTGATTTAGCTCTTCTTGCATAGCAAGAATCCAACTTTCATCATTTTGAGCATCTTCTAAATTTTTAGGTTCTAATTGAGAAACGAAAGCAACATTACCAAAATATCTTCTAAGTTGAGCTCTAGTCATCATCCTTTCTGAGGGATTGTCCATAATATCTTCTTGGGGATGATACTTATGAAATCGCCATTCTTTTGGTAATTGAGAATCTTCATTTTCTGTTTCTGGCATTTGACTTTCAACAATGTTCTGATCTTCATGTTCTAATTCCGGTTCAGCCTGACTATTGATGTTCTGATTGCTTTCTGGCTGTTCTAGTTGTTCTGATTGCTCATTCTGCTTTTCAGGATTAGAATCTACAGCATCATCACTTTCTAATGTTCTAGAAGTAGAGTCAGTTTCATCAAACACAACATGAATAGATTCTTCTACAACTAGAGTCTTTTTATTAAATACTCTATATGCTTTACTATTATTAGAATATCCCAGAAAAATTCCTTCATAAGATTTTGCATCAAATTTAGCAAGATGATTTTTCTTGTTATCTAGAATAAAGCATTTGCACCCAAAGATATGAAAATAACCAATATTTGGTTTTCTACCTTTGTATAACTCATATGGAGTCTTTTTAAGTTTAGATCTTACCAAAGCCCTGTTTAGCATATAACAAGCAGTGTTAACTGCTTCTGCCCAGAAATACTTTGGTAAATTAGAATCACTTAGCATGGTTCTAGCCATTTCTTGAAGTGTTCTATTCTTGCGTTCCACCACTCCATTTTGTTGAGGTATTCTAGGTGCTGAGAAGTTATGGAAGATTCCTGTTTCATTGCAAAAAGCATCGAATTTCTGATTTTCAAATTCTCCTCCATGATCACTTCTAATTGCTGTGATGTTGTAGCCTTTCTCATTCTGTATTCTCTTGCACAAATGAACAAACATGTCATATGACTCATCCTTATTTCTAAGGAAGAGTGTCCAGGTGAATCTTGAGTAATCATCTACAATAACAAAAGCATAGAATTTTCCTCCAAGACTAGAAGGAGTAATTGGACCAAATAAATCAAAGTGCAGCAATTCTAAAGGTCTAGAAGTAGAAACCATGTCCTTAGATTTGAAAGAAGTTATGGTTTGTTTGCCCATTTAACAAGCATCACAAATGTGATCTTTTTCAAATTTCAACTTTGGCAAACCACGAACTAAGTCTTTCTTAGATAGTTTAGAAATAAGGAACATGCTTGCATGTCCAAGTCTTCTATGCCATAACCAACTAGAATTATCAATAGAAACTAAGCATATATCTTGGTTATGCATATCAGAGAGATCTACAAGGTATATATTTCCAAACCTTTTTCCAACAAATAAGGTTTTGTTATCTTGCATGTTCTGAACTTCACAATGAGAAGGTTCAAAGATCACTCTTCTATTTTTATCACAAATCTGACTTACACTTAACAAGTTATAATGTAATCCTTCTACTAAGCATACATCTTCTATTGAAGGATTAGAACCTACTACACCAATACCAACGATTTTACCTTTTGCTTTGTCTCCAAAGCTTACCGTACCTCCCTTTTTCTTTTCTAATCTGGTGAACTTCTTTTTGTCACCAGTCATATGCCTAGAGCAAGCGCTGTCCATGTACCACATCTCTGTTTTCAGCTCGCTCCTTAGGCACACCTGAAAAGATCAAGCAGATTTAGGTACCCAACTCATATTGGGTCCTGGACGATTAGTGGTAACAGGTGCACTATGATTCTTCTTTTTGTTGGAACTTTGATGTTCTAAAGTCACAACATTAGAAACAGCATTTTTCTGATTAGAAACACGATTCAGTTTAGAAATGCTATTAGAACTTGTTTTCTCTTTAGAAAAAGATTCTGAAATTGACTTTAGAATTCTAATCTTAGTTTTCAAAGATTCATTTTCAGAATTTAGATTTTTGCATTTTTCTTCAAGATGTGTCAAATTTTCAGAAAATCGATTATTGCAACTTTTAAGATCTTTGATTTCAATAATAAGATCTTTGCATGTAACTTCTTGATAAAAAGCATCTTTTAAATGATTACTCTCAGATTTTAATTTTCTGAAATCTTTCTTTAAAACTTTATGCTTTCTAACAAGTTTTTCAAACTCATTGCAAAGATTATTGTAAGTATTTAGAAGATCACTTTCTGATTCGGGTTCAGAAATACTTACAGTGCTTTCATCATTCTCATGGATAGTTGCATTTTTTTCGTTGATTCCAGCTTTCTGTGTTGAAGTCAGAGTACTAATTTCTTTGGAGTCAGAATCGATGGTAGCCATTAAACAAATATTAGCAATCTCTTCTTGATCATCATGGCTTTCAGGATTAGAATCATCTGAATCACTCCAAGCAGCTACGAAAGCCTGCTTCAGCTTCTCTTTCGTTGACTTCTTTTTCAATTTAGGACAATTAGGCTTGATATGTCTAGGTTTGTTGCATTCATAACAAACCACTTCAGAAAGTTCTTTCTTAGGCAAGTTACTATTTTTGGATGGAAAGTTCTTTTTGTTGAACTTTTTCTGTGGCCTTCCACCCTTTCTATAGAACTTTTTAAATCTTCTAGCAACAACTGCTAAATCATCACTGTCAAGATCAGAAGAGCTTTCTTCACTAGAATCTACCCTCAAAGCCAGTCCTTTCTTTTTCTTATCTTCTGTTGTTAACGAAGATTTCATTTCTTCTGAGACTAGAGCTCCTATAAGATAATCATAAGTGACAGGAGTTTCTTTGTAATTCATGACAGTTCCTATAGAATCCCATTTTCTAGGTAGAATTCTAAGGATTTTCTTAACAAGCTCATCTTCTGAAATTTCCTTTCCGAGAGTTCTTAAAGGATTAACTATATTTGTAAATCTAGAATTTAATTCTGCAATAGTTTCCCCTTCTTTCATACTAAACATTTCATATTCTCTCCAAAGGATGTTTATTCTGGATTCTTTTACTCTATCTGTACCCTCATAGGTTACTTTAAGTTTTTGCCATACCTCTGTTGCAGATTTACATCCAGACACTTTGTTGTATTCAGTTGCATCTAAAGCACAATGAAGAATATTAATGGCTTTTGCATTTACAGCAATGTCATTCCAATCAGCATCGGTATATTCTTCTTCTGATTTTCTAACTAGCTCATCTCCTACAGTTTTCATGGGAATACGAGGACCAGTGATAACATTTCTCCAGCAGTTTATATCAACTGATTTCATGAAATTCTCCATTCTAGTTTTCCAGTAAGAGTAATTAGAGCCATTGAACAAAGGAGGTCTAGAAACAGATTGTCCTTCTAAAGAAGAAAGAGGAAGTGGGGTTGCCATGGGATCTTATCTCTTAAGCGGTTAAGCTTCGGTAAGTTAAGAGCCAAAGCTCTGATACCAGATTGTGGGTCTCGAATATATATGGCACAACCCAAGAGGGGGGGTGAATTGGGTTTTCTAAAAACTGAAATAAATTTTAGAAATTCTAAACAAGAATTAGAATTCTAAGCACAGCGGAAAACACACAGAACTTTGTGAGAATAGAATATGGATTAGAATATCCTCACAATGTTCTAATTATAAAAGATAGAAAGTCTGTGCGAAGTGCATCTATTGATTAGAACAGCTTCTCACTGACTTATACACTATCAGAACTTCTTTATGAAGGAAAGTTATAGAAATTAGAACTTCCTCATAAAGTATTTAGAAAATCATATAAGGTTATGTGAAAGAAAGTTATTGAATTCAGAACTTCTTCACAGAGCCTTAATCAAATATCAGAACAACTTTATGATGAAGAGCTATCAAGATTAGAACGTCCTCATAAAGTTTAGAACATTAAATAGAAACCCAATCAGTGAAATATACTGGGAATAGAACAACAGTTAGAACATTGTATATTCACTTTATTAGAATACCAGAGTTCCAATGTACAGTAAAGATAAAGCTTATTGCCGTTTTAGAACATTTAAATCAATAACAGTTTCAGCGTTTCTAAAAATAACCAGAGGTGAAATAAAGACAGTATCAAGCAAACTTCAGAAATTAGAAAAGATCAACACAGAGATTTATAGTGGTTCGGCACTAACTCGCCTACATCCACTCCCCAAGACGCATCTTGAGATCCTCAACTATGTTATCTCTTTTCAAGGGTAAGAGACAAACCAACAGTACAAGGCAAATAGATCAACACCTAGATCTACCCTTTTGTCCCACTAGATTTTCCAAATGTTCTAGTAAACCTCAACCCTTTTCTGTTTTTGGCAGAGTACAGAAAACTCAATTCAAGACATTACTATCCCACACATGGAGAAGGTCGCTTGATAACCTCTATCTCAATAACTTCTAACCTAAGCTATTACACACAAAAGTTTAACAAATAAAGAGCCTGTCTACTATAGATTACACAATCTAAATAGACAGAAAGAAACGCCTATATAAGCACAGGAAAAACAGTTTTAACAGATTAGAAGATCGATTAGAACACAGAACTGTTTTTCAAAAGTAACTGTAAAAATTCTTTTCTTCTTTAAATATGAAAACGTTAAAGTATAGAGATGAAAAGAAAATGGGGGTAGAGTAAGTTTTGAGAGAAAAAGATTCGTTCAATGAGAGAGAGTGCTCTTAAAACAAATACTCTTACTTCACCAAAATGTTTAAGGCGTGAATGTTCCTTTATATAGGAATCAAAGGCGCTGTCACCTTTTGGAAAGAGATCAGAATATCTTCTTTCCTTATTTTAGAAGATGTGAAAATCTTTGTTACCAAAAACTGTTTTATCCCTTGTTGGTAAGAGAATAAAACCCGATTTTTACTTTCCTTTAGAAAAGATTTTCGACAGCATTTATTTTGAAAAGACTTATTTGCGGAAAAGATGTTCTTACCAAAACCGAAGGAGATTTTCCTTCATGTTTAAGGTAAGTGAATAATTTCAAAACACTTTAGATATTTTCAAAATATATTTCCGAAAAGGTAAAAGATTTTATTACCAAAAACATTAGAGAGGAAATCTCTTTAGTTTTTAGGAAAATAAATCTTTTCGATTTAGAGGAATATTTTCGAAAATAAAAATAAAGGAATTTATTTTGAGAAAATCTAATTTCCGAAAATACTTTTGAGAGAGAAAAAGATTTTTTTTTTTTTTTTTTTGTGCTCATATGTAACCTTTCTCTCTATCCTACAAAGTTTCCTAAAAACCTAGATTACTAGGATCTTCAAAATCTTCACTCTTAATGTAGGACTTGCCTTGTATGATTTCTTTCCAAAGAAATTCTGCATAAAATAAAAAATTAGCACAAATAGTATAATTTAAATTTATTTGTTTTGTATTAATCATCAAAATCCGAGATAAGCATTTTGACCCTTGAGCCAACAAAATTATTATCTAGTCCCTCAGGTTTTACATAATTATCTAACTAATCCCAAGTTTTGCGCAAATATCTAACTAGTCCCTCAGGTTTAACTCCGTCTAATTGAAAGGTCCTTCTGTCCGAAAAGTTAGTTTTTTTCCATTAATTGAAGACTAAAAGACTAAAACACCTCTCTCTAGCTGACGTGGACCAGTATGAAGCGATAAGGGAGGGAATTGTATAAACTAAAAGACTAAATAATAATTTTCCCTATAAAGTCGATGGAGACATAATCATTTTTCTCTCTTAAATGTACGGTTTAGTTTTAGATTATGAATATTTGCAAATCGAAAACCATTAAATATAATTATGTCTCTAAAATATTATTATCTTCATTCTATAATATTCGTCACATTTAGAATTTCATGTCTTTTAAAAAATTATTAAATTTGTATAAATTATAATAAATTATTGAATAAATTTTGACAATATTACTCTTAATTTAATATTAATCTCTAAGAAAATCATTAAATTGAAGTAATAATTATTAATCATACACAAAAGGTAAATATGAAAAAAATATTTATTACTCCTTAAAACCGCAAATATAACAAGTATTTTAGACTAAATTAGACAAATATTTTAGAACAAACTATTTTCTCAAATCTGACAAGTATTATGAAACAAAGACAGTATTAAAAAAAGGATAAAAAAATTAATTTGATGTTCTAATTAAATATTATTAAATTTAAGTGAATCATGAAAGTAAATACCTCTTCAAAAAAGTAAATACCTCATTTTTCTTTTTACCCCAAATTATCATCATAGTTTCTTTTTTAGAAAAAAAGTAATAAACATAATTTTCTATTTTATTCATATTTAATATGCAAATTTTATTAAGAAACATTACTATTATCATTGATAAAATCTAAAAAAAAAAAAAACAAAGTATTCCATCTATTCATAAATACTTTTAATGTTTTTATGGTAATTAAGTAAGTAAATTTATTCTTATAAATAATAACAAAATATTAATTAATTTTATTACGTAACCTTAAGTAAGAGAGGAGATGTTATATGATTTTGAAAAATTATGAAAATAATTATTAAATTTAATATAAATAAGGATAAAATTGAAAAAAAATTAATTACTCATTAATATTCTAAAAAAAAAAGATATTTGCGGAGAAAACACCGGCTCTAAAATAATAATTATTTATAGATAAAAATAATAATTATTATTGCCACCTATATTATTATAATTTCATAACTTTGAATATGAATATTAATATTTAATGCAAGATTATCTGTGCAAAAGATAAACTAGGTATATCATTATGGCATGGAAGGAACAAAAGGGAAACAAACTAGGTATATCATTATCGCTTCATACTGGTCCACGTCAGCTAGGGAGGGGTGTTTTAGTCTTTTAGTCTTCAATTAACGGAAAAAAACTAATTTTTCGGACGGAAGGACCTTTCAATTAGACGGAGTTAAACCTGAGGGACTAGTTAGATATTTGCGCAAAACTTGGGATTAGTTAGATAATTATGTAAAACTTGAGGGACTAGATAATAATTTTCCCTTATGGTCCACGTCAGCTAAGGAGGGGTGTTTTAGTCTTTTAGTCTATAATTAACGGAAAAAAATCAATTTTTCGGACGGAAAGACCTTTTAATTAGACGGAGTTAAACCTGAGGGACTAGCTAGATATTTTGGCAAAACCTTGGATTAGTTGGTTAATTTTGTAAAACCTAAGGGACTAAATAATAAATTACCCTTATTCATATTATGAACTAAAAGAAAACAAAAAATAATTTTAAAAAAACAGTTTTGAAAAGATAAATAACCAAAAACTAACAATTGCTTTATGTTTCTAAGAAATGAAAAACTAAAAACAAATAACTATAACAAACGATGCTTAAGTTTATTCAAGCATTTTCTCTATTGTTCTAAGTTATGAATTTAAAATAAATAAATGAGTTAATTAATTAATTAAAAAATTACATAAATGAAATGTTCTATCCTCTTCAAATAAAATATCAATTTTTCCTACAACCATACAAAAAAATATATATACTTTTTTCTTTTTTATCCCTCTCCTAAATAAAATATTATGTATATTCTATTTGAAATTTATTTTTTTTTAAAATATATCTAATCAAATCATACAAACATAAAGAAAAAAATAATATTAAAAAAAGAATAAACTTTTTTTTATCTCTCTCTTAGATTAAAATTAAATATTTACAAAATAAAATATAAAATTTTCAAATGTCTCATTGTTATATATATATATATATATATATATATATATATTAACCATACAAACTTTTTGATATTATCATGTAGATCTAATAGAATATACATAATATTTTATTTAATTTATAAAATAAGAAAGTTCACTCTGTGAAAATAAGAAATAGTAAAGCTAGGTTAGAATTCACAGAAAAACCTAAAAAGAAACAATTAAATTTATTAACAACAAAACACAAAAGTCTTTTGTTTATAATTTATAAACAAAAGTCTAAACATCCATATACATATAAATTAAAATGCTATGATCAATGGGATCTATAAAAATATAAATATAACTCATTTAATATTGAAGAATTTTCTGATGTGGAAGATCAGACTAAGCCGCATCCACAGAGCATACTTATAATTTATCAATTTTAATTTTTATCAATCAACTCAACTCAACCAATTTTATCAATTTAATTTTTATTTAACACAAGGTTTAAGGTTCCTGCAATCTTAACCTGGGATCCCCAGAATTAAGTCAGAGTGTGGAGGAAGAAGAAGAAAGGTGCCGTCAACATGGGCTTTAGAATAGTAGCAAGATATAAGATTTAAATATAAAAATAAAATTTAAATTTATCTTACAAGATACAAATATACTTTTAATAAATTTAAATGATAAGCTCAAACTAGTTTATACTTACATAGAATCTCTAACCTTGAATCCTTACAAGGAACGTTGAAAGGAAAGGGGAGAGGTCTAAGTTTTATCTCTAATCTAAGCTTATGCCTTCACAAGAGGAAAGGCTCCCTTTAAATAACAAATTAATGGAATCTTTACTATTTGCTATTACTATTCATGAACAGTGCTATGTTGGCCATCGAATCTTGGCTTTTACTGTTGATGAACAGTGGGTTGTCTGCCACTGTGTCTTGACTTTTATTGTTCAGCAACCTGGCTTTTACTGTAGCTGAATAGTGGTTGACCTTTACTGTAGATGAATAGTTTTTGGTCTGCCACTTGATAATGTCTTGGCGTTTTACTGAAACATGTGAAGGAATAAGGTTCCTTCTGCCTATTTACAGTGATTCAGAATAAGACGAGGACGATGAGCTGTCCTTCTTTTTCTTTTTTAGCTTTTCTTTTCTTTTTTCTCTTTTTATCTTTTCTTTCTTTGCTTTAGCCTTTTGACTTGCTTTACTTTTGATTTTAATGGGGGCGAGAATATCATCATTACTATCACTATCTTCATTTGAGGATGAGGATGATGATGATAATATCAATTTACTTTTACCTTTATGGCGTGTAGTGGTTGAAGATTTACTAGATGATCTACTGTGGGTTTTACTAGATGATGGGTTTATGGGCTGATTTGAACGGGTAGAGAGTTGTTCAAACATCTCTTGACAGATCAATTTATATTCTTCGGGCGTTTTAGCAGCAGCTAAACGGGCTTGACATTGGGCCTTCTGGATCCCAAATTGGGGATTATCCTGAATGGCTAATGTGTTTGCATACATTAAAGCTGGTTTAGATGGGCAGGACAATTTATTTAGAATTCATTGACGGATTTTTAATTCAATAGTGGAGTTTTTAAAGGATCCCCACCATTTGATTTTATGTCTCTTTACTAACATAGGAATCTGGGTTCCTGGAATATACTGATAGTCAAAATACCATTGATATACCCATGGAGTGAAGAAGGTCATACAATAATACATAAGAGAGGGAATATGAATTTCTTCAGGTTTAGGTTTATAATGGGCTTTAAAGTACTGGTATAAAGAAATTATATTCGGAGGAATGATTTCCTCAAAAATACCTTTAAATTGCCACCATCTTTTAAACCAATTTGGTATTTTTAAATCAGTCCTTATACTTTGATCAAAATATATTAACCATGAATGCGTAGTAGTTGGATTTTGAATTCCAAAAACTTTATCCCACGCATCTTTATAATCAAAATAATTATAAATCAGACAGTGTTTATATAAGGTTTTAAATTTTACTGGAGTAAATAAAGAAGATACGGGCCAATTCTTAGGGTGGATGACGCGTTTTATTTGTAAAGAAGAATAAGAAATGATTTTATTTTTATCAAAAGTATGTTTTATTTTCACAGATCCTGTTTCTATTAATATACTATGATAATATTCCTGAGATTTTGATAAATCAAATGGAACAAAATACCAGTTCTCAGGGTAATAATGTTTTACAATTTGCCAAGGATTGATATTGTTGTATCCATCCTCAACTTCAATTTCAAAATCATACAAACTTTTTACAAACCATTTATGTATATTACTACTATTAGTATATTGGATTTTTGGCAAATCCACAGCCATCAACGGATTTGATATCTCTTTACTGTCTACCGTTTGAGACAGAGTAGCCGTACCATGAACGGGTACGATCGCTTTAGGTTTAGAAGCCATACCTGACTCTTCTGTGGAAGAAGAGGCCATATTCTGCAATGCTTTAAGAACTTCTGGGGATTGAGAAAGTTCTTCAATCCATTTTTTAAGATCGTTACTAGTATTCAGGGTTTTAGGTAGGTCTTCTGAATGCTCTGAAAGAGCTTTAGTGGGTGAACTTTTACTAGAGGAACCGGGCATGGGGTTCTTCCCTTTATCCTTCTTTCTTTCCATCATTCTGTAAGAATTCTCGGGTTATAAAATCTGGAATATTATTATCGTTACCTTTAATATATTCTATATCAAATTCAAAAATACTTAATAGTGCTTGCCATCTAGCAAAAATTTGTTTAGAGGCAAGGTTTTGAACATCTTTCTGTAAAATGTCTTTTGCAGATTTATAGTCAATTCTTAATAAAAACTTTTGATTTAATAAATCACTTTGAAATTTATTGATACAAATTACTATACTTAAAATTTCTTTTTTAATAGTAGAATAATTTAATTGAGTTGGAGTCCAATGACCTGAAGTGTATTGGATTATTCGTTCTTTACCATTAATCTTCTGTTTTAAAATACCACCATAACCAATATTAGAAGCATCAGTTTCAACGATTTTAAAAGCATTAGGATTAGGAATATACAAATAGGGAATCTCTTTTACTAAAAATTTAATCTTTTTTACTAATTGTGTATGCTGATTAGTCCAAGGACCAGCATTTTTACGAAGTCTATCATGCAATGGTTTTAACATGCAGTTTAAATTTGGATAAAAATCAATTACATAATTTAAACAATCAAGAAATCTTTGTAGTTGGAGTTTGTTAGAAATTTCATCAGGAAATTTCTCTCCAAAAACAAGTGTTCTTTCTATAGGTTGGATTATACCTTGTTCTATATAATGACCTAAAAACCTTATTTTAGTTTTAAATAGATCCATTTTTGTTTTACTAAGTGCTTAACCATTTTTCTCAATAACCATGCAAAAGGTTTTTAAGTGTTTAAAATGGTTTTCAAGAGTTTGACTAAAAATTAATACATCATCTATATAGACTATACAAAATGTTGAATATGGATTAAAAATGTCATTCATTATTCTTTGGAATTCAGAAGGAGCATTTTTTAATCCAAATGGCATTACATTCCATTCGTATTGATCAAATGGAACTGTAAATGCTGTTTTATATCTGTTTTTAGGGGCAATTTGAATTTGCCAATAGCCAGATTTCATATCAAATTTACTAAAAATATTCGCATTATATATTTTCTTTAAAAGATCTTTTTTATTTGGAATAGGATACCTAATCCATTTTAGAGCTGTGTTTAATGGTTTATAATTTATTACTAACCTGGGTACTCCACGTTCTATTTCTGCATTTTTATTCACATAAAAAGCAGCACAAGACCATGGGCTTCTAGATTTACATATTAATTTTTTATCTTGTAATTCTTTAATCTCTTTTTTACAATGTTCAATCAATTCAGGATTCATCTCAATGGGTCTAGCTTTAGTTTTAATGGTCTTTTCATCAAAATCTTTTTCATATGGTAAATCAACTACATGCTGTTTGCAATTCCAAAAAGCATTTGGATGATCAGCACAAAGTTTATTTTCCATATATGCTTTTAGATTTTTGATTTTATTTTGTATAAATTCAGTCTCTAATTGTTTTTTAATTCTATTTAAATACACATTATTTTTTATATCTTTTAAATCTTCTTCTTTAGATTTTATCAAAGAATTAATTTCTAATATTTTAATTGAATGAGCTTTTAATAAATTTAATTGTTTCTTTTTAGGTTTTTCTGTGAATTCTAACCTAGCTTTACTATTTCTTATTTTGAATTTAATACAATCTTCTTTAACTGAATATGGTGTTATTAGGTTTATAAAAGGGGTTCCTAATATTACCATATAATTGATTTGAGGTGATAGTAAAAATACTGTATTTATTTCTAAACCTTGATTTACTATCATTGCATCTGTTTTACCGATAATTTCTAATTTAGATTTATTTGCTGTGCTTAGCTTTTCATTAGTTTTTAACCAGTATCTTTTAGGGATTATATCTGATTTTATACAATTTAAATCTGCACCGGTATCAAACAGTGCAATTGCATCTATATGAAAATCATTTATTTTAATATTTATTTTTACTAGATATTTTCTTGAAGTTATCTCTTGTAATAAATTTAGAAGATTACTATCTATATCTTCATCTAATTGATTTATTTCATCATTTATGTCATGGTCTGGTTCTTCCTCAGATGAAGAACTAGAAATGAGTTGAGACTCTAAATGTTTTATTCTTTTACTATTTTGTTGAAATTGTATTTTTAATTCATTTACTTCATGCTTTAAAGTTCTAATTTCTTTATATAAATCTTTATTAGAAGTTTCCATATCTACTTGTTTATTTTTATTTTTATTTAGAATGGTTGTTAAATCATAAGTATTAGATTGAAGTTTAGGGGTTATATCTTCTTTTACTGGTTTTTCTTCTTCAAAACTTTTTATGAGTTTTTTAAGAAGTTTGGCTTTAGTGTCTTGGTTATCTATTTTATTTACTACTTCTAATAATGTACTTTGATCTTTAGTTAACATATTTAAAGATTTTTCAGATGAACTAGTTGTTGAATCTAATTCATCAATCTGATTGTCACTTTCTATAATCTCAGATTCTAAAGTAGCAGAATCAAGATATAGTTCGTGAATTTTATTTAACACTTCGTTATCTAAATTTAATTCATTTAATTTTTTATTGAATCTGCAGAATTTAGAAGTATGACCTTTTTTACCACAATTATAACAAGTTAAATCTTTAAAAGAAGTTTTACTTGAGAATTTATATGGTTGCTTTCTTTTTTGTTTCTTAGTTGGTTTAGATTTTTCTTTATGATAAAATTTATCTTTACTGGGTGTAGACCTATATTGCTTCTTATAATCTTTATTTTTATAATGTTTTTTAGTTTTAGGTGTTCTTGAACACTGTCCATCGCACCTTTGAGAGGATGTTATACTATAATCAAACTGTTTACAAAATGATCCTAGTTCTTGTTTAGTTTTATGCATTTCATATTTTAATATTCTTTGAAGCTTTAAATCTTGACAGATTTGTAGACCTTCTTTTTGAACTATACTAATTAATTGTCCATAAGTTAATGTATTATAAGGTATAGGTTGGCCATATTGTTGTTTAATATAATTTCTAACCTTTTCACCCAAAAAATAAGGTAATCCAGCCAAGAACTTTTCTTTCCAAAAGCCTTGATTGGAATCTTCCCTTAGCATTAATCGAGTGAGGAAAGTTGTTTTATAATTCTGAAAATCACTTAATTTTTTATATTTAAGATTACTTAATAACTCTGCATTTTTATCTTTTAAGTGAGACGAATCACCTATAAAATGTAGTGAAATAGTGAGAATTAAAGATGACACAGCATCTTGTATTACTTCACCATTCTCATCATATATAGGTTCACCTTCATCATTTACTTGAATTGAATTTAATATTTCTAAATGTTGTTGGTCAGTTAAGTGATAATCCCACCAACCTTTTAATTGACCTGTAAAGCCAGCTATAATTATTTCTGCGATAGCCCTATCTGAAATAATTGATTGAGTTTTATATGCATTAGCAGCCATTGTCATTTGCTGCAGAATACTCAATATATTATATTCAGAAAGTCCATCTATATTCCATTCATATATAGTTGTTGCATTATATTTAAATTGAGATATAGTATTAGGTTTATCAATTATTCCTAGGTCTGGTGCCCTATTTACTATTTCTTTATGGGTTATAAGAGTTATTTCAAATTTTTTAATATCTTCGGAGTCAGATTCACTAGCCTCAGAATTAGAGTTTTCTTCTAAAATGTTTATATTTCTTGATGCTTGAGGAGTGTCTGGAGCTACTTGTTGAGTAGTCTCAGAGTGAACTTCAAGTTTACTTAACTGATCTTTTAATTTAGTTACAAATTCTTTTTGACTGGACTGTGAAATTTGAAAAGGTTTAAAGATGTGAGATTTAATCTTATCTTTACCTTTTACGTTTTCATTTACAATTGGTTTATCTTTTAATAAATTTTCAATTCTTTTTAATTGAGTATTTAGACAAATTAGACTAGCATTACTAAAATTATTTTGCTCAATTACTTTCTTATTTGCATCATTTTCTTGAGCAATTTTATATGGAGCACATATAATTTCATTATCTTGGTATTTTAATTTGCTAATTGTTTTAGGAGGAAAATCACTTTTTATGGTTTGTTCATTTACTATCCATTCTGATCTTTTATCTCGAATAGTTATTGGATTTAAACTTTTAGTGGATGTATTATCTTTAAGTAATTTATACCAATCAAAAAATTTAATGTCAGTGTGGGTATTTAATTTATATTCTAGATATTCATATTTTAATTCTTCAAAAGTATATGTTTTTAATATCTTTTTCATGTTGAGTAAATTTTTTGTTTTCGATATTTCTTTTATGAAACTTTTTTCAATATCATCTTTACTAAGAACATTTAATTCTCTGTTTATATCACTAACATTTTCAGTTATAGCTGAAGCTGTTGGTGATTCTGGAGATGAATTTACCAAGTTAGATTGTTGGTTTAAGTAATTATCAACAGGATTATAAACTGCCTGTGGAATAGAATTACTATAATCAACACCTTTCATTTTAAGTGATGGATTTAAATTTGGAATATCCGAAGTGGAATACCTTGGTTTTACTAATGTTTGAATGATTGGTTTAGGCTCAGTTTCTTTATACTTAGCATAAATGATAGAAGGTATAGATGAAGTAGGTTTATCATTTTCATCTGTAGTTACAGAGGAAGATGACCCTGTATACCTCATACTTTGACTTCTATTAAATTTTAATGTAACTTTACCATCTTCAAATTGTTCAATTTTTTGTAAATTTATGTTTGGTTTTACTTGTTCTGTGATCGGAGGAGGTACAACGCCTTCCAAAATCCATTCATCTGGGAGTGTTATGTCTTTCCATTGAATGGTTTTAGGAATTACTGTATTTGTTTTAGTTAAATCTGTTTGAAGAAACCTAGTTTCCCCAATTTTAGGTTGTAATTTAAATTTAGTACCAAAGGCTGAATTCATGGCTTTATAATGAATTTTATAAATTAAAGCTATAAGAATTGATCCCTGCTTCATTTTATAATTATGTGTTTTAATTTCTAAAATTATACTTTCTAAAATATTTAAATCATTTAAAGAAACTGTCATATCTGGGTATACTTCAAAAGAAATAGGCCCTTCACTAAGACTAGTTTCGACAAATCCTAATAAAGAATCTTGGAAATTTAAGAATCTAGCATCTCTTACCACTGCAAGAATACTAGTGTTTAATCCTTCTCTAGTTAAAGGTTTTATTCCTACTTGAATTAATCCTACATGAATATATTTATATTTTTTACTTTTATGATGTTGTAATGTTTTAGAAGACAAAAGAGTTATCCTTTCAAAAGGTTTACTTAATTGAAAATCTCTTTCTTCAGTTTTAATTACATAATCGGTTTTAAATAAATTAAATTTAGAAACTTTATAAATTTTTTCTTTATCAACTTTAGGAATTTCCCATTCATCGATGGCTTTACTAAAATCTTGCAAAATTAATTCGTTTCGGTTTATGATCCTTTTAATTTCTGAAGACTCAGAATCATCAGATTTAACACTACTATTAGATCTACATAATAAAAGATCCATTTTATGATATCAACAAGTCGCGGCCACTGCCTGGTTATACCCTTACTCAGCCTTGGAACACACGGCTATAAACGGGTTCAGTAGGCATACCCAAAACTATCTATGATATCCAAAAAATGAATACTTATTATAAAGATAATAGCAATATTAAATCGTTGAAGGCTCTGATACCAACAAAACACAAAAATCTATATATATATATATATATATATTAAAAAATAAATTAAAAAAATGATAAAACTTAAAATGTAAAATGTAATTTTCTAATTGGCTATGATTTAAGCTATTTTTGAATATTCCAAATTTCATTAAGGGCGATATAAAAAATCTCATTATTCCTTCCCCTATTCCCACATTTACATATATTAAGTATTTTGTATGACGTGTGTTACACATTGACTATACTCATTATGTACTCATTTTTTTATCTACATAATATTAAAGCATAAGTTTTTTTTAGATTAAAATAAACATAAGTGGTTAATTTATATTACACTTTACCATACAAACTATTTGAAATGCTACTTCTTATGTACTTAATTTTATTTTTATGTAATGAAGTGGTCTCAGAATAATATTCAACTCAATCCCTAAACCTAATCTTTTAGTCTCTAATTTATAAATACATATTTTTTAAATCCTAATACATACCCAAAAAGAAAATCAAGCCATCACTCAATCTTCAACCCCCTACCATCAACCCCAAATCAATATCTATATATAACTATAATGAAAAATAATAATTTTTGCTGCTAGGTAAAAGAAAAGAAATGAAAAGATCTGAATTGATAATGAAAATTATTTTAGCTACAGTTGCAGTATTTCTTACCCCGTGGATCAAAGAAAGAAATATATACACATATACAAAAATTCTTGAAACCCCAGAAGTGACCCAAACAATTCTTCTTTTTTTTTTTTTTTCAGTTTTCCAACCTTATTTTCTTTTAAGTCAAACAAATTTATAAGATAAGAGAAAAAATATCAAGAAAATTAAAATACTTAATTATCAATAGCTTATGTATTTATTGCAAGGGAGATATAAATCTCTTACTAAATTAAAATGATAGTAGTTATAAATTATTCAGTAATTATTATTATTAAGAATGAAACTCCTCCAAAACTTACCTAACAAAAAAAAATATTTCAATCTATATAAATATATAAATATATCAATAAAATATTATATATATTTTTTAAATTAAAATTTTCAACTGTCTGTTATCCTAGGTTTAAACATGTAAATTCAATTTGAAAATTTACTTTTTTAAAAATATATATGATCAAATCTTACAAACATAAAGAAAAGAATATTAATAAAAATAATATATTTTTTCTTCTTTTTTTATCTCTCTTTTAAATAAAATATTATGTACATTCTCTTTGAGAGTTTATTTTTAAAAAATATAACCAATCAAATCATACAAACATAAAAAAAATATTAATAAAAAGGAATATATTTTCTTTCTTTTTTTTTTCTCTATCTCCTAAATAAAATATTTAAATTATAATCAAAATAAAATTAAATATTTAATAAATAAAATATTAAAAAATTTTAAATGTCTTATTATCATATATATTTATTAAAAAATAAATTTAGTAAAAATAAAACTTAAAATTTTGAAATGCTAAATTATTTATGATATTTATTTAAAAATAATTTTTTTTTATTCATTACGGGACCTGTTGGGGTCGAAATAACACTGCGAGCTACACATAATCAATAGTCCTCCTCTAAACTCATCAAATTGGTGAAAACATTTGTGGTTGAGAGGACTCAAACTTGAGACCTCTCACTCCTCACATAAGTGAGAAGACAATTAGACCACACATGATTGACTTAAAAAATAATTTTTATAAATATATCCCATCAACTAATAAAATGTAATTTTCTAATGAACTGTGACTAAGGTTATTTTAAGATATCCTAAATTTCATCAAGGACAATATCGAAAATCTCATTATTCCTTCTCCCTATTCCCACATTTATATATAGTATATATTTTCTATTTCAGTATTTCAATATATTAATGTTTCCTTTTATATTAATTTTCTATCTTCACCATTGTTTCCTTCTTTTTTTTTTAGTATGTTAATAATATTTTTTTGCTATCGTTTTTCGACCCTCGTTATCTTCTAATGGTTCTTTCTCCTTTTGTTGCCGTCTATTATTTTCTTATCACTCTTTCTCCTTTTGCTATCGTTCTTCTCATTATAGATGTTGTTCCATGTCTTCGTATTTTATTCATAAGGTATGTTGATTTCTGTTTTTGATAAGTTGTTTGTTGTTGAGAATATCTTTATAATTTTTTTATACAATCAATAACTACTATGGAGATAAGGTAGGACTATCGATTTTATTTGGATTGATACAATAAAGTATATATGTATAGACTGTATTTACTTGGTTTGATACACTATATTTATTTGGTTTGATCTAATGTGTTAATTGATGTACATATATATATTATGTATTTAATTGATTTTAAAGTATTTACTGATATAATATATATATATATATATATATATATATATATATATATATAGCATATATACCATGTACAGTGACGGAGCCAGAAATTAAAGTTAGGGGGTTAAAAAAAATTTTAAAAATAAAGGGAGGGGGCGAAATTGAAAATATTTATTATTTTAGAGGGAAAAATAAAAAAATTTAATATTTTATTGGTCATTTTTTTTTAAAATTTTTTTGTTGGGGGGTGGGGCCACTCCTAAACCCCCTAGCTCCATCATTGAACCATGTATATTGTATTTACTATTACTGTTGTCCTTGTCACCAGTGTCAATAGCGTTACCGGTCATCATTGTCGTGGTTAAATTACATAAGTTATATAGAGATTTGCTCTTATAGATTTTGTGTTTCATGTGTTTTCTTTTTTTATTGTTTCTTTTTTTTTAGTATTTCCTTTTTTTTCCGTGTTCCCTTTTTTTTGCTATTTTCTTGTTTTTAGTGTTCCCAACGTTTCCTTTTTTTTTAGTGTTTCTTGTTTCTTTTGCAAGTTCAGTTTTGATATTATTGAGTTTTTTTTATCAAATTTGTCATTATCTTAATAAGTATTTTTTTATGACATTTAGTTAAAAGTAGAACCTCCAATTTGACATTTACTTAAAAGCCCAAAAAATTTTCAGCAAGTAAAGACCTTTTCATGCTGGCAACGACGCGTGTATTGCAAAGCAGATGGGTAGAATAAGTCAATGGAAATGAGACCCAATTTTATTTACACATGGACAATTTTAAAAGTAAAACAACAACATTGGTTTTGATTTTTCTGTGTAATATTTTATAATTTCTACACATGTTTCACTCTCAGAAGAATACCCTCAAACCAATTGGCTCTCTACCTCCTCTCAAGATCAGAGACCATGCTTTGATTTCAGACAGTCTTCAATCTCCAACAATTGGATGAGCTACTTGATCATCGGAGATGGATCCCAGGATATGGAGCAGACTGCCGGAAGAGCTACTTGATCAGTTATATTTCTTTTGTCGTAGGGGATTAAGAGACAATTGTAGATGATAACAGTGATGCAGAGGGTGTTGAGCAGGGGGAGCCAGAGAACCCCATTCCACCAGAAGGAGTTGAACCTCAGTTAGTTAAGAAGGTCAGCCAGAGAACGCCAACCATCTACAAGGTACCCTAGTTCTGATTACATTTTGATTACTGATGAGGGGGAGCCAGAGAGCTTCCAAGATGTGCAATCTTGCAAAAACAGAGATTGTTGGACAAAGGCCATGCAAGAAGAGATGAATTCTTTGAAAAAGAATGACACGTATGAGCTGGTGAAACTTCCAAAAGGGAAGAGAACACTCAAGAATAAATGGGTTTACAAACTGAAGAAAGATGATGGTAACCTAGTGAGATACAAAGCTCGATTGGTCGTCAAAGGCTTTACTCAAAAGAAAGGTATTGACTTTGATGAGATTTTTTCACCAGTTATGAAAATGAGTTCTATTCGAGTTGTGCTAGGTTTAGTAGCCAGTTTGAATCTTGAGTTGGAGTAGCTTGATGTAAAGACCGCATTCTTGCATGGGGATCTAGAAGAAGAAATCTATATGGAACAACCAGAAGGTTTCAAGGTCAAGGGAAAAGAGGATATGGTTTGTCGCTTGAAGAAGAGCTTGTACGGGTTGAAACAAGCACCGCGACAATGGTATAAAAAGTTTGATTCTTTCATGGTGAATCAAGGCTACAAAAGCACAGATGCAGATCCTTGTGTATATGTTCAAAAATTCCCTGATGGTAAACTTATCATCCTTCTCTTATATGTTGATGATATGCTAATTGTTGGACCAGATGCACATATGATTAGCAAGTTAAAGAGTGATTTGTCAAAAGCATTTGATATGAAGGATTTGGAATCAGCAAGGCGAATTCTCGAAATGGAGATTATCCGAGACAGAAAATCTTGCAGGTTATGATTATCACAGAAAAAATATATTGAACGAGTTCTAGAGACGTTCAATATGAAGAATGCTAAACCAGTTAGCACTCCGCTTGCCGCTCACTTCAAGTTGAGTAAGAAATCCTACCCATCAACAGAGAAAGAAAAAGGAGATATGTCAAATGTTCCATATTCTTCAGCGGTCGGAAGTTTGATGTACGCAATGGTGTGTACGAGACCAAATATCGCTCATGCAGTTGGCGTTGTGAGCCGATTTCTGTCAAATCCCCAGAAGACACATTGGGAAGCAGTGAAGTGGATCTTCAGATACCTGAGAGGAACTTCAAAGTTATGTTTAACTTTTGGAGGTGAAAAGACTGCAATTGTTGGTTACACAGATGCAGATATGGCCGGTGATCTTGATGAAAGAAAATCTACATCAGGTTACCTATTTACATTCTCAGGGGGAGCTATCTCATGGCAGTCGAGATTACAAAAATGTGTTTCGTTAACAATGACTGAAGCAAAGTACGTTGCAGCAACGGAAGCAGGAAAGGAAATGCTTTGGTTAAAGTGATTCTTTCAAGAATTGGGTGTGCAGCAGGAAGAATATATAGTTTATTGTGATAGTCAAAGTGCATTAGACTTGAGCAAAAATACTATGTATCATGCACGAACGAATCACATTGATGTAAGATATCATTGGCTTAGACTTGCCATTGAAGAGAAGCAATTTCAGTTGCGGAAAATCCACACAGACAGAAATGCTGCGGATATATTGACAAAGGTCGTTCCGAAGGAGAAGTTCGAGATGTGTGTCAAAGCAGCAGGAATGAAGAGTCCCACCATGTAGTCGGGAGGGGGAGAATTGTTGTGGGGTCCCTCCAACATGTGGGACCCACACAAGTTTGAAAAAAAAGAGAAGAAGATGTGTGGTGTTGTGGACCCACACATAAAGTTTGAACGAAGAAAAGAAAAAAAACAAAAAGCACGTTTATTTTTGTTATTCAAAGGACGGTGCCAAACAAAGAAAGAAAGAAAAAAAAAAGGGAAAAGTGGACGCGTGATTAACGCGTCCACCGCGTCCCCTTCTCCTATAAAAAGGAGAAGGTTTTCTTTCATTAAGGCGTACAAAAACATAAACTGAAAGGATCTATACAGTCAAGTGTAGAAAATTTTAGGAAAGGGTTTCTAAAATTGGGAAAGAGAGAAAATAGTGAGGATTGTAATTTTTGGGGTGTTTTTTTGGGAAACACTTAGAGTGCCACTATTTTTTGTAATCTCTTTTGTACCTTCTATTTTTAGTAGAAGAATTATTCAGAGTTTTTGTCCCGTGGACGTAGCCCATAACAGATGAAGGGTGAATCACGTAAATCTCGGTGTTCTTATTTTTTATCTGGCATTTACGGTAATTATTTAATTTTTACCGTGGTTATTATTTTCTGGTGGATTCGATCGTCAATATCCAATACGTAATTATTAAAGGTATATGTGGTAATAGTAATTTTATTTACTTTTACCACCGGTATTTTTCCACGGGCCCCACTCGGGATCAGTTATAATCCCAACAACTGGTACGAAAAATGCTACCAACGTAGAGCAGGCTTTCATGCAACGACTGCTGACATCAAGAACAGGTAGGGTTTCGAATGTCATTGTTATTTCTCTCTATTTTGTACTATAAAAGGAAGTGCTAGGTTATTGCTTAATGGAATTGTTGTTTCAGACATAGAGGAAAAGAGAGAGAGAGAGAGAGGTGCTTTGGATGAAGTTTGGTGGGGTTTTTTTTTTTTTTTTTTTTAAAATTGTTGATGTGTAAATGAAATTGGATCCCAATTTCATTTACTTATCCTACTCAACTTCTTTGTAATGTACCCGTAATTACCAGTGTGGAAATGCGTAGAAATGTGTTTATTTGGTGTAAAATTTTTTATTTCAGATGCATAATTGGTCCCTCGCAAAGTTAGAGGTATCGTAGGATTAATTTGTCAAAGTTTAGGAGGCAATCTATGCATTTGGCCTTTACAATTTATTTGTTATAACTTTGTAACTCTCACTTTCATTATGTTGTTATTATTGTTTATTTTAACTTTTATCAACCCCATGTGGAGATTTAACCCTCATTTTCATTATATTATAATTATTGTATACTTTCATAAATAACCATAAGAGTTAGATTTATGTTCTTAATAAATATACAAAATCATGTAAGGGAGAGGTTTTTCAATCACATGTGGAGCTCTCTCCTTTTAGGATTTGTGCTTTTCTTTTTTTTCCTTCTATTTTTTATATATATATATAGATCAATTTGGTTTGTTTTTCTTCATTTTTTTTCATTTTCTCATTTGTTTGTCGCATTAATATGCAGCTCTATTTTTTTTATGAGCTTAAAAATACTAAATTTGATGGTGTACAAGATCTTTTTTCATGAATAAGATTTCAGTTGAGAAAGAAATATTTGTGAATAGGATGAGTATTGAAGAGTTGTTACGACATGAATGAGATCATGATTTGGAAGTATGGTTGACATTTTTCTTTTTGCTGTAAGTTATTGCAGTTGATGATAATATATACATATGGTATTTGCAACGAAAAAACGCAAGATTCCTTTGATCAGGTAAGATAGCATATATATAAAAACACACACACAAGTTTTTGTTATACGTCTTATATGATTTGTTATATTATAGATATGAAATACATGTGAAAGCTGTTTCATTCTTACAATTATATGAATTCAAAATAAAATATTAATTTTCAATCTGTGCAAAGTGCGAATCGCGATAACACTAGTTTTTTTTTATTGTCTAACCCTAATTTAATTTGGAGCTTCCATTCATCGGTGGCCCATTAACTTTCACTCTTCTTTTCGGTCTAATATTTCAAAATACCCTAAATTAGCTTTTTAATTTCACTATATTTTGATTTTTTTTTTTTGTCAATTTTATCCCAATTTCTACCTTTTGTAGTAATAATACCCTCAACTACAATTAAGGATGAAATTATAAATAAAAAAGTATCTCCATTCAATTTAGGTCATCATGTGACACTAATAAAGATTTAAAATATAAAATTTTTTTAAAAAAATTCCATTAGTCTACCTAATTGATGTTTGCACAGATTAAATTTTTAATCTATAATCTATAGTAATATATATAAATGTGGGAATAGGAGGAGATAATGAGATTTTCGATAGTGCTTTTAATGAATTTGAATATCTTAGAAAAATAACCTTACTCATGACTAATTAGAAAATTATATTTTATTAATTGATTGGATATAATTTATTAAAATTATTTTTTAAATAAATACATATAGATAATTAAGCATTTTCAAAATTTTAAGTTTTATTTTTTTTCATTTAAGTTTTTAATAAATATATATGACAAGGAGAAATTTGAAAATTTTATTTTTAAATTTTTTTTAAATATTTGATTCTATTTTTGTTATAATTTAAAATATTTTATCTAGAAAAGAAAAAAAAATATATTTTTCGTAATATTTTTTTCTGTGTTTGTATAATTTGGTTGGATATATATTTTTTAAAAACAATTTTTCAAATAAAATACACATAATTAAGCTTTTCAAAATTTTTAAATTTAAATTTTTATTTTTTTAAACTTTACTTAAAAAAAATGAACACATGTATGTACGATGACGAATAATTGAAAATTTTAATTTGAAAAATGTATATAATATTTTATTACTATATTTATATATCTATGTATATTGAAAAATATTTATTAAGTGATATTATGATTCTGAAAATCAGACCGGACCACTGTGATTCAACTGGAACCAAACTATAATCTGGTCCGGGTTGAATATTTAAAACGGAAATTTCAATACCGGATAAGAACCGCTACAGGCCGGTGAAAAACGGGTAAAAGCAAGCGAACCGAACTGGTCATAACTACAGTTCGATTAAAAAAAAAAAAACGGTGACTTTTCTGATGCATTTGTGTTTCACTTTCTTCTTTAAGGTTTCTGCTCACTCTCTATTGTCAGTCCCGGAAGATGAGAAGAGGAAGAAAAATGAACTCTTATTTAAGATAAAGAAAACTAATTATATGCCCGGAAATGAAAAACTAAAATGAATATAAAATATATAAAAGAATTTCAGATCTGTGATACACAAATAATATATGTAAGGAAAGTTACTATCTTTCAAACTCATTTTTCTGTAAGAAGGAAATGCTTTAATGACGATTTTAAGGATTTTTATTGGGACCAAGAAGCTCATTATAGTGACCAGAAAGTAAAGAACCACCGTCTACTGCCGCCTCTCTCTTTTTCTTTGCAAACACAACCTATCTCTGTCTATTTGTTCCCCTGACTCTCTCTTTCATGCAAATATTTTTAGTGGGACCAAACTAATGGAGTGGAAATGTTATTGGGCTTGGGCATTGCATTTGCCTTGCCTCTAATAGTCTAAATGCCCACAAGCCAATCTATTTTAAGAATAGTGTTTTTTTATTATTGTTATTTAATTCATAAAACCTCATGGGTTTTATGTTATCAAAAAAATCAATAGTTTTTAGTATAATGAGATATTAAAATTATTTTTAAGATCACTAATTTGCGATTTAAATTCTAATTAGAGCTTAATAAACACACAAAAAAACAAAAAGTTTAGAATTGTAGCAAGCAATAGTATAGACGGCTGAAGACAATTGTTTTTTTTCATAATATTAAATTTAGTATTGTTTATCCTTTTTATAAAGATTATTTAGTATGTATAAATTTATACATTTAATTGTATTTAAAAATATTCTATATAAAAATCCGGTTGAACCGTATTGAATCCGGTTGAACCTTTCGGTTCGATGAACCCTACCTTCACCAGTTTAATGGCATCCAGTCCTCAGAATATGGGTGATATTGTAGAATTGTGTATATACAATTATAATGAATTTTAAATAAATGACGATATAAATAAAACTAAAATGTGTGTCTATATATATACTACTGTTTTATTAATTAATTGTTATATTCACATTAATCTTATATGAAATTTTATTTTAATGTTATAAAAATCTAAATAATATAAGACAAATATAATCAATATTGAATATTAGAAAATAAAAACGAGTACCAATAACAAGTAGAAGTGAGTAATGACATAAAAAATTGGACGAATACGAAAAACGAGTAAAGTCAACATGCAACACACGTCATAAGAAGACTAGTATATATACAAGTGAGAATGGGTAGGGAACATTGAGATGACCAAAAATACCCCTATTAAATTTATGAATTGAGAATTAAAAATATAATTAAGAATTTTAATTGGATTGGTTAACAAAATAAATGTAATTTAATTTTAATTGGTCATATTAATTTCCTATTTAAAATTTAAATTCTATTGGATAAAATAAGAGATTATATTATATACTATATAAGATATATAATAAATACAGTAATATTATTCGGTTTAATCTTTCTTATAACTAGAACCAGTGGTTCTGAAATAAAAAATGACGGTTTTGGAATAATGATCATGCCTAGCATGTATCTAGTAAAGTTTTTTAAAAAAATTAAAATCATATAAAATTTTAATATATCATTGAATTTCATAAAATCCAGCCTTTAGATGTATAATTTTCTACTTGTGTCAAATTTAGCTAATAAAAATGATACCTTTTGTCTCTAAAATGACAAATTTTTCAACCTAACAAACCAATGAAGTCCTTATCTATGAACAAAAACAAAGATCATTTATGCTCCGAATTTGAATCTCACCCTTACTCCTCTTTAATTGTAACCTCATTAAAAGGATGCTAACTTTCTCATATAAGTAATTGAGAATTGTTACAACAAAATATAGAAAATAAACAGATTGATTGAAGAGTATTAAATTTTTTACAAGGTTATAAAAAAACATTGCAATTAAATATAGAAAATTCAAATTGTACTTAACAACTCCCATGAAAAAATCAACTATATCAATTAATTGTCTATATATTTACCATAAACAATATGCTATGTCTTTACTAACAAATTATTCATCAAACAGTGACACTCTTCCTTTCGCAAAGTATAAAATAATAGCAAATCTAAGACTTTGTTTATTTCCTAACAATAAATAACTTTTATATATAAAAGTAAGAATGAGTGGGAAAACATTGGATTGCCAAAGACGCCCTATTAAATTTACGAATGTACATAAATATTATTAAGGATTTAAATTTAATTGATTGAAAAAGTAAACGTAATTTAATTTTGATTGGGCATTAATTTTCTATTTAAATATAAATCTATTGGATAAAATAAAAAATTATATTATATATTATATAAGGTATATGTATAAATATGGTAATACATTTCGATTACACCCATGGCCACGGTTCCGGAACCGGCGGTTCCGGTTCCAGAAAAGCTGAAACTGGAACCGAACCGAAAAGGTCCGGTTCCGGTTTGGAACCGTCCGGTTTTGGTTTGGAACCGTCCGGTTCTGGTTTCGGTTCCGGTTCCGGTTCCGATCCGATTACAAAACCGACAGTTTCGATTGGTTTTCCGGCGAATCGCATAATTTTAAATTTTAAATTTTGAATGCCGGTTTAAAAAAAAAAATTTATTTGAACATAAAAAATTAAAAAATACACCTAAAAATTTTAAAATTTGAAACCGGTTTAAAAAAAAAATTATTTCAACATAAAAAATTAAAAAATACACCTAAAAAATTTTAAATTTTGAAGACCGGTTTAAAAAAAATATTTGAACATAAAAAATTAAAAAATACACCTAAAAAATTAAAAAAATACTTCAATTAAATTTATTTTTTTAAAGACTTGAATTGTTGAGTGTTGAACATAATTATTTTTTTTAAAAAAAATTTCAACTGAATTTTTTTTTTTTAAGTTTGAACATAATTTAAAAAAAAAAAAATTGGGCTTGAACTTAAATTTTTTTTTTTGTTTAAAAAAAAAATTAAGTTGCCTACGTATCCTCTTGGGGTTTAGAGAAATCAAAGCCCACGTAGTTCTTACTTACCTTATATCAGTTTCACCCCTTTTACCTTAATCGCTATTTGCACTACCGATTGATGTTCCCGTTGAGGACCCATCGTATAAATCAAATAAATCTTTATTTTCTTTTGGATTTTCTTGGGCTCTTAGTTCGGCTTTGGTCCAATCATCCACGCATGGTTGTGCTTCTAGTGAATCGGGTGTCATACGAGATCGTGTTTCATCAAGTATGTTTCCTCCTTGACTAAAAGCTTGTTCAACCGCAACAGTGGAGACCGGAGCTGCTAAAATTTGTTTTGCAAGTAAAGAAAGAATTGGAAAAGTATTTGCGTGACGACTCCACCAATCTAAAATTGGAAAATCTGTATCTGCATAATCATCACCAAACTCAAAAGAAGTTGTTAAATAATTATCAAATTCAGAAATAGAACTGGATTCCCTTGTTCTTTTTTATCTTTGTAATAAAACTTGTTGAGCAACACCAACATCACTTACCCTTTGTGTTGGAAATTGTGGAATATTAGATTGAGAAGAAGTAGAAGTAGAAGTAGATGAACTAGAAACTTGAATAAATTCATTATATAATTGCATAATATTTTGTTTAACTTCATGCATTACTACATTTATATTAACATTATCTTCTACATCAAGATTTAATACATCATAATAAATAGTCAAATAATCACATAAAACATCCATTCTACATCTAGGATCAAATACAATAGCAACAAGATAAAGAGGTAGTATATTTTTAAAATAAGATAACCATTTTTTTTCATTGAAAAAATACAATCTTTTAATAAATCATCATTTTGAAATTCTTGGAGTGCAGTAACAATATTAATACACATAGGTAAAAATAAATTAGATGTGGGATAATAAACCCCACTAAATTTATAGGTAGCATCATTAAAAATTTTTAAAATATCTAAAATTTTTGCACAAATCTCCCAATTTTGTGGATATAAATTAATATCCTCAATATTATTAGTAACAAAAAAGCATAATAATTCTTTATAAGAAAAAGACTCGTTTAGTAATTCATATGTTGAATTCCAACGAGTTGGGACATCCCTTGGAAAACGTTTTGGTCTTTTATTATTTTCTTTACAAAATTTAGCCCAACTTTTCATCACTTGGGGATGTGTCCATAAATATGAAATAGCTTTTTTAATTGGAGAAATAAAAGAATCAATAATTTTTAAACCATCTTGTACACATAAATTTAAAACATGGCATGCACATCTTATATGAAAAAATTTACCACCAATATTTGGTTCACAAATTTTTTTAAGTTCAATAATTGATCTAGTATTTGCAGAAGCATTATCAAATGAAATTGAAAAAATTTTTTTTGTCAACTTATATTCATCTAAAATTGAAACAATTACTCTATAAATATTATTTGCAGTATGTTTATCATCAAAAACACGAAAACCAATAATTCTTTTTTGAATTTTCCAATCATCATCAATCCAATGACATGTAATACCCATATAAGAATGCATTTGCCAATGATCACTCCAAACATCACAACAAATTGAAACACGAATTTTCAATTGAGAAAATAAAAGCTCTAACTCTTTTTTTCCTTTATTATATAAAGAAATAATAGTTCGTTTTATAGTATTTCTTGGTACTCTTTTAGCACAAGGATTTAAAGCTTTTTGACAATAATTATTAAAACCTACTTTTTCACCAAAACTAAAAGATAAATGTTCCATAGAAATCATTTTTGCTAATTCTTCTTTTTGTATTTTTTCAGAATATTTAAATAAAGAAAGGTTAGAAGCGTACCCGGAAATTTGTTGTTGAGACCGATCAACTCCTATTTTTGTTGGATGTTTTGTCTCCAAATGCTTCCAAAATGATCCATAGCCGCCCGCTTGTTTAAATTTATAAGATTTTCCACAATAATTGCAAATTACATCGTACATTTTCTCACCTTTGAATTTTTTTGTGAAATGAATGGAGAATATGTCGGAACTTTGTCTTGCTCTTGTAACAATTTTTGCTCGTTGCTCTTGCTCTTGCTCTTCATCTTCTTGAAATTGCTCATTAAATTCGGATTCTTGAGTTGGAATATCCAAATTTTCATTTGGAAAACCCTCAAAATTAAATTGGTCGGGAATCATATCATAGATGTCGTTTGTAGGGATAGATGATTCTCCAATTTTTCCCTTGCCCTTACCCAAATTTGAGTTTCCTCCACTTGCCATTATATGATAATAAAATATAATTTGGAAAATTGAATAAAAAAAATTAGAGAGAATAATTACTTAATAAGAGAGATTGTAGAGTAGAGAAGAATAAATGAATAATATAGAGTAGAGTGTAGTATATTGTAGAGAGAGTAAGTAGAGAGTGTAGTATATTGTAGAGAGAGTTGAGATTTTTTTGTAATGAATTTGTAAATAAAATGAGGTATTTATAATAAATCCAAAAATACCCTTGAAACTAGCCGTTATGTAGCCGTTTATGGCTGTTGGGAGGGGTAATTAAGACATTTCACAACAAATTTAAAAAAAAAACTGCAAAAATATGACAGTTTCAACGGCTAGAACCGCCGGTTCGAACCGGTGGTTCTAACCGGACGGAGAACCGGCGGTTCCAGTCCGATTCCGACCGGTTCTCTGGAACTGCCGGTTCTGGTTCCTTATTTGCTGGAACCGGAACCGAACCGAATTTTTTCGGTTTCGATTCCGGTTTGTCCCGGTTTCGGTTCTCACCGGTTCCAGTTACGGTTCCGAGCCGGTTCGAACCGACGGTTCCGGTTCCCGGAACCATAATATGGCCATGACTAAGTGGAACTGGTGGCTTTGAAACTGAAAACATATAATATAATATAATATTAAATAAGGTGTATAATGTATATATTAAATACGGTAATATATACATATTATGTGATAATATATACCTATTATATGGTAAAATAATATAATATAGTAATATTGTGTGATGGATACTAAATAAGGTATATATTAACTATGGTAAGAATATAAAATCTTTAAAAATTTTAATTTTATTGGTTGAAAAATTGAAACACCCCGAATTTTTATTTTTGAAATCTTTGGATTTTTATTTAATTAAAAAATCGGGAATTTTGACCGTGTGGGCTGTAAATGTAATACAGTCTTAATTCGAGCCCAAATTTTCGAATTGGGCCCAAGCCCAAATATAATGTCGAAAATTTTGAATCGAGAACAGTTAAATTTTCGAATAATAATATGAAGTCCAGCAATTAATCTATTATGTATATATATAAATTAATTTTCCTAAAAATCAAATATCATAATCGTTCATATTTTATTAATATTGAGTAAAGGGAGAAAATATTATGGAACCAAACTAAATAATTAAAATAAATCGAACCGGGCCTTAAAACCAAATTGATCTTTCGAAAACCACACAAATAGCTTGAAAACCAAGTGAAAAACCTGTAAACCGAGCAAAAATCGAGCCGAATCATTAAATTAGACCAAACCAGTTCGAATCGAACCGAAATGGTCTAGAAGCCCCAAGATTTTTTTTCTTTTTTTTTTTCTTTTTTTTCTTTTCTCTTTTCCCTTCTTCTTCCTTGCGCCAGCGCCATGCGCGCGACCCTCCTCTCTCCTTCCTCCCTCCACTGATTTTTCCGGCGGCCTTGTCACCACCGAACGGTTCCAGTCCTCCCCTTCATCGACGGCGAGCTTCTCGCTCTCCTTCTTCGTCTCCGATTCTGGCGAAGCATGGGAATCACGAGCGAGTCGCGATTCCGTTTCACTCGTGACAGTCGCGTCATCTGCTTTCACCTTCAAGTTTCCGACATTTTCCAGCTGAGTAAGTCAATCCCCAACATTCATCCGTTTAATTTATGAATTCCTTGATCAAAGATTGAGGTTTTGAATCGTGAATAAAACTATTGCATAAATCTAGACCCTAGCTCCTGCTGTCATACATTTTTTTTAAGGAAAAATTTGATTCTCTAATTTAGTTTAAATTATTAGCTAAGTTAATGGATAAGTTTAGCATGAACAAGGGAATTTTAGTTAAGAATAGATATAGCATGATTATGACAGCAACATTATCGCTAGTACTTGATCTATTGCAGGAATTTATAAATTTAGCTACTGTTTAGGCGAATGTGAATAGAAATTTTGAATTTTTGCTCTTGAAATCGGTATATAAATGATTCCTATATTGGGATGGTTAGATTATTGCGTTTATTATAAATCCTTGTGAAGAATTAAGCATTCTTTAGGTTAAAAATAACTAGTTAGCTTTATGGTCAAGTTCTCGATATCTTAGGAAGGAGGAATTGAATTGTTTCCAATTTGAATGAGTTATAAACTGAATTTTTATTAAAAAAAAAAATGTGCAAAACCAGGGGATATATTATGGGTACTAAATAGGAAATCTTGAATTCCTTGAGCTAGCAGTAATTATTTAGTTGATTTCTTGAATTATAGTGTTTGGGATGAATATGCGAAGTCATAAACCAAGTTCTTAATGCGATATGAGCTTAAGTTTAAGGAAAAATATATTTTTCTTGGGCACAGTCGCTATTTCAGGTACTTCGTACCATTTTAAATAATTGGTATGGAAACAGATGTATGTATATATATTTATATTTTCAATACTCTTATGTTGGTTAGTGTTGGTTACTGCTTGATAGCAATATTCTTGCTAAATTAATGATTCAATTGAAAAACTCTTTAGCTATATCTAGAAGTGGTATTTTTATGTTAAGACGGAGAAATTTATGAAGCTTTAGTTATATGTTTAAGTTTCGAGTTGAGTTATCTAGTAGAAGTATTTACTAACTTGGAAGTTAATTGAAATATTAGTTATTAATAGTTAGTCTAGAACTTTAATAAATGTTTAATGATATTGTTTATACCTTAAGCAAAGAATTATTGATAATATTCCTAGAATAGTTGAAGGTCTTTTAATTTGTAAATTATGGTTGATTGGTGATATATTATTGAAGGCGGATGGGTATTTGATTTGATTGATTGCCCGACGGATGGGCTGTGTGGATTGAGTTAATATTGAATGAAATTTTTGATATTTAAACAGGTGGATAGTCCCATTTTTAGGGGAAATGCTGCCGAAATTTCAGTAAAACCTAGGCTACACATAATTAATAAGTTTATTTAGATTAATTCTATAACTTGATATTTAATAAATAAAGTGCTCTGATTATTTTATTATTATCATGATTATTCATTTAATTATTCAATTATTTATTTATTTCATCATTGTTGTTTATTGTTAATTTTTTTATTTATTTAGTTATTTGCATTTGAGAATGGATGTCTAATTGTGCATTGCATTACGATGTTTAATTGATTAATATGCTTGCATTTAATTGCAATACTTGATTAATTGTGTTGTGATATTGCTGTGCTTTGTTTGTGTGGAATTGGGATGAAGTGGGTCACCATGGGACTGTGAGACCGTACCGTTATATGGATCCAATATGATTACCGTTAGCCGGGTAAATGGGAGATCGACGCCCCCGTGTGCACCTACCGTTACCATTACCGTTAACCACGGGTTGGCTTCTCGTCGTTGCGCACCGGACAGTCTAGATTTGATCGCAGCCCGCAGGGTGGCCTCCTGTTGTGAGCGCTTGATGATCTAGATTGGATGGAGACCACCAGGTTGCCTCCTGTTGGTATGAAAAAGAAAAGAGAGGATAGAAAAACAATGAGAGGGCTGGTCAAGTGAGGATTAGACCGGTCGGCCAGTATGGGGGATCGGCTCCCTGGTGCACATGTGAGAGGATGAGCCATGTGGGAGGACGGCTCATCGAGGGTTCGGTGACTCCACTGACTAATTTCCACGTGATGTGATTATATGAAGATGTTAATGATTGTGAGTGCTGGTGATGTGCCATTTGTGTGACTGGCTGCGTGAGCATATAACTAGTCGGATGACTAGATTGATATGTTTACATATTTGTGTGACTGCGTGTGTTATGGAATAATTATCACTCCTTAGAAAACTCACATGTCTTGTTTAATTTTTCAGGAAGTAAGTTTGTCTTTAATCCGGTTAAGCTATGTTCCTTCGTCGCAGAGCTAGAAAGAAAATTTTCCTAGACCAATGAATATTTTGCTATGTATCTAGATGTATAAAAATCTATATACATCTATTAGTTAGTGACTCCGCAGTTGTAGAATTTGTATACAATTAGTCGTGTATTAACATAGACAATATAATTATGTGAGCCCATATAAAAAAATGTGGTGTATTGAAAATTGGGCTCGAACTATGGAATGTTGAAGATGATAAATTTGGACCGAGGTATAATAAAATCTTGAGATATATTTTTCATATAAATATGGGCTAAATGTTTAAAATTTATATTGAGATAGCAAATTTTAGTGTTTCAGGCTTACTACGGGCCTCGGGGGCCTTAAGCTTACCTGGGCCCTAGTGCCGGTCCGGCCCATGAAAATGAGTCGTGACAAAAATAAAGGTAATTTAATTTTAATTTGTTATATTATACTAAGTACATATGAAAATATGTTAAGAATATAATATGTTTTTGATACTTGCACGAGATGTCCAGATTCGTGTTTATTTTAACAGTCCATGATAAACTTAATTAATCCCGCTCAACCTCAGAGGCAAAAGGGCTAGCCTCGGAGGAGTTTGCTTGCGTAGGATCGAACCCATGATCTAAGCCATGGTGATTAACCTCGCAATTGCTCTTTACCACTAAGCTACCCCATTCTAGATTAAGAATATAATATGTTTAATTATTATTTTTAATAAATCTTTAATTGATTGGTTTCTCATATTTTAGTAATATAGACAATGTATATTATATTATATACGGAAAAAATTAAGTTAATTAAATTTAGATCGTGATAAGAAAATTTAAGTTGATTGATAAGTAATTTTATTTTCATTAAAATTTGGTTATCAAATTATAATAATATTTTATTATTATAAATATGTTATTTCCTTAATTGTTGAATTTTTTTGTTTTATTATTTCATAAAATGTTATTTTTTTCTATTTTATGAATACTCTTAGATTTTTAGTAATATAAATTATTGATAATATTATAATTTATTATAAAAATTAATAAAATTACACACGCGCGCACACACACACACACACATATATATATATATATATAATTTTCATTTACTTGCAATGTGTGAAAAATCCACGAATACAAACAACGTGCAATACACGTTCGAGAAAACTGATCTATATTATATAAATATGGGAATAAAGGAGAACAATGAGATTTTAATGATACCCTTAGTGACATTTAAGATATGTTAAAGTAGCATTGGTAATGCCCAAGTCAAAAATTTTCAATTAAAAATAGATATAAATTTTCTTTGCTTTGATTAAAAATAGATATAATTTTAAGTTTTAACTTTTTTGAATTTATTTTATTTAAATAAAGAACACGGCATTCAAAAATTTTTTAAGCTTTTAAATTTTCAAATTTATATTTTAAACTAGTTGAAAGTTTGCGCTTTGCTCAAGTTGATTGCTTTATTGTTGTATATTATATTTTACAAATTGTATTTAATATATTATTAAAATATCTATTTTTCCACAAGTTGCATTATTAAATTAACATATTATAGATATTGTAATAATTTAAATAATTATAAAATTTAATTCCTATTTAGGTAATTCTACGTAGATAATTTAAAAAATTTAAATATCATATATTAGCATAGATAATTCTATAAAATTGCTATGATTCAAATAATTCAATATAGATAATATGTCGATTAATATTATTTATAATTAATTATTACATAACATAGAAAATATAGGAAAATTAAAAAATTAAATATTAATATATAATAATTCCAAATAAAAAGTTATTTTAGTTTAATTTAATATATAGAACTTGAATAGATTAAAAATAGAAAGTTTTATACAAAACAAAGTCTTAACTATTTTTATTTTTATTTAAAAAATTTGAATTCCAAAATTTTAAAGGTTTTAAATGCCTAATTTTTAGGTTTTAATTATATATATATATATATATATATAACCACAATATTCAATTAAAAAAATAAATTTTCAGCAATTTCGTAAACAAACTATATAAATCTATATTTTTTTAACTTATTAATCATTATAGTCACTACCACCAATGATTATTTACCACCGACCACGACGTAGAACGGTTACGTGAATGAGAAAAACTATTATATTCCGTCAGAAGTTTTGATCAATAACGTATGATCGAACGAATTAAGATGGAGAAATTGATTCTCAAACAAGTTTATTATTATAAATAATGAATAAAGATAATGAGTGGTTCATAACAGAAAATAACCTATTTATAGGTTTAGGCTTAAATATTAAAAACCTAAAAATAACACAAGAAAACGTAATTAGACAAAACCCTAGTAAGGGTGGCGGCACGGGCGTGCTAGAACTCTCAGAGGCTAGCACGGGGGCATGCTTGTCATGACACGGGTGTGTCGGAACTCAAATCGTAACTAGACTCGATGGCATGGTTGTGCTTGTCATGGCACGGGCTTACTAGGACTTCCAGAGGCTAGCACGGGGCGGGCTTTGGCATGACACGGGCGTGTTAGGGCTTCCAGAGGCTAGCACAGTCAGGCTATCTGTGGCACGAGCGTGCCTAAACTTCTTGGTCTTGGGTGTGCCTCGCATCCTAGACTTCCAGAGTCTGGCACGGGCGTGCTAGAGGTGGCATGGCCGTGCGTCTTCTTCCTTGGTTTGCATCAATCCAAGTCTTCCAAATATTGAAGTGCAAGTTGCTCCGCATCAATCACCCCCACTTCAAAAGAACTCGACCTCGAGTGATCATCATCGGGATAGAATGGAAATAAGTCAGCAACATTGAAAGTCTTGGAAATCTTCATGTCTTCTGGCAGGTCAAGTACATAGGCATTATCATTAATCTTCTAAAGTATCTGAAATGGCCCAATCTTTTTGGCTTCAAGCTTCTTCTATCCTCCGCCACGCTCCTTGCGAAGATACACCATGACCCAATCTCCCACTGTAAAAGATTTGTGTCGCCGGTGTTTATCAACTGCAGCTTTATATTTTTCATTGGCAGTAGTGATGAATTGCTGCACTCGCTTGAATACTTGCACGTGCTCAGAAGCCAAGTGATTAGCTGCGATGCTCTTTTCGACACCTACAGGAAGGGAAAGAAGATCAAGAGTATATGCTGGCACCTTTCGGTAGACAACTACAAATGGGGACATCTTGGTGGAGCTATGGACGGCACTATTGTAAGCAAATTCTGCTTGGGCAAGAGCGAGATCCCACATCTTCTTCTTCTTATTACAAATACACCTCAGAAGATTTCCAAGAGTCCGGTTCACTACCTCAGTTTTCCCATCATTTGGGGATGAGCGGTACTGCTGTAATGAAGTTGGGTGTTGAACCTCTTCCATAAAGTTGTCCAAAAGTGAGCTAGAAACTTTGTGTCTCGATCAGATGTGATTGTTTTGGGAATGCCGTACAAGCGAACAATCTCTTGGAAAAATAACTTCGCTATGTGTGAGGCATCATTAGTTTGCTTGCAAGGAATAAAGTGTGCCATCTTGGAGAACCTGTCTAGAACAACAAAGACAGAGTCAGCTCCACGTTGAGTTCGAGGTAAACCCAACACAAAATCCATGGATAAGTCCTCCCAAGGTTATTCCGGTACAGTCAACGGAGTGTCAAGACCAGTGTTTTGTGAATGGCCTTTTTGTGTTTGGCAAATGGAACACCTTTGTACTAGCTTTCCTGCTTCCTTTTTTAGCTGTGGCCAAAAGAATCGAGACTCCAAACCTGTAATAGTTTTATCTCGCCCCAAATGTCTACTCAACCCTCCACCATGGACTTCTCTGATTAGTTTTTCTTGAAGGGAAGACCGAGGGATGGATAGCCTATTTTCTTTGAATAAGTACCCATCATGAATCAAGAAACTGTCGGTAGGCTGTTTAGCATCAATCTTTGCCCAGGTGGCAGCAAAATCTTCATCCGAGGTGTATAAATCTTTAAAAAAGTCAAACCCAACAATTTCTTGCTTGATTGTGATCAATAGGGCTGCTCTCCTGCTCAAGGCATCTGCTACTATGTTGCATGTACCTGACTTGTGTTTGATGACATAATGGAAAGCACCAAAATAAGTTGCCCAATGTGCATGCATCTTACTTACTTTCTTCTGAGTTTGAAAATGAGTTAAAGCCTGATGATCAGTGTAAATGATGAACTCACGTCCCAACAAATAATGTTCCCAAGTTTTGAAGGCTCGGAAAACTGCATACAATTCTTGCTCATAAGTAGACCATTTCTGCCGAGCTTCATTCAATTTTTCACTAAAAAAATGCAATAGGTTTTCTAGATTGAGACAAGACACCTCCAATTCCAAACCCACAAGCATCACAATCTACTTCAAACAATTTATCAAAGTCAGTTAAAGCAAGAATAGTGGCGGAAGTAAGCTTATCTTTGATTTCTTTGAAGCTATTATTTGCAGCTTCAGTCCATACAAACTGTCGAACTCTCTCCTTCTTCAAACAATCTGTGATGGGAGCTATGATGCTACTAAAGTTCCTGATAAACCGCCTATAGGAAGTGGTAAGACCATGAAAGCTGCGAACTTCAGTGATGTTCTTGGGAATAGGCCAATTTTGAATGGCCTCAATTTTTTTATCATCAACATGAATTCCTTCCGAACTAACTGTTGGCTCAAGAGTCAATTTTATCTTGAGATTTTGATGATTATACAAAACAAATAAATTTAATATTCTTGTATGTGCTAATATTATTTTATGCAGAAATTATTGTTGAAAATTATTGAAGAAATGAAGTTCCTACATCCCAAGATTTTTATTTGAAGACCATGAAGATTAATGAAGATATTTTCTATTGGTTAGTATTATAATAAGTCTTAGGAAATTATTGGAGGATATAGAGTAAATGATATTATAAGCACAAATCTATTTTATCTCTCTCAAAATTGTTTTGAAATGTTTTTGAATAAATTTATTAAGAGGATATAGCCAAAATCTTTACTCTTCACGTTTTCCCATCTAAAATATCTTTGGAGTAAATATTCTTGGTAGCTATTAAATGAAATTCTGCAAAAAGTATTTTCTGATCTAAAAAGCAGTTTCTGATTTAATACAGCTGTCTGTTTCTGATACAGCTGGCTATTTCTGATATAAATGTTACACTATTTTCTAAACTGAATCTTTCATCTCCAAACCTTGCATGTGTAAATATTAAATGTGGTCTAACAGCCCTTTTAATTACAGCCCATGCATTGTCTCTTTAGTCTAAAAATGTCAGAAACTTCATTGCTCATTAAAGCAATAATCTCAACGTTAACTTCAAAAGAGAATATCATCTTTTCATATAAAACTCATTTCCTCTTGTAAAAAGTTGGGGTTTTTGCAAAAGAGTATGAGTCTATTGTTTAAAGTTTAATTCTCTCTAAGCTCTCTCTTCAATCCCCCTATTTCTTTTCGTCTCTTTGCTTCAAGAAAAATTTTTAAGAGAAAAGAAAATTTATTAACAACATTTTCTGAAGAACAGTTCTAATATTTAAATCTGTGTTCTGAATTCGTTTTCTGTTCTTCCTGTGTGATAGGTGTTAGTTTTATAGTATTTTTAGTATAGTTTTTAATTAGAATTTTAGTAAATTTTATCACTTTGATTTGTTTTTAATTCATTTTAAGTATAATTTTGTTCAAAGCTTCCTTGAATCATAACCTACTTGATCTGAAAGAAATTTGCAGGGTTTTGGCACAGAAAAGAGCATTACAAAGTAAAATACTCAGTCTCAAGCACGCCCAGCCTGTGCTAAAAGGCACTCCCGTGCTAAAAACTAAGGAATCAAGTGGAGAGTCAGGAGCAAGCATCGCTAGCCTATGCAAAATGGCAAGCCCGTGCCCAAAAGAAACTTAAGGGTGTGCTTGCCTAGCACGCCCATGACAAAATCTATCTTGGAAGGACAAAGACAAGCACGCCCAACCCGTGCTAATACGCACGCCCAACCCGTGCTAATACGCACGCCCGTGCCACAAAGACTCCTCTGGAGCGTGTTGCATAGCACGACCCGTGCCCAATCAGCCAGAGTTCCAGACCTGAGCACGCCCAAGCAGTGCATCATAGCACGCCCGTGTTTCGAAGGCAGAACTGGCGTCAACTAAAAACGTAAATCAATCCTTTTCTCATATAGGCCCGCATCGGAATGTTTCCTAAACGTACTAAACAAGATCTAGACCTATTTTGGAAGAGAAGGAGTCCTAACTAAGAAGAAATACAAGGTCTAAACAGTCATGATCTCCTATAGAAGATTTTGTATTTAATAAGGATTCTATTTCCTAAACGGAGTCAGATTTGTCTTCAGGAGCTCTATATAAAGAGGGGAGCTTTTCATTAATGGATATCTCGTTTTTGAGTAGTTTTTCTGCATAGTTCTCTTTCTCTCAAAGGTCTCAAGCATCCAAGATTTGTGCCAAGATTCAAGGAAGCCATCTACATAGCTGTTACCTAGTTTTTATCTCTAAACTCTTAACCTTGTTTTTCTTTTCATTGTTTATTACTGATTATGAAGATTGATTCAAGTATTACTGAGTTTTATTTAATTACTATGTCTAGCTAAACTCTTGTACTAGGGATTTGATGTAACTTAATTCGATTCCAATTTATGATATTAGCTTTGTTTTTCATTATTCTTGTTATAGTTTATTATTGAGCTTAAAGCTTCCAGGCAGAATTTTTCCCCTGGATTGAACTATTTCATTAATCACTATTAGGAGAAGAGTTTTTGATATGAAAAAGATAATAAATTACTTGAGAATAATAACTTGATGTAGAAGCTATATGGTTTGACTCAAGGGAGGTTTTCATAAGTTAATGACCTTAGGTTATGAATTTGATAAGTGTAAATTTTATAGTGTTTTTAATATAGTTTTTAGTAGAATTTTAGTAAGTTTTTACTTCTTTAATTTAATTTTAAATCACTTTTAGTGTAATTGTGTTTAAAAGCTTCCTTGGTCTTTAATCCGCTTGATCTAAGAGAAAATTGCAGAAATTTGGCGCAGAAAAGAACTTTAGAATGCAAGGCACTCAGCTTCTAGCACGCCCAGCCCGTGCTGGAAGGCACGCCCGTGCTAGAAGCCAAGTAAACCAAAGGAGAGACAGAAGAGAGCACGGCCAGGGTGTGTCAAAAGACACGGCCGTGCTACAATGGGACCAGGGCGTGTCAAGCATAGCACGCCCATGGCAACTCTAGACAGACTTCCAGAGAAGAGCACGCCCTGCCTGTGCTCTGTAGCACGCCCGTGCCTCAGTACTTCACTAGCCCGTGCTACCTAGCATGCCCCGTGCTTCACTAGCCAGACCTCCAGACTACAGCACGCCCAGACCGTGCCATTAAGCACGCCCGTGCTGCCCAGGCGGAACCAGCGTGAATTTAACACGCAAATCAAGCCTTTCTCACATGGGCCGACTTCAGGGAGTTTCCTAAACACACTAAACAAGACCTGGACCTATTCTTGAAGAAAAAGGAGTCCTAATCAAGAAGAAATCAAGAGCCTAAACAGTTATGAACTCCTATAAAGGATTTTGTGCTAAATAAGGATTCTATTTTCCTAAAAGGAGTCAGACTTGCCTTCAGGATCTCTATATAAAGGGAGGAACTTCTCATAGTAGGGGATCTGGTTTTTTTTTGTGCAACACTTTACATAATTCTCTTCTTCTCAAAGATTTCAAGCTTCAAATAATTGTGCTAAGATTCAAGGAAGCCATCAACATAGTTGTGATACAGTTTTTATTCTAAACTCTTCATCTTGTTTCTTTCTTTATTATTGTATTTAAATATAATGGATGATTCAAGTATGATTGAGCTTAATTTAATTACTATGTCTAGCTAAACTTTTATACTAGAGATTTGATGTAATTTAATTCGATTCCAGCTTATAATATTATATTTATTTTTCTTTGTTCTTGTTATAACTTATTATTGTGCTTAAGGTTTCCAGGCAAAAAAATTCCCCTGGATTGAATTATTTCAATAACCACATTCGGGAGAAGGGTTATTGATATGAACAAGGTAATAATTTACTTGAGAATAATAACTTGATGTGGAAACTATATGGTTTGACTCAAGGGGGGCTTTCATAAGTTAATAAAGTATTAAGTTGTGAATTCATAAAACAACCATAAAACCTAATGATCTGATTCATGTTTAATTTCACTATTAAGATAGGTGATTAAATTGGATTAGAATAGCTAACAATAAATCGGGAGAGCTTGTTAGTAACCTCAGGGTTGTTTTCTCCTACTTGAACAATTAAACTTGATTAATGAACTAATAGAATAAGCTGGATAGAATTAAATGAAATCAAATTCCCTAGTAGCTTAATCCCCTGATTTCTTTTCACCTAAATTTTGTGTTTGATCTCTTTTACTTTGAATTTTATTTACTTTACAGCGAATTCCTTTTATCATCATCTAAATAATAATAGGTTAATATAATTTTGGTAATTGATAAACAATCCCTGTGGATACGATACTTTCTTACTCTATATTACTTGTTGCGATTTCGTACACTTGCGAAAAAACGCTGTCAAGTTTTTGGCGCCGTTGCCGGGGATTGGCGTATCAATATCAATACGAATTACCCTGTTATTAATTTAGACACTCTTTCGTTTTTATTTAATTTTCTTTTAAGTACTGTTCCAGGTTGTTTTATGCAAAGGAGATCAAGGAGGACTGAACCTCTAATCTTTGATCCGGAAATTGAACGAACTCTTCGAAGGCTCAACGCTGCAAGAAAACCACAAGAAGTAAAAATCGAACAACAAGCAGACATGGCCAACGAAAACGAAAACGTAGTTGGACCACCACTTCAACATCCGGTCTGTACCTTAAGGGATTATACAACACCTAATCTGAATGGGACAACCTCAAGTATTACAAGACCTAGGGTAGAAGCTAATAATTTTGAGATTAAACCCGCAATTATCCAAATGCTTTCTACCTCGATCCAATATGGAGGTTTACCTAGTGAAGATCCTAATGCTCACATCACCAATTTTCTGGAAATTTGTGACACTTTCAAACAAAATGGTGTTTCTGAAGATGCAATCAAATTAAGACTTTTTCCATTCACTCTTAGGGATAAGGCTAGATCATGGTTACAATCGTGTCCCGCTGGAAGTTTTACAACATGGGATGAATTAGCTCAAAAATTTCTAGCGAAATTCTTTCCATCCTCAAAAACCACCAAGTTGCGCAATGAGATAATGACATTTGCTCATCATGATCAAGAGAGCTTGTATGAAGCTTGGGAAAGATTCAAGGACTTGCTAAGAAAGTGCCCACATCACAGCTTGCCCAAGTGGTTACAGGTACAAACTTTCTATAATGCATTATCTCCTAACATTAAAATTACCTTAGATGCAGCTGCAGGTGGATCCTTTGAAAAGAAAGGAATTGATGAAGCATATGAGTTAATAGAGGAAATGGCAAGCAACAGCCATTACCAAAACAATACCGAAAGAAGAAGGACCGCAGGAGTCTATGAAATAGACGCCATTACAGCACTTAATGCCAAGGTAGATAACATGGTAAGGAAATTGGACATGTTAACTACTAATCCTGTAAATTCTGTTATGCAAGTGTGTGATAGGTGCAATGGACAACATGGAATTGGGGAATGTATCATGGACTCTTTAAATCCACCAACTTTGGAGCAAGTGAACTATGTGATGAATCAAGGAAGAAAGAATTATCCCTATTCAAATTCAAATGATAACAGGCTAAGAAATCATCCTAATCTATCATATGGTAATCCTAACAATGCCTTGAATGCACCACCTGGTTTCCATCCTCCGGAAAAGAAATCTCATGATGACCTCCTCACTGCTCTTTCCAAATCACACATGGAATTCATGAATGAAACTAGAGAGAACCATAAAATCCAGCAGGCTGCAATAAGAAATTTGGAAATTCAGCGAGGACAGTTCGCAAACATGATGGCATCTCGACCTCAAGGTACGTTACCTAGCAATACTGAAAAGAATCCAAAAGAACAAGTGCAGGCTATCACCTTGAGGAGTGGCAAACAATTAGATGAACCACTGAGGAAAGAAAAGGAGGAAAAAGAACAATCAAAAGTGCCTATCATTGATTTAGAGGAAAAAGAAAAGGTAAAACCCTATGTTCCCCCTGTTCCCTTTCCACAAAGATTAAAGAAAGCACAAGATGACAAGAGCTTCCTCAAGTTTCTGGATGTGTTTAAGAAGCTTCAAATTAATATTCCTTTTGCTGAAGCTCTTGCTCAAATGCCTAGCTATGCTAAATTCCTAAAAGATATCTTGAGCAAGAAACGAAAAATTGATGATCAAGGAACGGTAATGTTAACTGAGGAGTGCAGTGCAATTATCCAAAACAAACTGCCTCCAAAGTTAAAAGATCCAGGAATTTTTTCTATCCCTTGTAACATTGGTAATCTTGACTTTGAAAAGGCTTTGGCAGATTTAGGTGCTAGCATTAATCTTATGTCCTATGAAGTTTTTAAGATGCTAGGTATGGGAGAGCTCAAACCAACAAGGATGTCTTTGCAATTAGCAGATCGTTCAATTAAATATCCTAGAGGGATTGTAGAAGACGTGCTTGTAAAGGTAGGTACATTCATCTTTCCTGTTGATTTTGTTATTCTTGATATTGATGAAGACAGGGAAGGATCTCTAATCCTTGGAAGACCTTTTCTTGCAACTGCAAGAGCATTGATAGATGTCTATGAGGGTAAGTTGACTCTAAGAGTTGGACAGGAAGAGATTGTGTTTGATGTACTTAAATCTTGTAAACTTCCTATGGATCATGGAGACTGTTTTAGAATTGACGTAGTCGATGAATGTGTGGAGACCACTTTGCATGTTGAAAATAACGTTAATGAATCAAGTATCTTGAATGAAAAAGAAAAGGAATCACCTAAGCATGAACTGAAACAACTTCCACCTCATTTAAAACATGCATTTCTAGGTGAGAACCATTCTTTTCCTGTTATTATTTCTTCTCACTTAACGCTTGATCAAGAGGAAAGGTTGTTGCAGGTTTTACAAAGGCACAAGAAAGCATTAGGATGGTCTATCTCAGATTTACAAAGAATAAGCCCAAGTGTGTGCATGCATAAAATCTTGATGGAAGAAAACTACAAACCTTCAATCGAGCACCAAAGGCGACTGAATCCTAACATGAAGGAGGTAGTTAAGGCTGAAATTATTAAACTCTTAGATGCCGGCATCATTTATCCAATTTCAGACAGTAATTGGGTAAGTCCTGTCCAAGTTGTTCCAAAGAAGGGAGGTATGACTGTTATTTCTAATGAAAACAATGAATTAATCCCCACAAGAACAGTCACAGGTTGGCGTGTGTGTATAGATTATAGAAAATTAAATAAAGCAACACGCAAAGATCACTTTCCCCTACCCTTTATTGATCAAATGCTTGAAAGACTTGCAGGTTATCCGTTTTATTGTTTCTTAGATGGCTATTCAGGATACTTCCAAATACCTATAGCCCCTGAAGACCAAGAGAAAACTACTTTCACTTGTCCTTATGGCACTTTTGCCTATAGGAGAATGCCTTTTGGGCTATGCAATGCCCCTGCAACCTTTCAAAGGTGCATGATGTCCATCTTTTCTGATATGGTGGAAAAATTTATTGAAATATTCATGGATGATTTTTCTGTATTTGGTTCTTCCTTCGATGCATGCCTTCATAATTTATCTTTAGTGATGCAACGATGTGAAGATACTAACCTTGTGTTAAATTGGGAAAAATGTCACTTCATGGTTAGTGAAGGTATTGTCCTAGGGCATAAAATCTCTCAAAAGGGGATTGAAGTAGACAAGGCAAAAATTGAGGTAATTGAAAAACTACCTCCCCCTAACACAGTGAAGGGCATAAGAAGTTTTCTTGGGCATGCAGGGTTTTACAGGAGATTCATAAAGGATTTCTCAAAAATTACTAAACCTCTTTGCAATTTATTAGTTAAAGATGTTCCATTTGATTTTGACAAAGAATGTTTAGATGCTTTTAACAGGTTGAAGAAGGAGTTAATCTCAGCCCCGATTATCACTACACCAGATTGGACTTTACCTTTTGAGCTTATGTGTGATGCTAGTGATCATGCTGTAGGAGCTGTTCTTGGACAAAGAAAAGACAAGAAGTTGCATGTTATTTATTATGCAAGTCGCATATTGAATGATGCGCAATTAAACTATGCAACTACGGAAAAAGAATTACTAGCTATTGTTTTTGCTTTTGACAAATTCAGGGCATATCTAATTGGAGCTAAAACAATAGTCTACACAGATCACTCCGCCATCAAATACTTGCTGGAAAAGAAAGATGCAAAGCCAAGACTCATTCGTTGGGTACTTCTATTGCAAGAATTTGACCTAGAAATTCGAGACAAAAAGGGGACCGAGAACCTCATTGCTGACCATCTTTCCAGGCTTGAATTGAGGGAAGAAGACACAAGCGAGCTACAATCAAGGAAATCTTCCCTCATGGCGCAATTGAAATAGTGGATGGTAAGTTGAATCGAAGTTTCAAGGTAAATGCTCAACATTTGAGAAGCTATTATAATGAAACCTTTGAACCCATCAAGACTACAATTGGTCTTGCTTAGCCTAAATTAAGATAAGTGCGTCGAACTTAACGACGTTAAACAAAAGTGCTCATGGGAGACAACCCATCTATTTTTATTAAATTTTCGTCCATTTATTTATTTTTATTCCCTATTTTATTTGTAAAAATCCCAAATTTTCTCCATAAGTGTTCTTTTGTTTAGTTAAGAGTTTTTGTAGGAAAAAGTGGAAATCCAGAACCAAGCACGCCCTAGCCGTGCTGGGTGGCACGCCCGTGCCATGAGATGAGAAGCCAGCCCACCCAGGCGTGCCCCGAAGCACGCCCGTGCATTTTTTCCAAGGTGTTAATACTTGAAGGTCAGAGAAGAGCACGCCTCAGGCGTGCCCATCAGCACGCCCGTGCCATAGAAAAGAGATTAACATACTTGAAGGTCAGAGAAGAGCACGCCCTAACCGTGCTAAGTGGCACGCCCAAGTCGCGCTACGAAGCAAGTCTCAGCAAAGAAAAATGCCCAAGTCCCGAGCGCGACATTCACAAGCGCGAGCGCGACAATTAGAAAAGAGAGTCAGAAGATTTGCAAGAAAAACTCGCGAGCGCATCTCCCATATACACGGGCACGAGCTGAAGTCGCGAGCGCGACATTCATATGCGCGGGCGCGAGAAAGCACCTTTGAGAGGCAGAAAGTTTGCCAGCAAATACGCGAGCGCGACATTCCTATACGCGGGCGCGAGCTGAAGTCGTGAGCGCGACATTCATATGCGCGGGCGCGAGAAAGCACCTTTGAGAGGCAGAAAGTTTGCCAGCAAAATACGCGAGCGCGATTTTCATATGCGCGAGCGCGAAAAGAACTTGAGAGGCAGAGAAGAGCATGCCCAAGCCGTGCTATGTAGCACGCCCGTGCCAGGTACGCCACTTTTGTTGTTTTGCAGGTCAGAGGGGAGCACGCCCAGGCCGTGCTCATCAGCACGGCCGTGCCACGATCAGACCAACTCATTTATTGGCGCCCCTATTTAAAGAGCACGCCTCCAAACTTTCTCTTTTCCATCTCCCCAAACTTTTGCCTATAGGAGAATTAACGGATTTCTCACTCTTCTTTTCTTTTGTTTTATTTCTGTTTAATTTTTCTAATACATTGTCTTGGTTGCTTTCATTTTAGTTTGTTTGTTATTTGAATTTTTATAACTTTTTAGTAGTTTTTTCATGTTTAGTTGCTCTTTTAGCTAAGACACTTTCAGCACCCGATCTATTGTATTGTTCAATACAATGTTGGTAAGGTTTCTTTTTATCTCTTACTGCTTCACTTCTAATAATGCAATAAGTTTGGGGAACTTATACACATTGGGGACAATGTGATTGATTGAATTGGGGGAAGGGAATTTTAGCTAAAATTTTTTGTTTTGTTTAACATGGTTGGAATGATTACAAGCAAGCTTGAAGGTGCTCATGTCTAGTAATAAGTGTTAAACATAATTGATTCTCAATTCTAGCATATTTAAGTTTTGAATTTGAAATTTTGACTCAATCATGTTCATTGATCTAAACTATTTGTTTCTAGACTTTTAAAACATTGATTTTTATGAAAGTTATGATATAAAGGTGTGTTTTACTCTAAAGTATTTTAAACCTTGGCATTCCTAGAACAAAAATTAGAACTTCCTTCGAGGCGAGAAATCGGGAGAGCTGGTTTAGTTTATGTTTGATTGCGCTATTGGAAGATAGGTAATTAGACTAGATTAGAATAGCTAACAATACATCGGGAGAGCTTGTTAGTGATTTCAAGGTTGTTTCTCCTACTTGAACAATTAAAATTGATTAATAAACTAATAAAATAAATTGGATAGAATTAAGTGAAATCAAATTCCCTAGTAGTTTGAATCCTTGATTTCTTTTCACCTAAAATTTTGTTGCTTGATCTCTTTCTGTTTTTATTTTCAAATTTACTTTCCTTATAACAAATCTCTCTTATTGTCATTTAAATAATAATAGGTTAACATAATTTTAGTACTTGATATACAATCCCTGTGGATATGATACTCTTTCACTCTATATTACTTGTTGCAATTTCATACACTTGCGAAAATCTTTGTTAAGTTTTTGGCGCCGTTATCGGGGATTGGCGTTATCAATATCAATACTAATTACCCTATTGTTAATTTAGACATTCTTTTATTTTTATTTAATTTTTCTTTAAGAATTATTTCAGGTGTTTATGCAAAGAAGATAAAAAAGGACTGAACCTCTAGTTTTTGATCCAGAAATTGAAAGAACTTATCATAGGAACAACGCTGCAAGAAAAGCACATGAAATAGAACCTGAACAACAAACAGACATGGCCAACGAAAACGAAAATGAAAATTTAATTAGACCTCCACTTCAACACCCGGCCCGCACCTTGCGGGACTACACAACACCTATCTTAATGGGACAACCTCGAGCATTACAAGACCTCGGGTGGAAGCTAATAATTTTGAAATCAAACCCGCAATTATCCAAATGCTTTCCACCTCAATCCAATATGGGGGTTTGCCTAGTGAAAATCCTAATGCCCATATCACAAATTTCCTGGAAATTTGCGATACTTTCAAATAGAATGTTGTTTCCGAGGATGCAATTAAACTGAGACTTTTTCCTTTCACTCTTAGGGATAAAGCAAGATCCTGGTTACAGTCATGTCCCGCTAGAAGTTTCACAACATGGGAAGAATTAGCTCAAAAGTTCTTAGCAAAATTCTTTCCATTCAAAAACCACAAAACTGCGCAATGAGATAATGACATTTGCTCATCATGATCAAGAAAGCTTGTATGAAGCTTGGGAAAGATTCAAGGACTTGTTGAGAAAGTGCCCACATCACAGTTTGCCTAAGTGGTTACAGGTACAAACTTTCTATAATGCATTAACTCCTAATATCAAAATCACTTTAGATGCAGCTGTAGGTGGATCTTTTGAGAAGAAGGGAATTGATGAGGCGTATGAATTGATAGAGGAGATGGCAAGCAACAACCATTACCAAAACAATTCCGAAAGAAAAAGAACTACAGGAGTCTATAAAATAGATGCCATTACAGCACTTAATGCCAAGGTAGATAACATGGTAAGAAAACTGGACATGTTAACTACTAATCCTGTGAATTCCACTATGCAAGTTTGTGATAGGTGCAATGGACAACATGGGATTGGAGAATGCATGATAGACTCTTTGAATCCACAAACCTTGGAGCAAGTAAACTATGTAATGAACCAAGGACGGAAGAATTACCCTTACTCCAACTCATATGATAATAGATTGAGGAACCATCCTAATCTATCCTATGGTAATCCTAACAATGCCTTGAACGCACCACCAGGTTTCCTTCCTCAAGAAAAGAAATCTCATGATGACCTCCTCACTGCCCTTTCTAAATCGCACATGGATTTCATGAACGAAACCAGAGAAAACCATAAAATCCAGCAGGCTGCGATAAGAAATTTGGAGATTTAGCTAGGACAATTTGCAAACATGATGGTATCTCAACCTCAAGGTACGTTACCTAGCAACACTGAAAAAAATCCTAAAGAGTAGGTGCAAGCCATCACTTTGAGAAGCGGCAAACAATTAGAAGAGCCACCAAAGGAAGAAAAGAAAGTGGAAGAATATAAAAAGATTCCCATCATTGACCTAGAAGAACAAGAAAAGGTAAAACCTTATGTCCCACCTGTCCCCTTCCCACAAAGGCTAAAGAAAGCACAATACGACAAGAGCTTCCTCAAGTTTCTGGATGTATTCAAAAAGCTTCAAATCAATATTCCTTTTGCTGTAGCTCTTGCTCAAATGCCTAGCTATGCAAAATTCCTAAAAGATATCCTGAGCAAGAAACGGAAAATCGATGATCAAGGAACGATAATGTTAACTGAGGAGTGCAGTGCAATAATCCAAAACAAATTGCCTCCAAAGTTAAAGGATCCAGGAAGTTTTTCTATTCCTTGCAATATTGGTAATCTCGATTTTGAAAGGGCTTTGGCAGATTTAGGTGCTAGCATTAATCTTATGTCCTATGAAGTTTTTAAGATGTTAGGCGTGGGAGAGCTCAAACCAACAAAGATGTCTCTACAACTAGCGGATCGATCAATCAAATATCCAAGAGGAATTGTAGAAGATGTGCTTGTAAAGGTAGGTACATTCATCTTTCCTATTGATTTTGTTATTCTTGACATTCATGAAGACAGGGAAGGATCTTTAATCCTTGGGAGACCTTTTCTTGCAACTGCAAGAGCATTAATTGATGTTTATGAAGGTAAGTTGACTCTAAGGGTTGGACAGCAAGAAATTGTCTTTGATGTTCTTAAATCTTGTAAACTTCCTATGGATTACGGAGATTGTTTTCGAATTGATGTTATTGATGAATGTGTGGAAAACACTTTGCATACTAAAGATAACATTAATGAATCAAGCATCATGGATGAGAAAGAAAATGAACCACCTAAGCAAGAACTAAAACAACTCCCACCTCATTTAAAGCATGCATTCTTAGGTGAGAATCATTCTTTTCTGTTATTATTTCTTCTCACTTAACGCTTGATCAAGAAGAAAGGTTGTTGCAGGTTCTACGAAAGCATAAGAAAGCACTAGGGTGGTCAATTTCAGATCTACAAGGGATAAGCCCAAGTGTATGCATGCATAAAATCCTGATGGAAGAAGACTACAAACCTTCAATCGAGCATCAAAGGCGATTGAATCCAAACATGAAGCAGGTAGTCAAGGCTGAAATCATAAAACTCCTGGATGTCGGTATCATTTATCCAATTTCAGACAGTAGTTGGGTGAGTCCTGTCCAAGTTGTGCCAAAGAAGGGAGGTATGACTGTTATCTCTAATGAAAACAATGAATTAATTCCCACTAGAACAATCACAGATTGGCGTGTGTGTATAAATTATAGGAAAATGAACAAAGCAACACGCAAAGACCACTTTCCCTTACCCTTTATTGATCAAATGCTTGAAAGACTAGCAGGTTATCCTTTTTATTGTTTCTTAGATGGTTATTCAGGATACTTTCAAATACCTATTGCTCTTGAAGATCAAGAGAAAACTACTTTCACTTGTCCTTATGGCACTTTTGCCTATAGGAGAATGCCTTTTGGACTATGCAATGCCCCTGCAACCTTTCAAAGATGCATGATGTCCATCTTTTCTGATATGGTAGAGAAATTTATTGAAATATTCATGGATGACTTCTCTGTATTTGGTTCCTCTTTCGATGCATGTCTTCATAATTTATCCTTAGTAATGCAGCGATGCGAGGACACTAACCTTGTTTTAAATTGGGAAAAGTGTCACTTCATGGTTAGTGAAGGTATTGTCTTAGGGCATAAGATCTCTCAAAAGGGGATTGAAGTAGACAAAGCCAAAATCGAGGTAATTGAAAAACTACCTCCTCCTAACTCAGTGAAAGGAATAAGGAGTTTTCTTGGTCATGCAGGATTCTACAAAAGATTTATCAAGGATTTCTCGAAAATCACAAAACCTCTTTGTAATTTATTAGTTAAAGATGTTCCTTTTAATTTTGATAAAGAGTGTTTAGATGCTTTTAACAGGTTAAAGAAGGAGTTGATCTCAGCACCTATCATTACTACACTAGATTGGACTCTTCCTTTCGAGCTTATGTGTGATGTGATCATGCTGTTGGAGCGGTTCTTGGGCAAAGAAAAGAAAAGAAGTTGCACATTATCTATTATGCTAGTCGCACATTGAATGATGCGCAATTAAATTATGCAACTACTGAAAAAGAATTGTTAACTATTGTTTTTGCTTTTGACAAATTCAGGGCTTATTTAATTGGAGCCAAAACAATAGTTTACACAGATCACTCAGCCATCAAATATTTGCTAGAGAAGAAAGATGCAAAACCAAGACTAATTCGTTGGGTGCTTTTATTGCAGGAATTTGATCTGGAGATTCGCGACAAAAAAGGGACTGAGAATCTTGTGGCTGACCACCTTTCCAGGCTAGAATTGGGGGAAGAAGATACAACCGAGCTACAAATCAATGCAAGCTTTCCCCATGAGCAACTTCTATTATTGGCAAATACTCAAGCCCCTTGGTATGCTGATATAGTTAACTATCTTGTTTGCAAAATCCCTCCTCCCAACTTTTCTTACCAACAAAAGAAAAAGTTTTTCCATGATATCAAATACTACTATTGGGAGGAGCCCTTTTTGTTCAAATACTGTAGCGATCAGCTATTATGGCGGTGTATACCGGAAAGTGAAATGGAAAGTGTCCTTAAATTCTGCCATTCAATGGAATGTGGAGGGCATTTTGGAGCAAACAAGACGGCAGCGCGTATATTGGAAAGCGGTTTATATTGGCCTAATCTATTTAAAGATGATTTTAACTATGTTCGTCTTTGTGATCGTTGTCAAAGGTTAGGTAACACTTCAAAGCGACATGAGATGCCTTTGAATAGCATCCTTGAAGTTGAAATCTTCAATGTTTGGGGTCTGGACTTCATGGGACCTTTTCCACCATCATACTCCAACCAATATATTCTAGTAGCGGTGGACTATCTGTCAAAGTGGGCAGAGGCTATTGCTCTTCCAAGTAATGATGCCAAAAGTGTAATGAACTTTATCAAGAAGAATATTTTTACACGTCATGGCACTCCTAGGGCAATAATCACAGACCGAGGTAAGCACTTTTGCAACAAATATTTAGATTCCCTTCTTGCAAAATACGGTGTTACTCATCGTGTAGGCACTCCATATCATCCTCAAACAAGTGGACAAGTAGAGGTCACCAACAGAGAAATCAAAAAGATCTTGGAAACCACTGTTGGACAATCAAGGAAAGACTGGTCCAAGAAGCTAGACGATGCTCTATAGGCTTACAGAACTGCGTTCAAGACACCAATCGGTATGTCTCCATATCGCATGGTTTACGGTAAGGCTTGTCATCTTCCTATTGAATTAGAGCATAAGGCGTTTTGGGCAATTCAATTTCTTAACTTCAATGCAAAGGAAGTTGGTCAAAAACGTTTGCTTCAACTGAATATGATGGATGAAATGCGCCTCCATGCTTATGAGAGTGGTAAAATATATAAGGATCGCACCAAACAATGGCACGATACGCATATTATCATAAGGAATCTAAAAGTAGGCCAACAGGTATTGCTCTATAACTCTAGACTCTGCCTATTCCCTGGTAAGTTGCGCTCTAGATGGTCGGTCCATTCACAATCAAGGAAATCTTTCCTCATGGAGCCATTGAAATAATGGATGGTAAGTCGAATCGAAGTTTCAAAGTTAATGCTCAACGTTTGAAGGTTTCTCAAAATGACAACTTTGATCCCATCAAGAGTACCATCAGTCTCATTTAACCTAAACTAGGTTAAGTGCGTCGAGCTTAACGATGTTAAACAAAAGCGCTTGTGGGAGACAACCCATGTTATTTTCTTTTCAAATTTTTATTCCATTTATTTCTCTTATTTCTGTTACAAAAATTTCTGAATTTTCTCCATAATTGTTCTTTTGTTTTTAGTTAAATTTTTTAGGCACAAGTTAAGATCCAGATATCAGCATGCCCTGGCCGTGCCACTTAGCACGCCCGTGCCATGAAGTGAGAACTCAACACGCCCAGACCATGCCCCAGGCGTGCTTACAACACGCCCGTGTGCTTAAGAAGATAAATTTTGCTTGAGAGGCAGAGGAAAGCATGCCCAGACCGTGCATCTCAGCATGCCCGTGCGTCAAGAAAGGAGAAAACTCTTTGAGAGTCAGGGACAAGCACGCCCCAGGCGTGCCGGATAGCACGCCCGTGCTATCTGCGAGGAAAATTTCACCTTGAGAGTTAGACATGAGCACGCTCCAGGCCGTGCCAAGGAGCACGCCTGTGCCAGGTACGCCTCAAATTTATCTTTTGCAGGACATAAGCAAGCACGCCCCAGCCGTGCCCTACAGCACGCCCGTGCCCAAACCACCTCCACGCAAGGATTAGCAGGCACGGTCTAGCCGTGCCAAGGAGCACGCCCGTGCCACGACCAGACATGCACATTAAATGGTGCCTCTATTTAAAGTGCACGCCCTAACTGATCTCACATCTCTCTCGCAGGCCCTAGCCGTCAACCACTCCTCTCCCAATTTTCTCTCTTTTTTTCTCCCTTTTCTCTCAAATCAAACACAATACACACCCAATTTTCATACCATCCTCCTCAATCATGCCTCCTAGATACAAGCGTAGCAGACTCGCTTCCTCAGTTACCGCTAGAAAATGGCCAATCGCACGATCCTCCGCTGCTCCTCCACCTCCTTCAACGCCTGCGCCTCCATTTGAGTTCGTTTCACCTGAGCAACAAGAGAGGTACAATAAACTATCCCTTCGCCCTATTTACCTAATAGATTCATTGATGAAACTACTTTAGCGTAAGTGGGTCTTCGAGATGTTGTGATAGAACCACTTAGGCGTATAGGATGGGGACAATTTCTTGAGATGAAGGATCTAGTTTATGCGCCTTTAACTTTAGAATTTTTGAGTTCTTATTCCTATTTCATTCGGTTTTTGCCTACCTCTCCCTCAAGCAAAATTCGCTTTAGGCTACTGAGTAGAGATTTTGAATTATCTATGAATGAAGTTAGCCATATTTTCGGGTTCCCCACCGAAAATGCTCAAATATAAATATCTAGTGATTTTCATGCACGTAATACCTGGCAACATTTTACTGATGAAATTAATTATAATCCTAGGTATTCAAAGGCCTCTAAACTTAAAAATCCTGCCCTAAGAAACATACACTGTAACAGCCCAGGCCTACCAAGATATTGTCCGCTTTAGGCCCACGAGCCCGCACGGTTTTGTTCCTGGGCCAGCGAAACCACGCCTGATAGCCCAAAACGTGTCTTGGCATCCTAAGGCCTGCCACCCTTTATGTACATCACTTCCACCTTGTGCTTAGATGATGTGGGATTTGCCTAAGGTGTAGTGCCCCAAACTTGGGATGTCATATACACCCCCCTTAGGGACTCAGTGTCCTCGCTGAGGTTTGCCCCACCACCGGCCAGAGGGACAAGGCTTTGGCTTTAATACCAAATTGTAACAGCCTAGGCCTACTAAGATATTGTCCGCTTTAGGCCCACGAGCCCGCACGGTTTTGTTCCTGGGCCAGCGAAACCACGCCTGATAGCCCAAAATGCGTCTTGGCATCCTAAGGCCTGCCACCCTTTATGTACATCACTTCCATCTTGTGCTTAGCCGATGTGGGATTTGCCTAAGGTGTAGTGCCCCAAACCTGGGATGTCACAGTTAAAATAGCTAACAAAAGATCGGGAGAGCTTGTTACTGATTTTAAGATTGTTTCTCCTACTTGAACAATTAAAATTGATTAACAAACTAATAAAATAAATTAGATAGAATTAAGTGAAGTCAAAATCCCTAGTAGCCTTTAAACCTTGATTTCTTTTAATCAAAATTGCTTTGCTTGATCTCTTTCTCTTTTACTTGTTGAATTTAATTTCTTAAAATAACTCCCTTATTTGCCATTTAAATAATAGTAGGTTAACATAATTTTGGTACTTGGTATACAATCCCTGTGGACACGATAGTCTACTCATTCTATATTACTTGTTACGATTTCGTGCACTTATGAAAATCACTATCATATATCAACCTCAGGTTAGAGAATTAGAAGGAAACCAACAAGTAGAAGTTCCTCAAGCGGAGGAACGTGCACTGTTGGCTCAAGAGTCAATTTCTAATCTCGGATTTTGATGATTAAAACAAAACAAATAAATTTAAATTATGTAGTTTGTGCTAATATTATTTTATGCAGAATTTCTTATGGAAAGAAAACGTACAAGGCAAGTCCTACATTGTGTGTGAAGATATCCGAAGACCTTAGTGGTTAGGTTTTTATTTAGGATACATTGTAGGATAGAGAGAAAACTCATCTATAAGCACATAAACTATTTTTCTCTCATCAAAAATATTTTTCGAAAATTAGATTCTTCAAAAATAAATTCGTTTGTCAGAAATTTGTTTTCGAAAATATTCTTTAAAAATCAAAATGATTTAATTACCTAAAACTAAAGAGATTATGTCTCTAGCGATTTTGGTAATAAATCATACACTCTCTTTTTCGAAAATTATCTTTGAAGATCTAAAGGATTTTTTATTTTTATTCCCTTACCTAAAACGAAGAAAGATTGTATCTTTTCATTTTTAGTAAGTAGTATCTATTTGAAAAAATACTTTCCAAATAAAATGCCTTCGGAAAATCTTTATGTTTAAGGGAAGAAAAATCGTTTTCTATTCTCTTACCAAAAACGATAAAATAAACTTTTGGTAACTAAGATTTTCGTATCTTCTAAATAAGGAAAGAAGATATTCTGATTTCAAAATGAAATATTCTTTTTTCAAAAGCCAGAGCTACATATCTCTCTATAAAAAGGAGCTTCCACGTTTTGAACTATGAGGAAGTAAGAGTTTTCGTTCTAAGAGTTTTTGCCTATTGATCACATCTTTATCTCTCAAAACTTACTCTCTACCCCTATTTTTCTTTTCATCTTTACACTTCACGTTTTTATCTTTAAAGAGAAAAGAATTTTGATTAACTACTTTTGAAAAATGATTCTATGTTCTAAACGATTTTCTAATTTGATAAACTGTTTTTCCTGTGCTTATATGTGCATTTCTTTCTGTCTATTTAGATTCTGTAATCTTTAGTAGACAGGTATTTATTTGATAAACTTGTGTGTAATAGCTTAGGTTAGAAGCTATTGTGAAAGAGGTTATCAAGCGACCTTCTCCTTGTGTGAGATTCTAATGTCTTGAATTGAGTTTCTGTACTCTGCCAAAAACAGAAAGGGTTGAGGTTAACTAGAACCTTTGGAAAATCTAGTGGGATAAAATGGTAGATCTAGGTGTTGATCTATTGCCTTGTACTGTTGGTTTGTCTCTTACCCTTGAAAAGAGATGACATAGTTGAGGATCTCAAGATGAGTCTTGGGGAGTGGATGTAGGCGAGTTAGTGCCGAACCACTATAAATCACTATGTTGATCTTTTTAAGTTCTGAAGTTTTGCTTGATACTGCTTTGTTTACACTTCTGTTTATATTTTAGAAATGCTAAAGTTGAAAATGAATTTGAAGTTCTAAAATTGAAATAAGTCTTATCTTTTCTGAACATTAGAACTCTGGAATTCTGATAAGTGAATATACCAAGTTCTAAACAGTTCTTCTATTTACAGTATATTTCACTACTTGGGTTTCTAATTTGTTTTCTAAACCTGGTTAAGGCTCTGTGAAGAAGTTCTAATTTCAATAACTGTCTCTCACACAGTCTTATATGGTTTTCTAAACTTTATGAGGAAGTTCTAAATTCTATAGCTTTCCGTCATAAAGAAGTTCTAATACTGAATAAGACATTGTGAAGCAGTTCTAATCAATAGCTGTACTTTGCATAGTCTTTCTATTCTCTATAAATAGAACATTGTGAGGAAGTTCTAATTCATAATCTATTCTCATAAGTTCTATATTTTTTCGCTGCACTTAGAATTTGATATCCTGTTTTTAATTCTAAAATATTTTTCGAAAACCCAATTCACCCCCCCTCCTTGGGTTGTGCCATACACATACGGGACCCACATGCACCTCAATAAATAAAAGAAGAGCCAGTTAGACGATCAACTAGGCAAAGAAGATCTGCCATATTTAATGATTATGTGGTTTATTTGGGAGAGAATGGTTATGATGTTAGGCAAGTGGTAGATCCTCTTAGTTATGGTGAAGCAATAGTTAGTTCATAAAGTGATGCATGGCAAATGGCAATGATTAATGAAATGGAGTCAATGTCTAAAAATGAGGTGTGGGAGCTTGTTGAATTACCAAATGGTTTTAAACCTATTAGTTGTAAGTGGGTGTATAAAACCAAAAGGGAATCAAATGGAAAAATAGATAGGTTTAAGGCTAGATTGGTAGCTAAGGGCTTTATCTAAAGAGAAGGTATTGACTTTAGTGAAACATTTTCTCATGTTTCCACCAAAGATTCTTTTAGAATTATTATGGCTTTAATTGCACATTTTGATTTAGAATTTCATCAAATAGATGTGAAAACTACTTTTTTGAAGGGAAACTTAGATGAAGAAGTTTTTATGGTGCAACCTGAGGGATTTGTGATTCCTGGTAAGGAACATATAGTGTGTAAGTTAAATAGATCTATTTATGGGCTAAAATAGGCTTCTAGGCAATGGTGTTTGAAACTTGATAAAGTTGTGACTGGCTTTGGTTTTATTGAAAACAAGATTGATCAATGAATACATCATAAGGTTAATGGAGGAAATTTATTTTCCTTGTTTTATATGTTGATGATATTTTTCTAGCTAGTAATGATTTGGGGCTATTACATGAGACTAAACTTTTGGTGTCCAAAACTTTTGATATGAAAGACCTAGGTAAGGCATCTTTTGTCTTTGAGATTGAAATCATTTAAGATAGGTCTAGAAAAGTTTTGGGATTTTCACAAAGGTCTTACATAGATAGAGTACTCAAACATTTCAATATGGAGAATTGTAAGCCTTGCCATGTGCCAATGACAAAAGGAGACAAGTTTAGTAAGAATCAGTGTCCCAAGAATGAAATTGAGAAGCAATCTATGGTTAATATCCCATATTCTAGTGCAGTGCAGAGTTTAATGTATGCATAGGTATGCACTAGACCTGATATTTCTTATGCTGTGTTGTGCTTGGAAGATACATGTCTAATCATGGTTGGGAGCATTGGGTGGTTGCTAAGAAAGTAATGCGGTATTTGAAGCATACTAAAGATCATATGCTTTTTTATAGGCAAGTTAAAGAACTTAAGGTGATGGGTTACTCTGATTCGGATTTTGCTAATTGTGTAGATGATATGAAATCCACTTCAAGGTTCATTTTTCATGTTAGCTGGTGGGGCTATATCTTGCAAAAGCATTAAACAGTCTCTTGTAGCTTCATCTTCTATGCATGTTGAGTACATTGCATGTTATGGGGCGGCAACTCATTCTATTTGGCTAAAGAATTTTATTTCTGGTCTCATGGTAGTTGATTCTATTTCCAAGCCAATGAAGATATATTATGATAGCATGGCAGCTATATGTTTCTCTAACAATAATAAAGGCTCCAGTGGCTCTAAGCATATTCGAATAAAGTTTCTCACTGTTCAAGAGATGGTAAGGAAAAAAGAGATAGAGTTAGAGCATATTTCAACTAGAGACATGCAAGCAGATCCTATGCTTAAGGCAATTGCTCTTGAATTTTTTAAAATTCATATGAGAAATATGGGTGTAATTGAGTCTTTTATTATTCTTGATTAGTGGGAGTTTTATTTTGGTTGTAACCATTGCTTTGTTATATGACTCTTTTTATAATAACAGATTTATATCCTATTTTAGGATATCGTTGCTTGATATAATTATTGATGATCATCATTATGATATTTATATGCTTATAAATGTTGCATATAATAGTTTGATTTCTACAGATTTTAGAAAGTCTTAATTTGTACTTAAGCATGACTGTTTGTCAAGCTTCTTGGCGAAGCATAAATGGAGTCTCGTGACAGACTGAAAGCAGGACAAAGTTGAAATTAGCATATTTTGATCACATGATGGTGCTAATTTTCACACCACACTAAAACACATAGTTTATGTAAATAAATAAACTAGTTTTGTAATTATGGAGTATCTTGTATCCATAATTAATATAAAGATCGTCATAGTTCGACATTAGTTGTTTATTGAATAGAACTATGATGCTTGAAGCATTCTTTTAGATTATGATGTTTTTAAATGAATGGACACATAAAAGTTTTCTTGTTTGCTAACTCAAGAGTCATTTTCTAAATAAAATTTTTATTATAAAATTAACAATCAAATGGCGCCCAAGTGGGAAAATGTTAAAAATTTATTTATTTGGACTTATTGATTGTGTTTTATTTGGTTTTATAAAAAATTTGGGTTAAGCCTTATAATCCAAAATGTATGATTTAAAAGCCCATTATTAAGGAGTGATCATTAAAGTATTGATGGGCTAGTCAAATGCGTTTGGATTAAATGTGGTTAAATCCTAACTTGGGTTAAGATTGTATATTCTATTAGGGGTTATGATGGGAGACTCTAATAGTCTCCTATATATATAGGCTATATCCTCTCTCTCTAGTCTACGTCGTAAAAACACAATATTATTCCCACCCATGGGGAGTTTATAGACATACAGAGGAAGCACATAGCCGTTCCATGGACAATTATGCATAGCTGTTTCTATTAAATTCAACCTAGCTTTTAGGTTCAAGATGGTGTCAATGAAAGCAGACAAGAGAACCTGTAAGTTATTCTATTTTCTGTAATTTCAATTTATATATGAATATCTTGGGCACTTAAATTCTAACAATTTGTGTATGTAATTTTGTTTCCATAACAATCTTTCTCAACAACTCTGTGGGAAACTGTATTGATGGGCCAAATGAGCTAAATAAAGTGATAAATGTTGCTCACTCTCTTTTGGGTCTATTTGAATGGGATGTGCGCTGACCAAGGAAGAGAATGTGCATTTTGTAATTTTATGGCCAAGGTGGAGTGTACTTTATCAAAAAAGGTGAAAATGGGCAATTCATACTTTTGGCCTAAGTTCAAAGGGCATTTTGAACATTCTTCCAAGAAAAAAAAGTTTTGATATTAACAAGTCATGCTTATGACTAATATTATTTTACCGATTTGTTCATACCCATAAAACAAATAAAAGCAGTCAAAATCAACAAAGAAATTTCATCTTGAAATTTATTTTTTGAGAATAAATTAAACTAAAAATTTTATTAAAAGAAAACTATATACAGATATGAGATGCAGATCAATATATTTCTATATTTTGTATAGAAAGTCTAATAATAACGACTTATATAAAGAATAAAAAAATACAATCTAGATTTGAAATATCTGATCGAGTTGATAAAGCATAATATTTGTGCCATAGGCAATCGCTTGCTCCACTAGGTAGCTATTCATGGCCACTATTTGACTCCATAGTTTTTCTACAAGTCCGATCTCATTACCTTTGAATTTCTTCTTTCTACTGGAAAGGAGATATGCACTTCTTTCTATATGACTATCCAAATAACAAAAGACTCTAGACAAAATTACTATGATGGTGAAAATAATAACTTAAAACTAAATCTAAGAACAAAATCCTAAGATATGAGCAACAATAAATCTCAATATTTGAGCAACAATACAGCTTTGAGGAATATTTGCAAAAAAAAAATAAAAATAAAAATATAAAAGGGATAGGGGTGACCACTGGTGACCGGTGGTCAGCTACCCATGGAAAAAGAAAATAAAGTTTTTACATTTTAGGTTTTCGGAGAAAAAAAGAATTCATCTTTATCTCCGTTTTTTTATTCACAAGATGGCTTTCAATGGACTAACCAATTTGAAGGTTAAAGGTAAAGATGAGACCTAATCTATTTATATAAAATCCTATAGACCTCCCCATCACAAGTCCTTATTCGATTAGGAATACACTCTTGATTGTCTTATCATACTGACCCATTAGAATGCACAAATACATTATAAAAATAATCATATAAACATAAATTGAGCTCTATACATATATTTTTAAATTGTATTTATTCGGTCTGTTTCCATAAATATAAATAGTCCACGGTTAATAAAAGCCCATATTAAATTTTATAACACCAATTGGAAAGTTTACACCTCTAATCCTAACAATTAGAGGTGCTACTTGCATAGTATTTGTCTTTTCTCATCATCCTTATTTCAATAACTATTCCTAATTTAACATATATATAATGTAGAGATACACGAAGGATAGTTTCAATGATATTCTTCATTGAAAGCATCGCGATTTATTGGAATAAATATATTCTATAAAATTTTCTGGAATTCATTTAAAAATTTAAATTTTTGAATTTAGAATAAAAAAATATAAATTTAAATTCTACGAATTGAATTCTATAGAATTGGATATGCCCTATTTAAATTCTACTAAAATTAATAGAATTTGTAAATAAATTTTACAAAATTGAACTATTGAAATACTTATTGACATAATTACCTTTTACTTTTTTTACTTTTTTTTTGACATAATTACCTTTTACTTTTCAAACTCAATTATTTTTACTTTTTTTTTTTTTTGGAAAATCCCAAACTAATAATAACTTTTTTTTTACTTTTTTTTTGAATTCAAAAAAATTCAAAACTACTAATAACCGTCATGTTTTTTTGAAATAACGTTTGGTATAGTTTCTTTTGAAATCCAGTAATAGTTTCATAGTAACAACGTTACATATTACTATAAAAACTCAATAGCAATAATTATTTTCAAATACAATTAAAAAAATAGTAATATTCTTAATATTATTTTAGTTTCCAAATTAATTACTTAAATCAATAAGACTTTTTACATCAGTTAAAAATAATTATTATGATGAATATTATTGCTTATATAATTAATTAATTAGCGTGGAATATAGTGTATTTATTATATGAAATTTATTATTTATATTTTAATACCAAAATAACAAGTTATTATATTGTATATAATAAATATAATTGGTGTTTTTTATTTATCTTTGTTAAATTATTATATCAAGAGTATTATAAAAAATAAAGACAAATAAATTCTCATGTAAGAATTTATTCAAACATAATTTTATAAAATTCAATTGAATTTCTTATATCAAATTTAAAAATAGCTTTTACTACAACGCGGATTTACAAAATTCTGTATAAGTAGAGAAACTATAATTTTATGTCATTTGGTATCCGTACATATCACTAGTTATATAAGTTTTTTTTAATCTTTGCAAATTTCTTTTTTTCTTCTTTTAGTAGAAAAAATGTCTTTTTAAATTACTATTAAAAAAATACATATCATTGTTTTTAATTATATATTTTTTTCAATTTCATTTGGATAAATATATTTTTTAAACTGTTAGAAATATTTTTTATAAATTAATTTTTATTTATTTTAATAATTTTAACCACATTCTCGTAAGCAAGAAAGGAATTTAACCACATCCGCTAGTTCTTTAATGTATATTATAATATTATAAATCAAGTAAAGGAGAATTTAAAAAAATAATTAAAATGAGATAAAGTAAATGATATGTAACTTAAAATATTAAATTTAATAAAACTTACAAAAGTTGATAACAAATAATGAAGTATTAATATAAATATTTAAAATAACGAAATAACCAGTTAATGATACTATATTTGTTAGGAGAATAAACAAGAATGTTTAATGCTGTACATTTATAAAAATTTATATAGCAAAATATATGTGATTTGAATTTTTTCTATACAAATAAAAGTAGGCTTTCAAAACATAAAATTGATGAAATTGATTTTAGGTTAATAAATAAATATTTAATAGTAATTAAGCAATCATTTTTGTTTTTAACTAAATAGGAATTTTTTTACCTATACAATAGGTAGTTGGTTTCTCTTTTATTCTAGCATCCAATGGCTAAGTTTTAAACAATAAAATCTAATGGCATTAATTATTCACTATGGGTGCAGAATTATTAACATTCTGCACTGTAGTTTGTCCCTTTAAAAATTTCATAATTTTTAAATTTTCATTATTGAATTCCTTATTTTTGTTAATTGATATATATATTTGATGCACTTTGTTACTTCTCTTGAATTATTAATAGGTTTAATTTATTTCGAAAAGACCTTGATGTTACTATTTTTTTCTACTAATATTATTGTCATATATAAAATAAAAGTGGTCATTTCTTGTTTTTTCTTATTATATGTCTATGTAATTATATTTTTCTTGATTTTCTAGAATTTTTTTAAAGAGTATGAAGTTGTCATTATACACGACTATAATTATACATTGAACCCAAATGAGTTTTTAATTTTGAATATATTTTAGTCTATTAATGAAAATAAAATTAAACATTTGCAAGGACTTAAAATATGAAATTTTAAAAACTAATTATCATTAGTTAATTAATTAATCAATTAATTAGAGTGAAATATGAGTGTATTTATTTATATTAGTATTTTTATTAAATTATTATGTCAAGGGTATTTTAGAAAATAAAGACAAATGAATTTTCATTTAAGAATTATTCCAAACATAATTTTGTGGAATTTAATTGAATTTCTTATTTTAAATGGTAGCATAACAAACATGATAAATTCATTTATAAATGACTTCTACTTGAAATTCATTTACAAATAAATTCTACAACTATGATTCATTTGTTCCAAACGGGGTGTAAAAGTCTATTTATTTACAGAAAATAACTTGCCTAAAAATTATTTTTCAGACTTTTCGATATTTAAGATGCTGAGAAACAGAAAGTATTTTCTTAATTAAAAGAAAATTAAATCATTTTTAAAGAAATAACTGTTCATTTTTAAGAGGAGAAAACATTGATATGTAATATATAATTTAGGATCTAATACATGAATTTAGAATATTAATATTTATTATAAATCGAAAGCAATTTGCGTACCCAGTTTGTGGTTTGAAGCAGACTTTCCAATTTGACTCACAGTATTTTTTTTGCAACAACATACTTGCAAATAAAATTAATATTTGTGTGATAAAGACTAAATCTTTCCCTCCTCCTTAGTCACGTAGGCTAAACAAAAAAAATTGTGTTGCTAACTAGAGTATGGACATAGATGAAATTTTTGAAAAAGATGAATAGGGCATGCTAATGACGTTGTTGTAAATATAGGTATAGACATGTGGAATAGCATAAGTAGTTAGAAGTTAATTTCAAGAATTAATTGAATAAAACTTGTAGAGTTGAGGGGTCTAAGTGTGGACAAAGAGAATTTTAAGTGAGATGATTATAGTTTTTGGATCAAAAGTTAACTTCTAATCCTAGCCATCCATTCCTAAGAGAAAAAGATAAAATCCATTCGTTACTTATTAATTAAGAATTAATTTAACTCTAATATATAATCAACTTAATGAAAATAAGTTACTCCCTCTTTTCCAAAAAAATCTCGCTTTTTATAAGGGGTGCCCCAAAATAATAGTCTTATTTTCATTTTTGAAAAAGGTGTATTTGTTAACTTTTCTATAATACCCTTATAATATAATTAGTGCCAATAATTAATGAACATAGAATTACTAAATATTTAGTCAAATATAAATGTAAGTATGAAAGAGATATTAATTTTTTATTGAAAAATTCTATAAACATTAATTAAAAAATTATTAATATAGAGGTATATATGGAAAAAAGAAGGATAAATGTTATGGTTGAACAAATTTAACTATCCAATCTTAATCTGTCAGAAAAAGAAGTGGTACTTTTTTTTTTGAACGGAAGGAGTATAAAATAGGAATGTGTAAGTGGCTCCACTCCCATTGGATTCAGTAATTTGAAATAATTAGATGAAGGCCCGGGCTTTTGTGCGGGTTATTTTTATAATTAATATTATATTAAAAATTATAATTTTCCACGGAATTAATTATATTACACTTTTTCTATTTGTTAATTTTATATCATTTGGATAAATTTTAAAATATATGACTATAAAAGTTAAATATGATATTAAATTTAAGATAAACAAATGGATTATACGTTCATTTAACCAAATATTTAATTTAATTGATAAACTCTTAACATAATAGTTTAAAAGTTCACTATTTAATCCCCTTAAATTAAAAAAAAAAAAAAAAAGAGAGAAAGTCACTTATCAATATAAAATCTAAACCTATTAATTTTAATATTATAGCACTTGATATGGGAGACAATTTTCTAATATTATTTGTAATAATTTGAAGTATAAAATGCTTAAAACATCTCTTTAAATATTCTTTCTAATCGAGGCTCTTCTGTGCATCGGTTTAAGAACGTGGTCGATGAGTGTGTTGCCCTCCTGGATAGGCAATGAGATGTGCATTTGACAAAAATTTTCAAGGAGGCGAACTTTGTGGTAGATGCTTTAGCTAAGGAAGTCATTATCAGTCCTAGGGGTTGCAAGTCTTTCGCCTCCCATCTCTTTCGATTGGGTCTTTTCTTGCTGCAGATTCTGCGGGAATTGCATGACCTCGTGCTAGTCTTTCTTTCCCTCCTGTTTATTTAAAAAAAAAATGCCTAAAACACCTCTTTAAATACTTTCAATATATCAAGAAATAATGAAACCAAATATTTCATACATTTAAACACAAACATTTCAATTTTAATATTTAACCTGTTCGAATACTGATAAAAACAATTACAATAAATATTTATAAATTGTGTGACATATATTATTATTTTTATTTTTGAAATATTGATTATATTGTGTAAAGAAATAAATTATAAATTTATAAAGATTCTATTATGAACAAATAAAAAAATAAACAGTTTTTTTATGACAAAATTGTATTTATAATTGCAATTCAACAATAGACTACTCAAGTCCAATCAATTAAATTAGATCAATATAGAAATACTAATGTGTCACTTAAATTAGTGATGTTCACTTATCTCAATCACTTTAAAAATTAGTAATTATTATGAAAGTGTAAAAGTATTGAACAAGGTAATTAGCGCCAAGTTACATAAATTGAATAGATTGTTAATAGTCTAAATAATATTTAATAGTAAATGTGAGGGATTAAATAGTAATATTATATTAAATATACATTTTAAAAAATATATTATATTAATTATGATTATGTAAAGAAGCAAAATAGTTAAATATAGGGATTATAATAATTTCATGAAAATAATAATTTCAAAAAAGGAAAAAAAATGGTACCGCAAATGTTAGGATTATAACTGATTCTGAGTGGGGCCCATGGAAAAATACCGATAGTAAAAGTAAAATAAAATTACTATTACCACATATACCTCCAATAATTTCGTATTGGATATTGATAATCGAATCCACCAGAAATAATAATCACGGTAAAAATTAAATAATTACCGTAAATGCTAGATGAAAAAATAAGAACACCGAGATTTACGTGGTTCACCCTTCAACTGTTATAGGCTACGTCCACAGGACAAAAACTCCGAATAATTCTTCTACTAAAAATAGTAGGTACAAAAGAGATTACAAAAATAGTGGTACTCTAAGTGTTTAACAAAAAACACCTCAAAATTTCAATCCTCATTATTTTCTCTCTTTCTCAATTTTAGAAACCCTTTCCTAAAATTTTCTATACACTCTATGTATTTCTATGCTTTTGTTTTTGTACGCATTAATAAAGGAAAGCCTTCTCCTTTTTATAGGAGAAGGGGACGCAGTGGACGCGTTAATCACGCGTCCACTTTTCCTTTTTTTTCTTTCTTTCTTTGGCACCGTCCTTTGAATAACAAAATGGACGTGCTTTTTTTTTTTCTTTCTTTCTTATTTGTTCGACAGTCTCTCTTTGACTGCCACCAAAACAAAAAAATGTGTTTTATATTTTTTTTTCCTTTCAAATGTGTGTGGCTCGAACATGTCGGAGGGACCCCACAACAATTCTCCCCCTCCTGACTACATGGTGGGACTCTCCATCCCTGCTGTTTTGACACATAGCTCGAACTTCTCCTTCGGAACGACCTTTGTTAATATATCTGCAGCATTTCTGTCTATGTCGATCTTTCGCAACTGAAACTATTTCTCTTCAATGGCAAGTTTAAGCCAATGATATCTTACATCAATGTGCTTTGTCCGTGCATGATACATAATATTTTTGCTCAAGTCTAATGCACTTTGACTATCACAATAAACTATATATTCTTCCTGCTGCACACCCAATTCTTGAAAAAATCGTTTTAACCAAAGCATTTCCTTTTCTGCTTCCATTGCTGCAACGTACTCTGCTTCGGTCATTGATAACGAAACACATTTTTGTAATCTTGACTTCCATGAAATAGCTCCCCCTGAAAATGTAAATAGGTATCCTGATGTAGATTTTCTTTCATCAAGATCACCGGCCATATCTGCATCTGTGTAACCAACAAGTGCAGCTTTTTTACCTCCAAAAGTTAAACATAACTTTGAAGTTCCTCTTAGGTATCTGAAGATCCACTTCACTGCTTCCCAATGTGTCTTCTGGGGATTTGACAGAAAACGACTCACAACGCCAACTGCATGAGCAATATCTGGTCTTGTACACACCATTGCGTACATTAAACTTCCGACCGCTGAAGAATATGGAACATTTGACATATCTCCTTTTTCTTTCTCTGTTGATGGGTAGGATTTCTTACTCAACTTGAAGTGAGCGGCAAGCGGAGTGCTAACTGACTTAGCATTCTTCATATTGAACCTCTCTAGAACTCGTTCAATATATTTTTCCTGTGATAACCATAACCTGCAGGACTTTCTGTCTCGAATAATCTCCATTCCGAGAATTCGTCTTGCCGATCCCAAATCCTTCATGTCAAATGCTTTTGACAAATCACTCTTTAACTTGCTAATCATGTGTGCATCTGGTCCAACGATTAGCATATCATCAACATATAAGAGAAGGATGATAAATTTACCATCATGGAATTTCTGAACATATACACAAGGATATGCATCTGTCCTTTTGTATCCTTGATTCATCATGAAAGAATCAAACTTTTTATACCACTGTCGCGGTGCTTGTTTCAACCCGTACAAGCTCTTCTTCAAGCGACAAACCATGTCCTCTTTTCCCTTGACCTTGAAACCTTCTGGTTGTTCCATATAGATTTCTTCCTCTAGACCCCCATGCAAGAATATGGTCTTTACATCAAGCTGCTCTAACTCAAGAATCAAATTGGCTACAAGACCTAGTACAACTCGAATAGAACTCATTTTCACAACTGGTGAAAAAATCTCATCAAAGTCAATACCTTTCTTTTGAGTAAAGCCTTTGACGACCAATCGAGCTTTGTATCTCACTAGGTTGCCATCATCTTTCTTCAGTTTGTACACCCATTTGTTCTTGAGTGTTCTCTTCCCTTTTGGAAGTTTCACCAACTCATACGTGTCATTCTTTTTCAAAGAATTCATCTCTTCTTGCATGGCCTTTGTCCAGCAATCTCTATCTTTGCAAGATTGCACATCTTGGAAGCTCTTTGGCTCTCCCTCATCAATAATCAAAATGTAATCAGAACTAGGGTACCTTGTAGATGGTTGGCGCTCTCTGGTTGACATTCTCAACCGAAGTTCAACTCCTTCTGGTGTAATGGGGTTCTCTGGCTCCCCCTGCTCAACACCATCTGCATCACTGTTATCATCTACAATTGTCTCTTGATCCCCTACGACTGGCTCTTCTTCTTCTTCTTGTTCTGATTCTGGCATTCCTCCTCCTGTGGCATCATCGGTAGGAATGCTTCCTGGTGTAATATCAATAACACCATCACTTGTGGATTCTTCACAAGTTGTATCTGCCATGATCTCATTCTCATCGAACACTACGTCTCGGCTCCGGATAACTTTCTTTTTCACTGGGTCCTATAACCTGTAGCCAAACTCTTCATCTCCATAACCAACAAAAGTGTAAGGAACTGACTTGTCATCAAGCTTTAATCTCTGCTCCTTTGGAACATGCATAAATGTCTTGCAGCCAAATACCCTCAGGTGAGAGTATGAAATATCCCTACCTGTCCAGACCTTCTCCGGGATATCAAAATCCAATGGTGCTGAAGGTAGTCGGTTGATTAGGTAGACAGCAGTATTGACAGCTTCTCCCCAAAATGGCTTAGGTAAGTTGGCCATTTTGAGCATGGATCTGACTCTCTCAACAATGGTGCGATTCATCTGTTCAGCAACGCCGTTGTGTTGAGGCGTACCAGGAACTGTCTTTTCACGCCTGACACCGTGCTGACAACAATAATCTCTAAACTCCTTAGAGATATATTCACCACCATTATTCGTGTGCAAACACTTCAATGCCACTCCAGTCTCCTTTCCACCATCGCATGGAATTGCTGAAAGTGTTTGAATACTTGGTCTTTTGTGCGCAACAAATATATCCATGTTTTTCGCGAGAAATCATCAATGAAGGTAAGAAAATACCTACTTCCTCCAAGTGATTCTACTTCCATGGGACCACATACGTCAGATTGTACCAACTCCAACTTGTTGTCTCTCCTTCTAGAGCTTTTCAAAAATGAGACCTGATGTTGCTTCCCAAATAAACAATGATCACAAGGGTTTATTTTACCTTTGGCTAATGGTATGAGGGACTTCTTAGCCAACATATTCAACCCTTTCTCACTAACGTGCGCCAGCCGCCTATGCCATAAATTTGGTGAAGCATCATCTGCAACTGTATTTAGTTGACCCGCACATATTATTGCGTGCGTCTTGTACAGCGAGCAACATAATTTTCCTCTCGCCACCACCAAAGATCCTTTGGTGAGTTTCCAATTACCGTCGCCTATATGATGGTGATAGCCTTCTTTGTCCAGTACACTCACAGACAATAGGTTCAACCGAAGATCGGGAATATGTCTCACATTTTTAAGTGTTAATGTGCACCCGACACTTGTCTTTATGCAAATATCACCGATTCCCACCACTTGCGAGACACTATTATTTCCCATTTTAATGGTGCCAAAGTCTCTTGCTTTGTAAGTGGAAAAGTATTCCCTTTTTGGAACACAGTGATATGAAGCACCAGAATCTACTATCCACTCGATATCTGCATCTCCAACATGACAACAATCTGCATCATGAGTGACTAAAGTCACCTCACCATCTTCTCCTGACACTATAGCAGATGTATTTCTGTCATTCTCCTGTCTTCGGTCTGCATTATCCTGTTTGAGTAAACGACAACTTCTTTTGAGGTGACCGTCCTTACTACAATGGTAACATTTTCTCATCTCTCTAGACTTGGATCTACCACCTGACTTTACATGCCTTGGACCTCTACTCTTGCTCCGGCCCTTATTCTCTGTGACAAGGGCTTGTGAACTGGTACTAGCAACATCTCTTCTTCGTAGTTCTTCATTAAGTAGTCTATTCTTTACCATAAATATCGTTACCACACCATTTGGAGCTGAGTTACTCAATGATACCACAAGAGTATCCCAGCTATCCGGTAGAGATTCCAACAGTAGGCATGCTTGCATCTCGTCTTCTAAGGACATACCGCTAACTGCTAACTCAGTTACGAGTCCTTCAAAATCGTTCAGGTGTTGTGTAATTGATCGTCCCTCTGACAGTTTCAAGTTCATGACTTTATGCATCATGAAGACTTTTCCTTGAGCATTCGTAGCCTCGTACATATTCTCTAATTTCTTCCAGAGAACTTAGGGATCTTTTTCATTTCTCACATGGTTGTACAGGCTAGCATCTATCCATTGGCGTATTGTATCCAATGTCTGCTTTTTTAATTTCTCCCACTGCCTTTCTTTCATTTCTTCCGGCTTTGCACTGTCACCTTCAATTGGATCATACAGATCTTTGCAATTGAGGTAGTCCTCCATTCTGGATTTCCACATTGAATAGTTCGAATCTGTCAATTTGATCATTGCCTAGTCCTCCATTCTGGATTTCCACATTGAATAGTTCGAATCTGTCAATTTGATCATTGCCCCGTCGTTAGCCATGCTGAATTCTGAATCTGACAAAATTTCACTATTCACGAAATTCACTATTCACGAAATTTGACAGAATTTACCAACCAAAGGCTCTGATACCAGTTGTTAGGATTATAACTGATCCCGAGTGGGGCTCGCGGAAAAATACCGGTGGTAAAAGTAAAATAAAATTACTATTACCACATATACCTCCAATAATTTCGTATTGGATATTGACGATTGAATCCACCAGAAATAATAATCACAGTAAAAATTAAATAATTACCGTAAATGCCAGATGAAAAAATAAGAACACCGAGATTTACGTGGTTCACCCTTCAACTGTTATGGGCTACGTCCACGGGACAAAAACTCCGAATAATTCTTCTACTAAAAATAGTAGGTACAAAAGAGATTACAAAAATAGTGGTACTCTAAGTGTTTAACAAAAAACATCCCAAAATTTCAATCCTCGCTATTTTCTCTCTTTCCCAATTTTAGGAACCCTTTCCTAAAATTTTCTATACACTCTGTATTTCTATGCTTTTGTTTTTGTACGCATTAATGAAGGAAAGCCTTCTCCTTTTTATAGGAGAAGGGGATGCAGTTGACGCGTTAATCACTCGTCCACTTTTCCTTTTTTTTCTTTCTTTCTTTGGCGCCGTCCTTTTTTTTTCTTTCTTTCTTATTTGTCCAAAACAAAAAACGTGTTTTATATTTTTTTTTCTTTTCAAATGTGTGTGGGTCCCACATGTCGGAGGGACCCCACATCAACAAAAGCCCTTACCTCGACTGTTGATGGAATATGAAACGCTTTGTTGGTGTGACCTCCATTTCAAGGTGAGCTTTTGCTTCTGGTTTGTAGAGTCAATATATCTGGATACATCCTGCAATACCTAGATCTCTTAGCTTTAAAATTTGCACTTCGCCTGCCTTTTTTGAATTTCAAAGCACTTGCATAAAACCAGGACACTCTTCCGCTATCCTTCACAGCTGCCTTATCTTCCGCTACCGCCAAATATTGTGATAAGAAATCAGCAGACATGACAGGTGCCTGCATCATTTATGTGTGGCGTAAAAATCAAACACCATAACTATGAACTCCAGCTCCCTCCATAATTTAAAAGATAATAATTCATGGAATTTAATTAGTGAAAATTGCAAATATTGATTTATTGATAATGAATTAATGGTCACTGTTTAATAAATGATTTATCTGGAATAATTACACTTGAAATCCAACTAATCTTTTGGAGATCCTTTCCAGTAGCAAAATGTCATTAAAAAAATCTTGAAAAATTCAAATCAAATACCTTTGGTATTTGGCATAACCACAGTCCAGCAATGAGTGCATGACCACTTCCAAAATTTACAGAGTCCAAAAATTAGAGATTGAGGAAATATCATGAGAAAAAGATGTAAAATCAATATAAAAAAAAATAAAAATAAAAAAAGCAAAGGGAGAATAAAAAATAAATGATTGTTGCACCGGAGGCTACAATTCTTATTCTTATTTATTATTAAAAAGATAAATTTCCATTTGGTTGACGATAAGGATCGATGATAAGAGATAAAAGATTTAAATTGAAAAGTTATAGTTATTATCAATAAAAAAAAATTTTAAACGCAGTTCGACCGGTTTAACTGAAAAAATGGAAATCTAAAAAATCGGTGAGAATCGGAGCAAATCGGTAAGAACCGGATAAAATCGGCGAACTGGACCAGTCCAGGTCATTTACTACGGTTCGATTCAAAAAAAAAAAAAAAAAAATGCAATGCAATACGCGAGTAAAACTCAGCCTTTACCTCAGTTTCATGTTCAATATGATTCAGTTGGTGGCCACCATTCTTAAGATTTTATAATCATCATAAATAAAAATGGGTTTTGGAAGATTTAGGGATTATCTTTTGGAGTGGTTTAGAGAATGAAATGGAACCCATGTCTGCCACCTGAGAATAAATAGGCATGTCTTGTTCTAACTCTTTATTATCGAAATGCAAGGAGTGTTGGTTTCCTGAGTATTGGTCTTCTTAAAAGATATAGAGGCGATGGAGAAGGAATTGTAAGTGTTGTGATTAGCTGAGAGAAAGAATAGTAGAGGTTCTTTCATTTTGTTAAATTTAAACCACATAGTTTTTCTTTATTTATTTATTCCTGTTCTTTTAAATAGCATAAATTAATCTAATTTATTTAAGATTTAATTCATAAAAATTTAACTTATCAACAAAATTTCATTTCGGAAAAAAAAATTATCTACAAAATTCATCATTTCTTTTTGAAAAATGAATTAAATAATCTTATAATTTTTAAATAACAAAATGGAAAAAAGTAATATTTTATTTTATAGTGATTAATTATTTTTTTAATTTAGAAAAATTTATTAGAATCCTATATTTTCAATAGTATTTAAAAATATTATATATAATAATCCGGTTGAACCATATTGAATCCGGTTGAATCTTTCGATTCAGTAAACTCATAACTCTTCACCGGATCAATGACTAATCCGGTTCTCAAAACATTAGTAACAATCAAAAGTCTTATATATGTAAAAAGTCAAAAAAATAGAAAGGAACTTATGTTGAAAAAGGTGGGACTAATTAATATATTTGACCATTATGTAGTAACCTAATAATAATTTTCCTAACATTAATTGTCAACCCCCAACTATCACACTATGTATGCCTATAATATACCCTCGTTCACTTGCCATGCAAGCACAAAAACAAATCAAGAAAATAAAGAATGGAGCATTTCTACCTTATTCTTCTCTCTTATCCATTTCTTTAATCACTCTCTTCCTTTTTATCATTTTCTACAATCACACATCTCAATACAAATACCCTAATCTTCCTCCAGGGAGTTCAGGCCTCCCCTATATTGGAGAGAGCTTGGAATTCTTATTTACTGGACGGAAAGGCCATCCTGAAAATTTTGTTTTTGATCGGACATCAAAATATTCTTCACAGATCTTCAAAACAAACCTTCTCGGCCACCCTACCGCAGTCTTATATGGTGCTGCCGCTAATAAGTTTTTGTTCTTTAATGAAAATAAACTAGTAGTTTCGTGGTGGCCTGATTCTGTTTACAAAGTATTCCCTTCTTCTCTTCAGACTTCTTCCAAAGAAGAAGCCATGAAAATGCGAAAATTGCTACCTCAGTTCTTGAAACCTGAGGCCTTGCAGCGATATATAGGTATAAATACGCTAGTTTGACATTGTTATTGCCAATTACAGACTCTATCGAAGTTAAAGATAAAAAATTCTTATATGTGATTTTTAGGCTCACAAATAAACGTATTCAAGGTGTAAGCCAGTCTTGTTCTTATGAAAGCTTAACCCAAAAACTATTTTGAGATCCGAGTCATTATTTACAACTCGTCTTCATGTGTACATTTGCACACAATTTTTTCATGCAATGCATTTACGTTTTACTAAGATGTGGGGGGGGGAAGCACTTACCTCCACTGAATGTATGGCCAGATTCTTTACATCATACCAATTAAAGACATTTTTTTAGTTCAAACGGAAAGTATTTTTGATCATTACTAGAAACAAAATAAAACAGTAATAATATTTTAAAGAATTCTTTTTTGATTGGCTTGATGTATGGATTATTCAATAGATTATAGACCGGTATAGGCAAATTTTATCCAATATAAATAATGGTATATGGATCATGACTCGTGCCAATACGGATAGATAGTCCTATTTACAATAGTAGGTTCTTATATATGATTTGTGGTTAAAGAAAAAGGAAAAATTTTTAAATTTTTTGCTGCATCTATACATATAAATGAGATGCATGAGCATGATTATTTTTTTTCTGCAATACAGGTATAATGGATACTATTGCACAAAGGCACTTCGCCTCTGATTGGGAGAACAAAGAACAAGTGAACGTTTTCTCTTTAGCAAAAAAGTATACGTTCTGGGTTGCTTGTCGATTATTTGTAAGCATTGAAGATCCACATCACATCGCGAAATTTGCAGACCCATTTAATGTTTTGGCTTCTGGAATTTTTTCTGTTCCCATTGATTTGCCCGGAACCCCATTTCACAGAGCTATAAAAGCCTCCAAGTTTATAAGGAAGGAGCTATTTAGTATTATCAAGAAAAGGAAGGTTGAGCTCGCAGAAGGCAAGGCATCAACTAGTCAGGATATATTGTCTCACATGTTAACTACGTGTGATGAGAATGGAAAGTATATGAATGAGATGGATATTGCAGACAAGATTCTGGGGTTGTTGATTGGTGGACATGATACTGCAAGTTCTGCTTGCACTTCCATTGTCAAGTGTCTAGCCGAGCTCCCTCATATTTACGATGGAGTTTACCAAGGTACGTTTAACTACCCTTGCATATATCTACTTAATGAGAACACTTATGTCGCTAGATTTGGTCTATGGATTCATCCACCAACTAATTCAATGAAAACTAACTTTTTTTTAAACGAGAGTATTTCTAATTATTCACCAGAAAAAACGCACATTATTTCAAAAAATGATTATTGTGATTGATTTGGTCTATAACTGAGTCTAAACGAGTTTTATATCTACTAGAATCGTTTAATTATTTTAAAAAAAAAGCTTAGAGTTCTTTTTCTTTTTTTTTTTTTGTTGAACGAATATAATAATGTAAGAATAAGAACAAGAATAAGAATAAGAATAAGGAAGGAGATTATAGTACTGATAATATTGACTATACTTTTATCATGAACGATGCGTTTTTATGTGAGTTAGGGGTTGGGTTAGTTTAACCCTTGTGTCAGTGTGTGAGACCTACATTTGTATTGTTTATTGATTTTTTAAACATTGATTTTAAATTAGGGTTCAATTATTACAAAACTTTTAAATTGGACTGTTTTAGGATTAAGGCCAAAATGGGGCGCAATTGATACGATCCGCAAAGATTAAGATATTTTGAATGAATTACTGGATTAATGAACCCATCTACCCGAAACTATATGTATTTTTTAAAAGGTTTGGATTTTCTTTTAGTAATTGTATTCTTTTAAAATGAGCTTACTTAATTACAAACAAACTTCTTTGATATGGTTTTATATATATATATATACATGCACATAAAATTTATTATTATACATTTGTAGAGCAAATAGATATTGCTAAAAGCAAAGGAGAAGGAGAGCTGTTGAATTGGAAAGACATTCAAAAGATGAAATATTCATGGAATGTTGCGTGTGAAGTGATGAGACTCTTTCCTCCTCTAAGAGGTGCTTTCAGGGAAGCCATCGATGACTTCATCTTTAATGGTTTCTCTGTTCCCAAAGGCTGGAAGGTAAATAAATTCAATATCCACTTCATATTTTTTTTTTCCCCAATTTCTTTTCTACGACTTTTTTTAATTAATGAAAGACCAAATAGATCGGAATAACACGTAAGCTACTCCCTATGACTCAAAATATAAGTCGTTTAAGGTTTTTGTATGGGTATCAAGGAAACAATAATTCTACTGTATAAATTATGATAAAATGGGCAAATATTTTTCATACATCATACTAGCTTATGTATATTTTTTATGATTCTGATGGGATTATCACTGGTCGGTGACTTTAGGTTTGGTTTGTTTTGGATTTTGGGTCAGACCACTTGAAGTTGTGGATCAATTATATTTTTAGATCAAGTGATATACACTATTGATTTATGTAAATAATAATTTAAAATTTATAAATTGCTTTTTAAACTTTTTTTTTTTATCATTTTAAGTCTAGTATAGTAGGTCCAACTGAATTATCAATTTCAAACCATATCATAAATTAGATGTCCTGTTACTGTGATGGATAAAATTACCTTTCAATTATTTTACTTTTAAAAAGAGTAGACACATTAGTTAAATTTTTTTAAAAAAATTTATTGTCATTTGTTTTTTTTTTTTCCGAGTATTGGAGGAAAAGAAATTCGAACTTGGCAGGTTGGTTGCCTTTGTTTAATTAACTAATTAGTAAAGAACTAATTATAATTATAAATAATGACAGGTATATTGGTGTGCAAACTCAACCCATAAAAGTGGAGAATACTTTCCAGAACCAGAAAAATTTGATCCAAGCAGATTTGAAGGGGACGGACCAGCTCCTTACACATTTGTTCCATTTGGTGGAGGACCAAGAATGTGCCCTGGAAAAGAGTATGCTAGATTGGAAATTCTTGTTTTCATGCACAACTTAATCAAGCGCTTCAGATTTCACAAGATTTTTCCAGATGAGAAGATCATTGTTGATCCTATGCCAATGCCTGCTAAAGGACTCCCAGTATACCTTCATCCTCACAACGCTTGATTAATTCACACTAGATACTACTTGTTTTATGCCTAGGATTATATATATATATATATATATATATTCAGCATTGCCGTATTTCAAATCTAAGAAGCTCTGATTAAAGTAAATGAGCTTAAGCAGCTTGAGATCTTAGCATTCATCATGTTGGAAGCCTAAGAAGCTCAATTAAAGTGTATAAGCATAGAAATCAAATACTAAGAATATGAAGAATCATGTCTTGAATAAAAGAATAAGCTAAATGAAAATATTAGTGTCGTCTAGCAATTCAAACTCACTGTAGCTTGAATTTGAACATAGATTTCCAACACTTATGGGTGGCATCTGATATAATATATAATAAAAACAATGACGGAGGAGTAATTGCCAAGTACCTAATCATAAATGGCCAAGAACTTATTAATAATTTTGCACCTAGACATATACGACAAACCTAATGTTACAATTTATGGAGATTTATTCTTCATGTCTCCTGCTTCGTAATTAAAGACTAACGGCTCTATTTAGTAATTAAGGTCTAACAGTTTGATTTGATAATTAAAGCCTAACAGCTCTATTCGGTAATTAAGGCCCAATAGTTCTATTTGATGAGTTCATGCTCTTCAGCAGTGGACCAAGTCAACGGTAATATTCCCGTTAATATCTTGACTTATATTTAACTTTCTTTCTAATGACTACTGAACAACCAGAAATTTTTAATTCTTCAAACACGCAATTGTTTTAAACTGACAGCAACAATGACATTTTTGAGGGAGAGGTGTGAAAACTGTCAATTTATTCATCAAAAAGAAAAATACTGTCGCCAAATTCAACCAGTAAAAATAATAAAAAAAAAATTTGTTGATTTTTTAATTATAAATTAATTTGAATCCATTATTTAAGAATCTGATTTTTAAATTTAACTCATTGTTGGATTAATTTAATCCAGATTTATGTTTTTTAAGGTTTTTTTAGTTTGATTAAAAAAAAAAAAAAAAACCGCACTGACTTTAACTTTCCATCTTTGTATTAAAATTAAAAATTAACAATCTTGTTATTTCTGATATTGGTTAATTTAAGTGAATCATCTTAAAAATCAAATTGAACTAATTTAACCATCCGGTTTGGTTTAATTTTTTCTATTCAGTTATATTTCATTTAACCTCACCATTTGTAAGAAGTCCTAACAACTTTGAGGGTAAGGTCCAGATATAGATTAGTATTTTGGAAGAGGGTTAGGTGATTTTTTTTTTTAATAATTATTTGAGAGTTGGAAACCCATAGCTCTCCATTTTATAATTCATCTATGTATCAATCTATATATCTATACTATAAAAGTGAAAATAGAGGAGAAGAATGAGATTTCTAAAATATTTTTTCAGCTAATTATGTGCGGTCTGATTATCTTCTTATTTATGTTAGGAGTGAGAGGTGTTGAGTTTGAATCCTTTTGATCGCAAGTGTTTTTACCAATTTGATTATTATGTAGCCTACAGTTTATTTCGGCCATCAAGCCTTTTAATGAATAAAAAAATTATTTTTTAAATAAATACAATTAAACATTTCAAAATTTTAATTTTAATTTTAAATAAATACAATATTAATTTTAATTTTAATTTCAAAATTATTTTTTAAATAAGTATAATATAAATAATTAAACCTGGATGGTAAACAATTGAAAATTTTAATTTTAAAAAATAATATTTTATTGATATATATATATATATATATATATATATATTGAAACGTTTTTTTTATTAGGTGAGTTACCAATTTGATTGTTCTATAGCCCGCAGTATTATTTCGACCATCAGGCCTCCTAATGAATCGAAAAAAATAATTTTTTAAATAAATACATATATAGTTAAGCATTTTAAAATTTTAATTTTAATATTTACTAAATTTATTTTTAATGAATATATATGATAATGAGAATTTGAAAATTTTTTATATTTCATTTATTAAATATTTAATTCTTTTAAGCTATAGTTAAAAAAATATACTTTTTTATTAGTATTCTTTTTTCTTTATGTTTGTATGATATGATTGGATATATTTTTAAAAAATAAATTTTCAAATAAAATATATATAATATAATATTTTATTTAGGAGAGAGATAAAAAAAGAAGAAAAAAGTATATTATTTTTATTAATATTTTTGTTCTTTATGTTTGTCATATTTGATTGAATATATTTTTTTAAAAGTGAATTTTCAAATAGAATTTACATAATTAAACATGGAATGATAAACAATTGAAATTTTAATTATATATATATAATATTTTATTGATATATTTATATATCTATATACATTGAAACGTTTTTTTTGTTAGGTGAGTTTGAAAGAGTTTTATTCTTAATAATAATTTTTTATTTTATTTTTCATTATTGAATAATTTGTAATTACTATCATTTTAATTTAGTAAGAGATTTATATATCCCTTACATAAATAGATGGCCTATTGATGGTTAAGCATTTTTAATTTTCTTGATATTTTTTTCTCTTATATCTTAAATCTGTTTAACTTAAAAGAAAATAGTATTTAGAGAACTGAAAAAAAAAAAAAAAAACTAGAAATATATATTTATGTTTTGGTCACTTTTTGGGTTTCAAAAATTTATATGTATGTGCATATATTACTTTCTCTAATACACTGGGTAAAAATAATGCCACTATGGTTAAAGTGATTTCCATTATCAATTCAGATTATCTTCTCATTTCTTTTCTTTGACCTAGTAGTAAAAATAATTTTTTATTATTCTTCATTATAGTTGTATATAGATATTGATTTGGGATTGAGAGCAGAGGGTTGGAGATTCAATGATAACTTGATTTTCTTTTTGAGTACCTATTAAGGTTTTAAAAATCTACATTTATAAATTATGGACTAAAGGATTTTAGGTCTAAAGATTTGGTTGAATTTTATTCTAAGATCACTTCATTATATAGAAATAGAATTAAGTACATAATAAGTAACATTGGAAGTAATTCGTACGACAAAGTATAATACAAATTAACCACTTGTATTTATTTTAATTTAAACAAAATTTATGATATCTATATAGATAAAAAATGAATATATAACGAGTATAGTCAACGTGCAACGCACGTCGTATAAAAAACTAGTACTATATATAAAAAGTAGGAATGAAGGGGAAATAATGAGATTCCTGATAATGCCCTTAATGAAATTTAAAATGTTCTAAAATAACCTTATTGATGACCAATTAAATTTCAGTTTAAATATTATGCTTAATAGATAATTAACCTTAACTATATATGAATAAATATATTTTATTTTTAATTATTTTAATGTTATATAATAAGGCTATAATGAAAATTAAAAATTTTTTTATATACTATATATAATTTTAATTTTATTCAATTTAGGATTTAAATTAAATGTTAAAGCTAATTACATATTACATACTTCATATATTTATTATACACATTATTTTTCTCTCTTTAACTTAATAGATAATAAAATAAATTTATAATCTATAATCTACATACATGTGGGAATAGAGGAAGGAATTATGAGATTTCGTAAAGTAGCCTTAGTGTAATGTGGAATTCCTAACATATCATTTTAATTAATTTTTTATGCATTTTAATCGGAGAAAATAAGTCTATTTATCCTTTTGAAGACCCTTTTTAGTTGTATTTTTAATGCCTTTTAATAAAAAAAATATTCCATTTATAATTTTGAATATCCTTTTAATTAGATTTTTTATGCATTTTAATTCGAGAAAATATGTACATTTACATATATTCTCTATTTGATATTGTAATATTATTGTCCAATGATTTTCATAATTAATAGTCCTTTATGTTCTCATGTTATATTATTTTTTAGGAGGTAAATTGATAATCTTAATTCAACTATTGAAATGAAACTTAAATTCTATTAAATTATTATGTTATCAATTTTTTAAAATATGATTAAACACTTTTTATTAGACTATATTAGTTAATTACAATGAAATTAAAAAAGATTAAAAATATTATTTCACTTTGATTTTTTTGGAGAGGATGGTGTACACTTATTTAAATCATTTACATATTATTGTATTTTAAAATTTTTTAAATTTAACAAAAGCAATGGAAGTATAAAATTATGGTATTTGACTAATATAGAAAAGGAGAGTTTTTCTTTTTTAGTCTAATGAAATCTTTTTGAAAAAATATGCTATAAATGTTTGAATTTGCTATCATTTTTATTTTCAAATTTTTTATATTAAAAATGAAATAAAGAGAAAATTTGAAAACTCTATTTTTATTCATATTTTATTTTTTTATTTTTTAAATTTATAGAATTTTATTTAATTTTTCTATGATTTAATTGGATATGTTTTTTTAAATATTTTTTTAAATAGATATAAAGATAATTAGACCTTTAATATTTTAATATTTTTTTAAATATTTTTTATATATGACTTTGTAATTTTTGAATTTAATCTCATTTATATCTTTTTTTTTAAACTTGATAGAGTACATTCCATTATCAATATTATTGTTTACAATTTTACATATTGATTCTCATGTGAAGTTGAGAACTTTAAACAATTTATTTTTGGATTCTGTGTAAAACATGGTCCAAAATATTACATGCTATTGCTAATATCGGCTTAACTTCATCCGACGAAAATAATTGATGTGGAGATTAAAATCATATTTTATATTGTAGTTACGCAGAGTAAATCTTGATTTATTAGATTAAAATTATAGTATTGCCAAATTATAGAATATTTTGCAGCATGGTAAATGCAAATTTTTAGTGATTTTATATAATTAATTAACAATAAAATTATACTATTTTTTATTAAAGAGAAATAAAAATATCATTTTCTTTTCAGTTGGATATTACAAAAGAAGACATGTTACAAAATTTTATTGTATATATAAAGTGCAACATAAATTAATCTTTGTATTTATTTTATTATAAATAAAAATTTGTACTTTAATACTATATAAATAACAAAATTAAATAAGTATATAATGAGTAAATTCGATGTGCAACGGATGTCATAAAAGAACTAGTTAAATTAAAGATTGGGAAGGCTCAAAAATTTTAGCTTTCCATCTTATTTATGTTAATGTTTTAAAAGCTCTAAATTGTTCACTTAATTATTTCTTTTTTTTTTTTTTATACATGGGAGGTCCAATGGACTCGAACCCGGAACCTTCAAACCACACCTAATTGGCAATTATTTCTTCTAACTGTTTTCTCTTTCAAACCAATTTATATATTTTTGAAAATTTAGTTTAGAAAGAATTAGTTTGTATCCATAAGTCAATATCTCACTAGAAAAAAAAATTTCCAACAATTCATAATCTAAAAGTAAAAAATAAAACTTTAATGAGAAGATTATTTTTGTAATTTTCATATTTAATCTTACTTTTCAATAATCCCAAACTAAACAATACAAGCTTCCTAATTTTTGTCATTTACCTCAAATCCTCTTTTAAATTCACAAGCCACGAGACTCACATTTCCCCCTAAAAATTAATATTGCAAGATAACGTCGTAGACTCAAGATTTCTTGGTCAATTAAAAATAAGAAAATTCGTCTATTCCTATATATATATATCAACTTGTATCTGATTAGATGCCCCACGAAACTGCCAGTGAAGACCAAGACAATTAAAAATTTAAATAAAATATAATTAAATCAGAGAAAGATTCTCTGTCGTTTCCTGGAATTTATACATGAGAAAGATTCTTTCTAGTTCCAGGTTTTAAATACTCCCTCCGTATTGAGTAAGGTGTTGCAATTATAGTTTGCTATTCATTGAAAATTTCAAATAAACTCCAAAAGGAATTACCAAAGTTTGTTTATGGAAACACTTTCCTGCATTTTGTATATCTAATTCTCATAAACCTTGTCAACAGTCAATTATAACTTAAACAACCTGTCATTTTTTACAATATTAAAGACACATGTATCTTTATTTATATCAACTATGAATATTAAATTTGTTAGGCGTGTGAACGTTTTAAAATTCCAACGCGTCAATTAATAAGATAAAAACACAGACTCAATTTTTCCAATTCAACAAACCCTATTAATTATTTATAAATTGGTGACCTAGACTTTAACTGAAACTGGAAACCATTGACCAATTGAAGTTTCCACCAAATGGAACTCCCTCAATTGGAATTTAGTGTCTGTATATATACATACGGAGACCAAATGGGTTCGTTAACCTATTACTCAGTTTCACCTTCAAAATGTATACAGCATCTGAAGAAAACACAGTACCAATTCCTGTTTCAGGATTTCCAAACCCAAGTTCTGTACAATCGTATCCTCCTCAGCCTTATTATCCCTCGTACGACTCCACCAGTTTGCCTCGTCCAGGTGCGCCTGGAAAGTGGTCTACAGGTTTATGCCATTGCTGTGATGATCCTGCAAATTGTAAGTACTTGAAAACTGATCATCTACAAAAGATTTTTCCTTATATTCCACTTTTTTTTTTTTTTTGGTGGATTTTTATTAATTAAATTGTATATATGTTGTTGTTTTAGGTATGATCACTTGCTTTTGTCCTTGCATCACTTTTGGACAGATAGCTGAGATATTGAACGAAGGATCCACATGTAAGACTTACTAATAATCATTTTGCTACTTTCTATTAAATATTTTTTTGTTCTTTAGTTAATTTCAATTCAATAATTGGTAAAAGGACTGAACCGAACAAATACAATCAGTTTTGGGTTTAATTAGGTTCGGTTTTAACTTTAATAGAAAAAATTGAAAATTTTAAGTTTTACTTTAATTTTGAAATTTTAAAAACCAAATTGATTTAGCCTAAAAAATCAGTCCTACAATCACCAAGGTGAGGTTTTGTGCACCTTAATCGAGTAAGTTGTTCCGTAATTGAGTATTTTGCTTACATCCAAAAGACTTCTGCAGTTCTGTTACTATTGGTAAAAAGAAGAAGATGCTCCTTACATATGCAGTGGCGGATCCACTTCATAAAAAAAGGGATCACTTGATCCTTTTTTTTTTTTTTTTTAAATTTTCTAATATATATTTGTATTATCTAAATTAATTCATGAAATTTTAATTTATTTATGTTTTTGACCTTTTTTTTTCAAAAAATTATATATTAACCCAGGAAAAAATATTTTTAGATCGGCTACTAATGCATAAACTGAAAGTTTGTGTGGTTAAATTGCAGCCTGTGCTTCGAGAGGGGCAGTGTATGGATTATTATTGGCATTCACAGGATTTGCGTGCTTGTACTCGTGTTTTTATCGGTCAAAATTGAGGGGCCAATATGACTTGGAGGAAGCACCTTGTGTGGATTGCTTGGTACACTGCTGCTGCGAGACTTGTGCACTATGTCAAGAATACAGGGAGCTGAAAAGCCGTGGATTTGATATGGGGATAGGTACAATATTTTTACACACGTCTATAAGTTTTTTTCTTTATTTTTCGTCCATCTAGATTAAAATTATTTTTCCAAAAAAAAAAAATTGAATATTTAGTTTTGAAGTTTTGAATTTTTAATGAATAAATTATGTGAAATTAATTCATAAAATTCATTATAATGAATAAAAATATTATGAAAATTTTACAAAGTTATATACTCTGTTACAAGAATTCTATCAATTAACCTAAACATATTTAATTTCATAAAATTAAAAATAAATAATTACAGCTGAATTTTTTTAAAGCCTTAAATACAATGTTTAAATGTGAATTTATAATTGAATTTAATAATTTTTTTTTCAAAGAAACTCTAACATTTATTAATCACTATTAAAGTATAATAAAGCATAAAGAATTTATGATGCAGTCAATTATAAGGGTGTAATACTTTAAATAGTCACAAGTTAGACTGGTCAACTAGCTATATTTATATGTTTTTAATTCATTATACGAAATAATAATTATTTGTATGTTTGGTAATAGTAATTTATGCATTCATGTTTGGTAATAATAAATATTTACCAATAATAAATACTGGTAATAATAAATATTTAAATAATAAATATTTATATGTTTTTTAAAATCAAATTAATTAATTTCTACAGTTTTTTTCTGCGTCAATTTCTTAATTCGTCATGTTTGTTAGATTTTTAACATGATTGTTCTCATTAATCAAAGATAAAAAATATTATAATTAATTATTTAATCTCTGAAATTAATCGAAGAATTCTTCGCTAGTGAAAATGTATATTTTAAAGTCGAATTAGCCAGTCATTATTTATTATTATTTTGTTCTATTATTTTTGGGTAAATTACTATAATTAGCTCCACAATTTTATTATTTGTAAAAATACTTATTTGGCATCTTCCTTGCCCGCACGGTGTTACTCTACGGGAAATTGAAGGTTGGGAGGCCAATATGCAAAGGCAAAAGCGTGGTGCTACAATGGCTACGGCCCCAATGATGGCACGAGGGATGACAAGATGACTTGCTGCCATTTAAAGTGTTTTTTTTTTTTTCCTGTTGTGTAAAGTTCGTTTGATCGGTTGCATATATTTTGATTGTTTATTTGGATTCTCCAATGTATTAAAGCATATTATTACAAAGTTCGAGATTGTTTATTTGAGCTGAATTTTGAACCTTAAATCTGAATAACTGTCTTGTTGAGCTAAATGATTAAGTGGTATCAACAATTGATTGTTGAATGATTAAAAAGAAAAAGTGGAAGCACATGTAGTTGAGGGTGCATTGACTTGAAAGTTTTTTTAAACGGCTATTAATATATTTATAAAGTGAACGCTTTTAATTTTGTTGTATTTATAATTTGTAAATCACCTTAAATTAATTTAAATGTCTTTTTAAATATTTAAAAAATTGAGCTAATGTTTTCAAGAGTTATTTCCCCGTAAATGTTGTTATTTTTTGGTTTTGCTTCCCAACTTTGTAAAAAAAAAAAAAAATTTGACGTTGACTTTTTAATTAAATAATAATGCAAAATTAGGAATTCTATTTTTGTCTAGTTTTGGCCCATAAATTAATTTGGTTTTTAAATTAGTAATAAAATATTATACCTCTAAAACACAAAAAAATATAAAAAGAAGAAAAAAATATAATAAATTAATAACACTATTAGTCTCTTGAAGTGTGGCTTAAAACATAGTTATTGCCAAAAAAACGAAAAGAAAATCAAAGACTCAAAGTAGAGACTTGAGAGCAAGAGGTAGCAACACCACCCACAATTTCAAGAATTTAAAATCAAAATTCAGGTTTTCCTCTATGTAATTTATTGGCTTTTCATCTATAAAATTTTTATATTTGTCTATAAATATTTTTTCTAATGGAAAATTTGTTGGTTTTATGTATAATTATTTGTTTGTGGTCATCACAAAGCAAAAGCATTGTTTATTTATTCGATTATATTTCGAGTACTGGGTTTTTGTGGCAATTTTGCAAAAGAATTATTTTAAGAATTTTCTATCAATTCAATCCTGGAAGCAACTAGTGATATAGTCCCTAAGATAATTGTGAGTCGTTAAAGCAACTTCAAAACAACTAACATTTGCTATGTCTCATGTCACGTGAGAATTGAGACGAGTGTTTATATGTTGGATAAAGTAATTCTCTTTTCAAATTTATAGATTGTAGTAATATATCATATTGACATTCTGAAGTTATATTTTGGCTTGCTGAATTTATTAGACAAAGTTATATTCTTTAAGACTACATATGATACTTTATATCTGAATTTATAGAAATATTTTTATTTAGTAAAAAATTATTTCTAGATCCCTTAGGTTTTACAATATACATTAGTTCATCATTGCTGTTTGAACAAATTATTTCGGAGTCTCTAACATATGTCTCCATCTAACTATTTATCTTTATGTCGAAAAATGGACACTTTTTTCGTTAATTTTATATGAAAAGATTGAAATACCCATGTGAGACCTACAAAATTGATCCAACTCTCTACCTCCATACTCTCACCCATATTTTCTTCATCACTGCCATCACTAACACTACCACTAGAATCAAGATCTTTACTCTTAACTACTAGGTCAGGTGTAGGAATCAGTACATGCTCAATCAACGTTTCTAATGATTCTTCATCAAGATTGTAGTAACCAAGCAAAGAAAGACAACATATGTTGTGTAAAACTTGCTGTTAAAAGTCGTGACTGTGATTGTCAAATCCAACCCATATAAAAAACACTTGGATTCTTGCTTCTAAACGCGCGAGAGACAACAATAACTCTCGGGGATCAAAATCCCAAAAGACAGAAAAATCTCACTTCTTCTTCTCTCGCCTGCATTGGCTTACACGCAAAACAACACTACAGGTTCTTTTCTCCTTTTCATTTTGTATAGTTTTGTTTTCTTTCTCTCTGCTAAATATCAAGTTACCTAGGCATTCCAACCTATCATTTTTTGAGGAGATGCTTGAGAAAAATGTACTTACTTGGACTGTAATGATATTAGGAATAACATAAAATGGATTTGGGGAAGAGGGTTTAAACTTGTTTAACCATATTAAATTACTAGGTTTCTCGATTGGGCAAATTCAAAGGATGCTTTTTCAAAATATTCTCTTGCTCTAGCTTAATTAACAAATTCATCTCAGGCTCTTCCTTATTCAATCCTTCCCTCTTTTGCTTAGTCGGATTATTATCTATCCGAATTCAATTTTAATTTTGTAGTTCTCTGATTCTTTCAATTTACAATCAAAATCGTCACCCTAAACACTTTAGAAAAATTACTTGGTTTTAAATAGATACCTACGTAACGATGAAGATGCTCCTGGCCTCCGATGCCATTCCTTAACGTTTGGTGCTACAACCAATGCTTATAGACATTGTCTACTTCTTTCATATATTGAATACCCATTTGTAGATTCGTGAGAGGAGAAAGTGAAATGTTGAGGAAGGAGAGAGATAGAGATGGGTCCTATATAATAAGCATACTTAGGTCTTTTCATGTAAAATTAACGGAAAAAATCACTTTTTCGACGTAAGGACTAAAGAGTTAGGATTACCGAATAATTTGTTCCAACAACAATAATGGACTAATGTATTTTGTAAAATCTCAAGGACCTAGAAATAATTTTCCCTATTCTTATACAAGGAGGTGTGAGTAAATTTCTCAAACAAAAATCAATCTCTAATCAACAAGCTTCTTCAAAGCCCGATGAAGCTAATTTTCATGTTGAATCATCGAATTGCACAAAACAACCATGAGTTGAAATTAACTTAAAGGATCTTCCATTAGATCCTAGATTACACTCTAAAATATCACCCTATCAATCCTAATGATTAAGATAAGATCAGAAAATACTACTTGCAAAAAGGGCCTTGTCAACCTTGTCAACATGATTTTCTTAGAAGGCAAGTTAGAGTTAACTTTCATCGATTTTGTTCCACTTGATTTGATGAATATGATAATTGGTTAGAATATAGCATAGTAAAAGATATTGTATATTGCTAGTGTTACTATATTTTTAAGTGTGATATAGGAAAATCGAGAGGAGATGTTGGTTACAGAGGCATTTACGAATTGGAACAAGAAAGATATATTGAACCTGCACATTGTAGGTCAAATAGCTTACAACAATGGTAAGAGGAATTTTAAGAGTTTGATGAATTAAAGCCAGTACATTGAAAGTTGCTATATGCAATTTGATAAAGTTTGTGACTTATATTGAAGTCGATTAACTGCATCAATTGATTGTCTCTTTAAGTAGGGATTAGCTTTTCATGATCACAGTGAGTCAGAAAGTTTATCTAATCAAGATAACTTTCTTGAACTTTTCAAATTTCTTGATGATTAAAATTAGAGTTTAAAAGTTGTTTTGCAAAATGTTCCTAAAAATGATCAATAATTGCTCTTGATATTCAAAAAAACATTGTTATGTTGTTGCAATTGAGACAACTAATACTATAATATATTATCTTGAGAATAAATATTTTGTTATCATTGTGGATGAGTCACATGATATATCAAAGAAAGAAAGAAGAAATGATTGTTGCTTTGGTTATATAAACAAGTTAGAATGTATTGTTGAATGTTTTCTTAGTATAATGCATATTAGTGATACAACTACTTTATCAAAAAATAATTGAATTATTAGTTTGCAAGTATGATTTGATTATATCAAGAACTCATGGACAAGATTATGATAGTGCTAGTAATATGCAAGGTGAATTCAATGGTCTTAAGAGTTTGATTTTTGAAAGAAAAAAAATTCATCTGCTTTCTATATTCATTGCTTTGCTCTAGCAATTGCAACTCATACTTATTGCCATTTCCAAGGTTATATTAAAATTGCTTCTCTTTTCAACTTAGTTAATACTTTATTGAATGTTGTTGGTGGATCATGCAAGCATCATGACATGCTTCATGAAAAATAAGTTGCTAAAGTTAAAGAAGCGAAAAAGGAAAAATTCCTAGTAGATGTGGCTTGAATCAAGAAATTTGTCTTAAAAGGAGTATTGATATTCATTGGGGATCATATTATCACATCTTGATAAATTTAATTCTTTAATCTTCATCAATAATTGATGTGCTTGAAATCATTAGAGAAGATGGATTAAGTCTTAGATCAAAGAGTGAAGCTAATGGTTTGTAGACATATTATATACATTTGACTTTGTATTCACTTTGTATCTTATGAAATGTTATTGGGAATCACTAACGAATTGTCATGAAATTAGTTACTATTTTAAAGCATCGACAACAAAATTTGAGAGACAATAGATGAGAACCTTGATTGACCCAAGTATTTTTATTTTACAAAACTTGATATTGACATTCCAAATATAGATAACAAGTTTCTATCCAAAGGGAGATCAAGATGTAGAGTTCAAGAGATTATCAATTGAGTTGTCTGTAAAGGGGAAAATTATGTAGATGTATGAATGATTTCAGATGTCTTCTAATTGTACTCAAAAACATCATAATCGAAAATTTTTATTTTTTTACAATGCAAAATCATTGGGCCGTCTATAAAGGGGGAAAATTGATTGAAAGGGGAGCTGGGTATTTCAAGCTGGAGCAAACCGGAAGGATAGAGGTTAACCAGAACACCATAAGATTCAACTTACATATAATCTCTTTCCATTTGTACAATCCATTGTCATTCCAGATAAGCTCCTCAAATTTTTGCTTCTAGAACTCCCACTCCATTTTCGTATGATCATTCTTCATTGAAACATAATCTCTTACATTCTAATTTGTCTATGGGTTGCTTTGTCACCTGCACAGTCTCAATTTTATGCCTCGATTGCATTTCTTTCCACTGGGGATTAAAGATTTACAATGTACATGGATTCATAGCTATTTTGATTTCGTGAAAGGCAGGTATGATGGATGGAGGTTTAGCAGAATTGCCTTCTAAAAAAGAGATTAAATAGCAGTACTCAGTTTCCTCTTTTTTTTTTTTTTTTTTTTTTTTTTTTTTTCTGCCATCGTTATCCCTCCATTTAAACATCAAATTACATATACTACCCTCGTACATAACTTATACGTAGTATAACGCAAGTGCTCTACCGTGTGGAATGCATCCACCTATCAGCGCCCTTATGTAAAATTGTAAATCAAATAAATAATTTGTTTTTTAAATTTTTACTCAGTACCAAATAAACTATTTTTAAATTTAGATAAAAATTAACTAATATTTTTTCAGAAATTTTCTTTGCTGAAATGCTTTTACCCGCCAAATGAATAGCGGTTTGAAAACGAGCACTGCATCAGTGCCTCGCATTGGCAGTCTCTGAACTCCAAAAAGCAGCAAAACATGTCTTCATTGGACGAGGAAGAAGGAGATGAGGAGGAAATTCTCTCACCGTCCGATCCAAGCGATTCCAGTGACGAGTACACCATCAATCCAGAAGACTATCCTGACGATGAGCACGAAGACGGTGGACCCGGGCCTGTGGCTGAATGTCCGTCTGACGAAGATCGCAAATCAAAGAATGTGGACGCTCTCGTGAGGTACTTTCAATTTATCGATAAAATGCCCAAGTTACATTGACAAGCGCTGTTTGTAAGACCTAGGGTTTGACATTTTAGCTGATTTCAGGCTTCTATTATATGTTTTAGTTAAGTAATTGTGAGTTCCTTTTTTATCCCTTTTGCTTTTTGTTGCTTGGAAGATGGGAAGCTTAGGTCGCTTCACAAGTTGGGAAATCGAAAGGATTTGACAAATCTCAGTTGTTGGAGCCTGGAGGTTTTTGATTCTTGAGTTTCCATGTGATCAAAATTTTTTAATAGACAAGCAATTCAGCCTCACATTCGAATGCAAATTCTGTCTGTTATTTTAACTATTAACAAGTTAATGTTTGCGATTGGCTATAGACCTGTAATTTGCTTTATTTTAGTATAGGGTTTCTCATTCACACCATTGTTCTTAAAATGTGTAGTTGTCAATTAGGATCAGCAGTACTGAGTTCTCAGTTATGGTTTTCACCAAGCAAATAGTTTGCTTGAATGGAATTTGTTTATGATGCTGAATGTTATGACTGTGATTCACCAGAGGCAATCTTGTTGTAAGGAGACAATCATTACTGCCCCGAGTTCTTTCAGTAACAGGAGGAGCGGCCATTTGTAGGAAACCCTTTAAACCCCCATGTGCCAATGGATATAAAGATGGAAATGAAAAGCTCACGCGTCGACTTTCGGCCAGGAAACGATTTGTTCCATGGGGTTCTTCGAGACCAGTTTTGGTGGCAATAACTAATAGACTAAATGCATCAAATATCATTGGGAAAGATGTAGTGGAGGAAAGTGTGAGTTTGCCACCTGGAATAGATCCTTTAGTATTGTGGCAGCCTGAAGATGGAGCTGGTAATTTAGCACCAATAGTGGTAGATCCGTTGCTTGTTCAGTTCCTTCGACCCCATCAAAGGTATTAACATAATATGAAATCTAAATTAGTTCTGGAATTGTGGGGTGTCTCATATAAATCTTTGTAATGGAAGTATTCTCATTCCAATTTATGTGTCCAGGCTAGTTTAAAATGAAAGTTTTCTATTTTCCCCTTTTGCTGTAGTAAAATCTTTTGTTAACCTTGTTGCAGGGAAGGGGTTCAGTTCATGTTCGATTGCGTTTCAGGAGTATATCGTGATACCGATATTAATGGATGTATTTTGGCCGATGACATGGGGTAAACATCTCATCTTTTATTAGCTCAAAAAGCAATTTTTTTTTTTTTTTTTTTTTTTTTTTAAAAAAAAAAATTGGTGTTTTGCTTTCTTTTCCAGTTTGGGAAAGACATTGCAATCAATCACGTTGCTATACACTCTTCTTGGTCAAGGGTTTGATGGAAAGCCTATGGTTAAAAAAGCCATCATTGTTACTCCAACGAGTCTTGTGAGTAATTGGGAGGCTGAAATCGAAAAATGGGTAGGAGAAAGAGTTAAGCTCATAGCACTATGTGAAAGCACTAGAGATGATGTTGTCTCTGGAATTGACAACTTCACAAGTCCTCAAAGCATTTTGCAGGTAGAAATATTGACTATTAATCTGCATTTTTCTGGGAAATATGTTCTAATTCGAGGAATCCCCCTAGGTTTTGATTGTTTCATACGAGACTTTCCGGTTGCATTCATCAAAATTTAACCATAGTGAATCTTGCGACCTCCTTATCTGTGATGAGGCTCACAGGCTCAAAAATGACCAGACAATAACAAATCGGGTAAATGACGTATTATCCTTGTTATGTGTTTATTTTCACACGTAACTTTATTGTTCTTTCTCTGAATGTATACATGAACATTTCTCTGGCATAGGCTTTGGCTGCTCTCTCCTGCAAGCGCCGCATTTTGTTGTCAGGAACTCCAATGCAGGTGTGAATCATTCATTCAATAGATATCTCACTGTAGTTTGAAACTGCAGTTTTTGTTACTCTTAATAATACTCTCCATTCCTAACCTTGCAGAACGACCTAGAAGAGTTCTTTGCAATGGTAAACTTTACTAATCCAGGAATTTTGGGTGATGCTGCATATTTTCGTCGCTATTATGAGGTGAGCTCTATTTGCAATCTAATCATATATTCCTTATCTCTGAGATTGAATTATATTTAACAGTGTTGGCATTGTTTGTTTAAATTGGTCTCTCGTTTGTCTTTATAAAGCAGAGATTATCTAGAAGCTTGCAGTATATAGGCTTCTGGTCCATATAATAGTGAGATTTAACATTACGCACTCCTATAGCTTTTATGAACTAGCTGATATCCATCAGACAAATGTATATCAGTGCCTTATTTATGCATTTATTATTATTGATTAAGCTATTTTACTTGCCTGAAAAAAAAAAAAAAAAGAAAATTAATTCGTAACGGGAGTTATTCCATTTTGCTAAAATTCTGATATTTGAGATTTGTGCTATGCAACTTTTGCATTAAGTGATATCTACGACTACAAGTTCTTCTGTTTTCCTGTCAACTTTATTTGTTAATGTACATGTACATATACATGAGCCAAGTAAATATATCCTGGAAGGTAGGTTAAGCCATTCTAATTAATATATTTATAGTTACAGTTATGTTGTGTTTTCCAAGACTCATATTTTGTCATATGGAGAAAGGTTACTCCAATAATAGTGTCACAATATCAAAGTTTGTAACGTCAATTGTGATTACCATCAGCAGTATTTCTTTTTCTTTTGTTTTTTTCACTAATCAGAGCAGTTAGCTCTCTTTCATAAGAACAATTAGGTCCCTCTTGTGCTCTGTTGATCTAAAGATATTTCTCTTCTGTCATTCTTGGTAACCATGTTCTCTAATCTGGTCTGCTTCTGAAATCCATTGCAATTTTCTTTCTTTATTTCACTTGCTAAGTACAGAGTCGAACTTGGATTTGAAAACGCCTTATTTCGTTTCGTTTCCCTTCTGATGATTAATCTTGGTGATTTTCTGGTTACCTTTCCTATATCTAGTTCTGTTTGAGATGAGTTACAGTGTTGATAGAGAATTATGTGGGAAATATAAATGGACTTGCATTGCACAAGCACCAATGCTCAACAAGAAACTTTGCTTATCTGTTGCATATCTGACACTATTTGTTCATGTATATATAAACTGTTGAGTATATTGGAAGGACAGACTAGATCATTGTTGAATATATAAATGCACAATTTTCCAGTGTTCCCAATTTCGTCATATAGAGAAAAGTTGTCTTATCGAATGGCGTTTGTTCAAGTGTTCTTAGCAAAACAAAATGTAAAATTACTCTTGAACTGAGAAAACCCTATATGGTCGTTGGCAGTGAGTTTGGTAACAATAGATAGATATATCTATCTTGAGTTTTTCCTTCTGCATTGGCAAAGCTCATTGAATATAGGTACTTTTTAGAAAGGTGTTTTAATCCCAGGAGTATTTAGATGATTTGAAGGCCAGTCTTTCATTAATGTTTCCTCTACAATCTGTATAAAGAAAGCCGTCATATTCGCTTTGCTAAACGCTTTTACTAGTATGCCTGATGGATACATTGGACAGTGGTAACCATGTGGTGATTAATTTGTTCTGTGGCGTAGGGGGAATAAAGCTTATAATCTGCTGTATTCTTTTATTGACTGATTTTATTCTGTAGTATTAGAGATTCACATTGATTCTGAACTGATCTAAGAAAATGCTGTTTCAACTTATAAAATTCATATATTATATTTTAACATTTGATGTAATTTTAACTTCTCATTTACTAGTGAGGCATGAGACATCATTTATAGAATATTGGAGGCTTATATTTGACTATGGGGCATAAACTAAGATAGCCTTTTATGTTCTAGTTATTTGCCATAGAACACAGCAGTCAGAAATGAGATGGTACATTTTTCTTCGGGATATGAATTGGTCGAATGCATCTTTCTTTCACATGATTTGTTTATGATCTTAACGTTTGTTTTTAAGCAACAAGCAATTATATATGCCTTTTCTGTTTCTAAGTTTTGTTCCTTATAAAATATGAAGACGCCAATTATTTGCGGAAGAGAACCAACTGCCACAGAAGAAGAGAAAAAGTTAGGTGTAGAGCGCTCTGGAGAATTAAGTGCAAAAGTGAATCAGGTAATTCGCTTAGAAATGCAGATGCAATTTGCAAAAGCTGAATCATGTCACTGTTGTCTGCTAATTGTGACTTCAAATTATGCAGCGGTAGTAATTGTTCATATAAAACATGTCTGGCTAGTTTTTATTTTTTTAAAACAATAAGAATTGCTTTTACTCTTTCTCATATCTAGCTAAAAATTATTTCAGTTCATCTTGAGAAGGACCAATGCATTACTATCAAATCACCTGCCACCAAAGGTATGGATCTCGTGATCTTGTGGTACCTTTTGTTAAATGCCACTATCTTCTTCCTTGTGAAAGCTTCATGAGCCCAAGAGACCTTGGTTCCAATAGTGTTTTGCGCTTATTGTGTATGCTGCTTTTAGCAACACTGGTTAAGCAATGTAACAATGTTCTTTTTAAAAGTTCATATCTTTGGTAACAATAATGTGATATGCCATTTCAAAAGCTCCTTACTTTTGCAACTCAACAATGAGTTCCGTAAAATAATCTTCTAGATATGCCAACTGTTCATTGCTGGACGGTGACAAGCTTTAACTCCATCATTTAAGCTGTGCTTAGTTTCTTGAAATGATCTTCTAGATTTGCCAACTGTTCATTGCTAGATTGGGACAAGCTTGGTCATTGAAATGATCATTTAAGCTGTGCTCCTATTTTCACAGCAAATCATATTGTTTTTGAATTAGTGTTCTTGCTTTATTTTCTTGTCAAATTATTTTTCTTGAGAGTTGATCTTTTACACCATTTGGTAAAAATGAATGTAAAATCTAGAATTTATTTGAATTTCCATGTAATGATAAACTTAAATTGAGGAACTGAATTGAAATCAATTCTGAATAATCTACTAATAAATCTAGAACTCAATTAAATATCTGATAATTGTGTAAAATACCCTTAAAGAGAGATAGAGATAGAGATAGAAAGAGGGAAATGGGAAGAGAGAGAGAGAGAGAGAGAGGAAAAAGGAGAGAGGAGGAGAGGAAACGATGAGAAAGAAAGATAAAGAGCAAGAGATAAACGAGGGGGAGAGAGAAAGAGGAGGAAATGAAAGAGAAAAGGGAAGGGTGGGGGTGGGGAAATGAGAGAGAGAGAGCATTTCAGTCCAAAATTTTTGTTGTATAAGTTCTGCGGAATTCATTTGAAAATCCACCAACTTGATGGAAATTGCTTTCTATTAAATTCGTAAAATTGAAATTATGGTCTTTTACATAGCATACATCAAAATATGATATTTCAATTGAATTCCACCAAATTTTGCTAAATTCATTTATGCTTTTTTTTTTTGTGGAGGGTGGGGAAGGAGGGCATGTCACATTTGCATCACTTTATAGCAGTATGGCGCATATAAACTGTGATTATGTTAAAAAATTGATATTTTGATATTCTAAATGATGCCTCCCTTGCAGATTGTTGAAGTGATCTGTTGCAAATTGACTCCTCTCCAAACAGATCTATATAACCATTTCATACATTCCAAAAATGTGGGTTTGTGCTCTTATTTTAGATAATACAATTTAATTATGTACTTTGGAATTTGGTGGTTTATGACATGAATGTCGGCAATTAACCCATTTGTTTTGTCACAATTCCATAAATAGGTTAAACGAGCAATCAGTGAAGAAGCAAAGCAGTCAAAAATTTTGGCTTATATTACTGCTCTTAAGAAGCTCTGCAACCATCCAAAGGTATAAAAGAACTTACAAGAGTTAATTGTCTTGGGATTTTGCTTTGACCTAATTCTATGAAAGTTAAGCGGAACTTATAGCTTTTCTTGCATTGGCTAAAGTGCTCTCCTCGTAATATCTTTTTATGCTCTCCTTGTAATATGCTTTTATGTGTACATAGGTGTGCATGGCGCACACAGTGAAAGTGATGAATTAACTGGCTTCTATCCGTGTGAATATATTTTAATCTGACATAAGTTTTGGCAAGCAGCCTTACTCATTTTGGAATGAAAGTGGGGTATGCACCTTTCAAAATGCTAAGATTCCTTTGGCATCTGATGTTTTTGACATGAAAGGACTTTTTTTTTTTTTTTTGTCAGAACTGATGCTATTAAGAACATTCTTTTTTATTTCTTTATTTACTTTTTAGATAATATTGAACTCAATCGTGGGATTCCCCGAGGAAAGCTTGGTAAATAATTCATGAGCGTACAGGTGTTTTTGTTAAAACAAAGTTTCTCCATTTTAATTGAAGAATTTGCATAGATATAGTGCTTGGGAAGGCTGTGTTTTTGTCCTTTTCAATAGTACCTAATATGAGAAGCCTTGTGCACAGGCATATGTTTCCTAATATCAATGTTAAGGCTGCAGATACAGGAAACACTAAGCTTTTGGTATTCAATTTCCAAAATCCTTATTCACTTTATGCAGTAGGGAAATGTACCATTTGATAAATTATTGAGTCGCAATTATGTTATGATCAATGCATAATATTGCTACTGTTAATATAGATGATGAAAAATAGAAGTGAACATTAAGTGCAGCATAAAATAATTTGTTAAATTGCAGTTCAGATAGCTGCCTAATATTGTGAGTGACGGACTGCATTCATTATTTCTAACACGCTTTCTTCTTTTGAATGGAATTGAGTTCACATCCTTATTTTGTTTTGAAACTGGGAGAATTCAAAAGTACGATCGGGCTTTCGCCCATTGTCCAAGATTCCCCTCTGCTGCCCCGTAGAAGTGAGGATCTGGAAGAGAGGGTTGATGGTTATGCAATCTTAGGACAGTGAATCACAAAATATTAACCGTGAGCCACCTAAATTCATGGTTAAGCTATTTAAACCTAAGATTACAAATTTAGTCTTTTCTTCATTTATTTGCTAATTTTGTCTGTGCATGGCTGTTTTTAGTTTTCTTTTGTTTTTCCTGAAATGTTTTGATCCTTCTATTTGATTTCTAATCTGTGTATGAGCTCATAGTCCTTTCTCATATTAGATAGATTACCTATGCAGCTCATATATGATACCATTAAAAATGGAAGTCCAGGAACTTCAGGGTTTGAGGACTGCATACGCTTTTTCCCTCAAGAGATGTTCTCTGGGAGGTAAGCATTTATGTCATGTTTTATGTATTTCTATCCTCTTCTTTATGCACATTCTTACAGCTTTTCTTTTTCTTCTTTATTTCTTACTTGCTTTCTTTTCCACTTTTATTGCTAGATCTGGTACATGGAGTGGTGGTGACGGAGCGTGGGTTGAACTTTCTGGTAAAATGCATGTTTTGGCTCGATTACTGGCCCATTTACGCCAACGGACTGATGATCGAATAGTTCTTGTTTCAAATTATACTCAGGTAGTTTTACATTATGGTTCTTGCTAATCATTGTTTTCAAAAGTAAATCTATGGATAAAAAATTCTTCTGTTTCCTTTTGAATATTGAAATGGCTGGTGCTTTCTAGACTCACCGCTCTAAAATATGCTGTTGTGGAAGAACTGTTAATTTGTTTTAGTGGTGCAGACGATAAGGCTAAATTGAAGTTTTCATAGTGAAAATTGTCATTTCAAGGAAAGTTTTATTAAACATAAAAAGTAAAGGAATTTAGATAATAATAGAAGCATGAACTTATTAATTTACCAACCACTTCTGATCTTTTATAGCCATTACTAGCCACCAATGGCCACCCCTAACCACTGAGAATACAACCACCAAAGTTTACCACTTATGGTGAAATCTTTAATTCTCTACTTTTTGTGAAATTTTTCTCATATTTTGTAGTCTTGAATATTGAAAGACGCTTATCATTTCAATGTGTCGCAAATGTTAGAATAATAACTTCTAGTTGCTTTTCAGTATTTATAACTATAGAAAATAAATTTATTTTTTCAGAAAATGCCTTTTCACATTTTTTTTTAGATGAGTTTTTTTCTTTTTTGGAAAACAAACAGAGACTAAGAATCAGCCCTTGCATCATTCACAATTATTTGCAACTGAAATCGTTTCATTTAGCATTTATTCACAACTTTCTTAGTGGAGGGCGTGAGGTTTGGCTATTGTTTCCTCACAATGTAAAATGGCTTTTGGTCATCAGACCTTGGACCTTTTTGCTCAATTATGCCGAGAAAGAAGATATCCGCACTTAAGGCTTGATGGAACCACATCAATTGGTAAAAGACAGAAGCTAGTTAATCGCTTCAATGATCCATCAAAGGTATTGACTGCTTATTGATTACATATTTGCAGATCTGACTTCTTTTTTCTGAAGTTGTTAGTGGGTGAGAAAGGGTGTGGTGTCAGTGATTCAGTTCAATTAAAAAGCTATTTCAACTCCTCATACTGCAGGACGAGTTTGTATTTCTGTTAAGCAGTAAAGCTGGTGGTTGCGGCCTTAATCTAATTGGTGGTAATCGACTTGTCTTATTTGATCCTGACTGGAATCCAGCCAATGACAAACAGGTAATTAATTAGAATAGTCCCTCATGTACAACTTCCTTGAGTTTAAGAGCCATATTGATCTCCATGAGTTCTGATTTATCATGCAACTCTGTCAACTTCCATAATTAGGCTGCTGCTAGAGTTTGGAGGGATGGACAGAAGAAGAGAGTATACATCTACCGGTTTCTGAGTACTGGAACAATTGAAGAAAAGGTTTGCTAAGCAGCAACTGAGTTGATGTGGCCACTAGATTCCATTCTCTTCTTGCTTGATCTTTCAAAAAGGCAAGTGACAATATGTACATTGACATTTCTCTAAATTTTTGTAGGTTTACCAGCGTCAAATGTCAAAAGAAGGACTTCAAAAAGTTATTCAACACCAGCAAAATGATAGCCTTGTGGCACAGGTTTTTTTTAATGTGTGTTGTATGCTAGATATGATTAGTGTTCATACCTATATATGTAGCATTAATATGGTTGAATTTCAGGGAAACTTTCTTTCAACAGAAGATTTACGAGATCTGTTTACATTTCATGGCAATGCTAGGTAATTTATGCTCCCAAAATTGAAATATATGTCATGATTATAAAGTGCAATTTATTGATCCATTGGGAAGTTATAATAAAATGTCGTTTTTGTGATTACCCACTTCATGGTAAAAACTATAGAGAGAATACTATTATATATATATATATATATATATATATATTTATGTAACATAGTTTTCATGAAATTTATTAGCAAGATGTGTATTTTTCTTGCATTTTTTTTTATCAGGTTTGCAGAATATATGGTATTAATTAAAGATATATAAACTAGGAAGTGTAATAACTCTGTACTAGGACAACCAGGAAATAGAAAGATGAAAAGAAAATCATTTGCAGTGAATCAAGCATTAGTTGAGAAGTGAACATTGTATATTTACGTTGTCCCTTTAAGCGAAGACAAGCTATTGAAAATGTACTCATCATTAAAGAAGTTAATAGACTTTAGTATCGACATATCATTTCAATGTTGAGCAAAATATCTGTTTTTGGAGGGTCTTGATACAATACCATGTACATCTATTTTTAGAAATTTTTATTATATATCAATATATCAAAAGCTTTTATCAATATTTCATAATAATTTGTTTTATCATGATATTTTAAATTATTGAGATGAGGAAATGTTTAACAGATGAAAATTTTGATAGTTTTTAATTTGGTGAGCATCAGAGATTGAAGGAAGACTTTACCATTGTAGCTCAGATTAAATACGTGACCCATTGGTGATCTACAATATATGTATAAAGAAAAAAAAAAATTATCAGCACTTCAAACACATGTATGCTATATTGTTTTCATGATACTGTAATATTCCAAATCTATTTTGATTTTGATATATAGACTTGTGTATCTAAATTTTTTAGTAATTCCATAAATTTATTTATTTATTTATTTACTTTAATTTATTTAGACGATGAATTGCTGTGATTTCTCTGTATGCTTGAATGAAGCAATTTGTCTTCAAATCAACATGGTTGCATAAAAATTACTGGTCATGGATCACTGCATGGCATTTATGACTACAGTAGCACATTATGTGTCCTTTTGTATCACATTTTGGCTGCATACACCAGTAAGCTTGGACTTGTATCTTAATTCTCCATCCTCACAAATTTTTGTTTCTAATTATATATCTAGGTCTGAAATACATGAAAAGATGAATTGTCCTCGCTGCCTATTTCGTGATGATGGTGTTGGGAATTTAACGGAGGCAGAAGAATCAATAGGTGGGAGTCAGTCTGACCACGAGGTGTTTGATATTGGTGGATTTGCAGGAATTTCTGGAATTTTGCACGAGTTAAAGAATTCAGAGAAGCAGGTCAGTCAACAACTAGCAACAGGATATACAGTTGTTTCGAGTGTCTGATTTGTTTTTGAACTTCTATTTGACACTCAATTTTCAGGTGGGGACTCCACTGGAAGAGGATTTGGGTAGCTGGGGACACCATTTTCACTCCTCAACAGTGCCAGATGCTATACTTCAAGCTTCAGCTGGTGATGAGGTAACAACGTTTGGAGTTCTTTGTTTTGTTTGATTATCTTTATAGTGACCAGGGAAGATGGGAAAGTTCATTAGCAATTTTTTTTTTCCTTTTCAAAAGAATCTTTTTACAGCCTGATGAATTCTTTTACAAAAACCTGATCAAGTTAAAAAGGATAAACCTGCTGCAGAAAATACTGAAAAAACGAGTGAAGCGTCTCCTCTCAATGAGGCGGAAAATTTGTGAATGTAAGGCTTTGTTTTGGTATAAAATGGATTTTAAACAATTTTATACTTTGGAGTTTCATGTTTCCAATTTTCTATGAATAAAAATGTTCATTTTACTCCCATGAATTGGATTTTACAGAATTAGATATAACTTTGTAAATAAATTCTATACGTTAAATTAATTCATGCTAGCTAAAGGAATAAGGGCACATACTCTTGTAACAAAAGTTTGTATTATTTTCATTTTCTTCTTACATCCCATTCTGTTGATTAAAAAAGAGCTAAATTATGACGTAAGTCGCTGTATGTTTCAATTGACCCGTTTCGGGAAATAGAAATGCAGTAACTATTGTTATTTATCTAAAAATGCCATTGCAGGTCACGTTTGTTTTTACAAACCAGGTAGATGGGAAGCTTGTACCTATTGAATCAACAGCCAGTCCAAAGATGCAGGAGATACAAGGAAACAAGAACCAACTCAATAAGGAAAATCTTGACAAAAATTCCAAGTTAATGTTCCAACACAAGCAACCACCACAATCTGTTTCCCTCAGCGGAGATTCTGTGAGAGTTTCATTATCTGCCCCTTTTAAGATTTCACAAAGGGCAGCTGTAAAACGAGCAAGAACTTCTTTGGATGGAGCAGCAAATGCAGCACTCAAATCCAAACTATCTTTTGCAAGTCAATTGCCATTGAAAAGCTTATCCCCTCATACTAATACTATACAACATGATGATGATTTTCAGTAATTTTTTATTTTTACTGAAATAAAATTTTCAATTCTTTTTCTTCATCAAATCAAAATTGCTTATCATGATTAATACAATTCCACCAAAAGGTTCCCTTTAGTTCAAAATGATCTATATGTAGAATCAGAACAAGTAACTGCTGAAATTTGTGGGCGGGGTAAGTTGTGCAAGTAGCCTTTCAGTGCATGCATTGGCAAAAAACAATTAAAAGACACTTGAGGGATTGCTAGAGATCAATTGGAGTGAGCTATTGGTCCCTAAATTTATTGTAGCATAACATGGTCAAAGTGAGCTAAGGTGTTGGCTTTCTTGGGAGACTTTTTACGGTTTAGGTCCTCAGATAAATGGTAAATTACTAAGAATATCTTGAAGTTTGGCCTAATATCAATTTTCAGGCTTACTGTTTTAAAATAAGTTACATTAGTCTTTAAGATTTATTCATGATTTGACATTTTATTTTTGATGTATGAGACTAAATTTTTAGTTACTGTTTAATTTCTAATACTTACACCTCATTATATTTTAGTTTCTTGCAAGTTAGTCTGAATGTTTCTATCATAAACATTGTAGTAAATTAAATCATACACATACACACATATAATACAAAGTGTCAAGTTATAAATATTTTTTGATTTTTTCTATAAATTAATTCAGTATTGAACAAGCTAATCCTTGTTTCTTTTTTGAAAAATTAGTAGATGAAAAATAATTCAGAAGTATTTGATTAGAGACTAAAACTTTTATAACCTTTAATAATATTTCTAATAGTGTTTTTTAATAATAATTCAGTTTCAAACAACGTGAAATAAACTTGAGTTCAGGTTTTTTTTCCCCTTGGTGCGAAATCTGGCAAATGACCACATAAAAGAAAGAAAGAAAGAAAAAAAGCCTACATTTTTTGCCTAATTGTAAATTTTTACCTTGAACTTTGTGATTAATTGAATTCTATCCTATGCCCTTTTTAGCTATTTAGCTCTAAAATGCGAAACTTAGTTGCAGCTTTTTCCTGAAAGCATTTTGAGTTAAAACCAGTGGGTACTGCATTCTTAAGCTAATTCATTTTGGTTAGCTTAAGGATAAAAGCAGGGGGGTAAAATTGCAAAATGTTACAAAGTACATGAAAAAATTGCCTATTAAGGCATTTTTTTTTTCTTGTTTTTAAATTTGTAACGCTTAATGTTTGTAATTTATTATTACAGTATTTTTTCAAAGGACACCAATAAATACACATCTTGTCTTCTCTCCAGCTGTAGACATTAGTTATTATGTTTTTTCAATTTATTATTTTAAGTTATTTACACAAAAATTTTGAGTTTCTAAATTGGAATATTTACATTTCCACTTGCGTATTAGCAAATTCATATTTGATTTTTCTACTAAAAAGTTTTTTTGCCTAAGATTGGATTGATGGTAGAATTGAATCTGCATTAGAACTTGAGTCTGATGGGCTGCAGCTACTGCAAATGTTGATATCTGCTATTTTTCCATAAACCGAATATGGGACTCGTCTCTTTTCTTTGCACAACTTGCTTCAGAATGTTTCTGAGTGGAGATGCTCTCATACTCCTCGTAAAGGCAATGAGGTATCTCATGCTCTCTCTAAGTTAACTTTCTCTTTTTTAGATGTTTCAATCTGGATTGAAGAGGTTCCAATTTCTATTTCTGTTCTTATTATGGTGGATTCATTCGTTTCTTCTTAAAAAAAAAAAAAGAAATTTATGATAAAATTATTAAATTTCAAAGCATTTCTTTTTTGTCGTTAGCCATTAATCTTCAAGCTTTTTTTCTAAAAAAAATGCGAAAGAATTTTATAAAGCGATTATGTTATTTATTAACTTGTAGTTTCATTTGCATGAAACGAATATTATTTTGTTAAGAATTTACTGGATTAAAAAATGGTTTCAATAAAAAATATTTAAATAATCAAAAGAATTTTCACCTAAACACAAATCATTTTTGTGGTTTTGATGCAAATTAGTTTTAATATTGATAATCGATATATTGGTATCATCTATACTAGCTGTTTTTTTAACGCGGCATATGATTTCGGAATATGATCATTTATAAAATTGATCAAATGACTTACTAACTGTAGAATAGGTCAAATGTCAAAAAAAAAAAAAAAAAAAAAAAAACTGTAGAATAGGTCATCAACAAGTGGGATACATTCCTTTTTTCTATTATTAAATATATAAGTTACTATTTAATATTGTAAATTGAAAAAAAAAACTCTTTTCAACACAAGTATAAAAAATAAAAATTTCAAAAGTAAATAATTATCTAATAAATAAACCATTTAAAATTACAAAACAATAATAATTTTTTAACTTGTCTGATTGTTAAAACATTTATAATGTATTTATGTAATTGAAATTATATTATATATACATGACATCTCATTATTTTTAAAAATATTTTTAAATTAAAGAAATTAAAATTATATAAATTAAATATAATTTTTATATACTCAGAATTTTTTTTAAATAAAAATTATATAGTTTTAGAGTTCATGTAACATAAAAGATTCATGTAGCATGAATTTTGCAACCTTTAATTTTGTAAACTGGAATTTAGATTTGAGTTCATGTAACACAAAGTGCGTTAGACTTGAGTAAAAATACTATATATCATGCACGAACGAAGCATATTGATGTAAGATATCATTGGTTTAGATCTGCCATTGAAGAGAAGCAGTTCTAATTATGAAAGATTCATACAGACAAAAATGCTGCGGATATATTGACAAAGGTTGTTCCGAAGGAGAAGTTCGAACTGTGTGTCAAAGCGGTAGGAATGGAGAGTCCCACCATGTAGTCGGGAGAGGGAGAATTGTTGTGGATCCCTCCGACATGTGGGACACACACAAGTTTGAAGAAAGAAAAAAAAAGGGGGAAAGAAACGTTTTTTTTCTTTGTTCAAAGAAGGTTGCGCGAAGATGGATGCGTTAATTGCGTGCAGTCGATGGACGCGTTGATTAACGCATCCTCTTCTCCTATAAATAGGAGAAGTTTTCCCTCAACAAATCGAACAAAACAAAACGAAGAAGTCTACACAGTTAAGTGTAGAGAAAATTTTAGGAAAGGGTTCCTAAAATTGGGAAAGAGAGAAAATAGTGAGGGTTATAATTTTTTTTGGGTATTTTTGGAAAACACTTAGAGTGCCACTATTTTTGTAATCTCTTTTGTACCTACTATTTTTAATAGTGGAAGAATTATTCGGAGTTTTGTCTCGTGGACGTAGCCCATAACAGTTAAAGGGTGAACCACGTAAATCTCGGTGTCCCTATTTTTCATTTGACATTTACAGTAGTTATTTAATTTTTACCGTGATTATTATTTCTGGTGGATTCAGTCGTCAATATCCAATACGTAATTATTGATGGTAAATGTGGTAATAGTAATTTAAATTTTTATCGGTGTTATTAACTTTTATCGTCGGTAATTTTATTTTACTTCTACCACCGGCATTTTTCCGCGCCCACTCGGGATCAGTTATAATCCCAACACAGTTTTCCATCTGATTTCGTATTTGGAGCTAGTTCAGCTGCTTAGTAGGTGAGTCAAAACGCTATGTTTATTATTTGTATTGTTTGATAGCATAATATTTATATTAGTATCTAGAGTTTAAATGAGCAAATCCTGAAAAGTTACTCTCTTTAACGTTTGAACTGCTAGTTAAACAGCTAACAATTACTAAAATAGTTAATTTTGCTGAACAGAGTTTGTACAACAATTTATTTGGATAAATACATGTAAGGTTAACCTATTCATTTGCTTGCATTTCAAGTCTAAAGGAGCTGCCCATGTTGATGGCAAGGTACTAAATATTTGGGATTCCTTTACAAAGGAGCATCCTGGTCTCTCTCTCTTCTCTCACTTTGATTTGAAGAATTACTTTTTTAACACATAAATACAAAAATTTTCTTCTCACGTGTTTTCAATTAGGTTGAAGTATTAATTTTTTAACACATACATACAAAAATTTTATTTTCATGTATTTTGAATTAAAATAATAAATATATATTGATGGCTTGGCAGAAAAAATTTGGGATCATAGCACTAGAGATGTAGCTGATGATTTTTACCATCCGCGTAAGGTATAATATTATCGGAGTTAATCACTTTATAAGAGATATACTAATTAAACATAAGCGAATATGTATTCTGAATTGATCCTTCTAATTAGCCAAAATAATATAATGGGCTACACCACCTGATTGACTGATTTGATTTTTTTTTTTTTTTATTAATTATATTCTTGACAAAGAAAACATTTGGTGATCGGGTGAAGGACCGGTGCACATTAAACTAGCCATATTCTTATAGCATAAATGGGTACAATGGAGGTACATTCGCCCCTGGTCGATGCTCTAAATACATGGGGAATTGCACTGTTGGTGACTCTTCTAGAGAGCCATATCTTGTTGCCCATCACTTGCTTCTTTCTCATGCTACTGCTGTTAGATTGTAGTAGCAAAAATATCAGGTTTGTATTTTAAAATAAGGCTAAATCATTATAAAAAAAAAAAAAAAAGCCCGAATTTTGACACTTTGGAAAAATTTAGTCAATATTTTTGAATTTTATCAATTACCACTTTAGACATTTTTTTTCTTTTCAATTACGACCTTCGTTCAGAGTCTATCAGCTTATTGCTTATTTTGTCATTAATTGCTCCACAATACGTCAAATCACTAGTTATTCTTTGGCCATTCATCCTTGCTTTCAAAATTTGTAAGTTGGGAGATTGTTTTGTTGAGACAATCTTCTTTTCATCTGATCACAAGCTTGGAAGAATTTAATGTGGAGCAACTCGCAATTGCACCATCAGTGATCCTAAAGTCTACAAAGTAGGTTTATTTGCCCCAAAATTGTATCACTCGACACACCTAATTGGATTCTAACGGATGACATAGTTGACAATAAAAAAACATACAGGATATTGATTGATTAAAAGAGTCGGACTTTTTTTGGTGATTAAGCCTTAAAACAATATTCCTTTTTAATTATTGAGCAGATTGTGAAATAATGAATGTTATTAAGAAGTGCAAGCTATTCAAAAAGGACAAATTGGGGTAACTATAGTGACCCATTGGTTTATACCAGAGTCACCATCATCAGTAGCAGACCAGAAAGCAGCCATGAGAGAGATTGATTTTCTTTTTGGTTGGTAAGTTTCATAATTAGTATTTTAAATTATATTATTTATAATTTGCTGATCCTGAAAATTTTGTGTAGGTTTGCTCATCCAGTCACATATGGTGATTATCCAGAAGTAATGAAATCTTTAGTGGGAGAACGACTGCCTAAATTTGCTAAACGACAATCTGATATGCCAAAAGGGTCTCTTGATTTCTTGGGAGTAAATTACTATACCACATATTTTGTTGCAAACAATCCTATTACCAATGCCAATAAAGTTGGAGCTCTGTAGTCAAACCACTTTTTCTGGTAATTAAGTTTATTTATGCTAGAAAAATATTTCGTATACGTAGATATAATTGAAATTAGGAAAATTACAAAATCCCACCTATAAACATGGTAAGACAATTATATAATTAATTAAGTTTTTGCTTAATTGTTATTATATATGCAAGACTATATAATATTCTTCTTGAAGAGTAGTAAATAACCTTGTCATATCTTGTAGCAGTTATCATCAGCTGAGTATTAATAATAGTATTATTACAATAACCTTGTCTTGTAACCATTGGCCAGTTAATTAACTACTTGTACAAAATATATTACTTATAAACTTAATTATAATTAATTACATTACCTATAAAATGTTGTTACGGATGACAGGGATGTGGGCATTCTGCCTTGTGATTGAACAAATGCCTCTTAATTATTATTCGGATCTTCATAATTAAGCGAAGTGATAAAATAGGTTTTAGAGAATTATAAACAATATAATTATTGTATTTAGCAGAAATAATTTACCTAATACGGCATATGATAAAACAATTTTTAGAAATCGATAAATAGAAGTGAAATGGAGAAAATAATTAAGAAATCAAAATGTTCAAGCATGTGACTTAAAGATTAATAAAATAGGATATGATTTATTACAAAGAATAAAGTGAACAAATTAAATATTCATGACCTTATTAAAGCCACATATAAAACAAAAACCATAAACCTAACCAATTAAGAAAATGGAAACACGAAACATATGGTGTAAAAATGAGCAAAATGCAGCACCAATTAATCAAGAATAAAGAAAAAAACATTAGCACATCAGAAAAGCCAAGTCAACATTGAAAGGTTTTTACATTGCAAAATATTATTTTAATTTTTATGTTAACGAGTATTAGGATAAGTGATTCAACACTTTTTTTTTATAAATGAAACCGAGAGTTCGATCATTATATTAATAATTGACTTGACATGAGCAACTAAATCATTCAATGGAATTATTTTAAGTTTTTAGAAACAGTACATAGATAAATTTATATATTTGGTCAATCATCTTTTAGTATTTTTGTTTCTAAATTTTTACACATTAATCTCAAACTAGAATTCTATTTTTTTCATGAATGCAACATCCATAATTATACAAATTTAAACCAAAATTCGGAAGGAAAATCACAATAGTTATGGCACGGATGGAGTTGATGTCAAGATATACTATATCATATGTGGGTATTTTTGGATCACATTGAATGAGATGCTGGATACACAATCTGATCTATTTTGCCGTTATAATCTCCGATTTGTAAGAAAGAGCTTATCAGCTATTAAATTTTAAAATTATATTGAGATACATGAATAGTAACTTAACTTATTTCAATACAATTTATAAAATATAACTGCTAATTATTGAGTTCATTATTATATATGGTGAAGTTTATAATTTCTTTTTTTTTTTTTTTTTTTTTGAATTTTACTTTTAAAAATAATGACTTTTTTACAAGAGGATCATGTATTATGATTATTGTTGAATGGACTGAGCAAAAAGTTGGTACGGCATTGACTGTCACTATTATCACACTGCAAGAAATTAGAAAAACGATGAATACTACAGCTCAATAACTTCAGCACATAAACGAATTCCCCATTTTCTTTCTTTATATAAGAAAGACTAAGAAGATCCAAATGAACATCCCGCAGCTTCTACTATACTAAATAGAGCTATGGCAATTAAATGTGCTTTAGCCTCCATCTTGGTCCATCTAGTTCTAGCCAGCTTACCGACTTACACCATTGGCAGCCGGTTGCTGCCACACAACCGAAGCAGTTTTCCGCCTGGTTTTATTTTTGGAGCCGGTTCTTCTGCTTATCAAGTATGATCTTTCTTTTCTTTTGAAAAAGAACAAAGAAATTTTCTTGACTAGTATTTTCTTTAACAGTCCGAAGGTGCAGCACTGATAGATGGCAGAGGACCAAGCATATGGGATACTTTTGTGAGGGAACAATCAGGTTTGAATAGAAGAAGAAGAAGGAAAAAAAAAAAAAAAAAAAACTTTGTTGTTTTATGCTTTGTAAATCCTTTTACTATGAGTAATGAATTTATGTTTTTCCTCTTCATCTTTATCTCTTCCTTTGTTATGCGTTTAAGATATTCTTTTCTTGTTTCTTTGAAAATGCTAAAACCAGCTCTCCTATCCGATTTTCTAACCGTTTTATGTGTTTTGAAAAAATTTTACCTTTGTGTGGCAGAAAAAATTAAGGATCGCAGTACAGGAGATGTAGCTGATGATCTTTATCACCGTTACAAGGTATTATTATGAAAAATTAAGCACACACACACACACACACATATATATATATATATATATATAGTATTTCTATTCCTCTATATATTTTGCTTGCTTGCTTTGGATTCAGGAGGACATAAAACTAATGAAAAAGATTGGTCTGGACTCCTTCAGGTTCTCCATTTCGTGGAGTAGAATCTTGCCAAGTAAGAGAAGGAATTTATGAAAGATAAATTGGGATAGAATAATTAATGAGTCTGAATCTTAATTCATTACAATGGAAAAGTACAACAATATGCTAAAATAGGTATATATATTCTAAGTTAGGTGAGGTATTATCAAGGTGTAACACTTTTCTCCTTTAAATTTTTATTTTATTTTATTTTATTTATTTCAGAGGGGAAAATCAGTGGGGGAGTGAATCCACTGAGTGTTCAATTTTACAATGACCTCATCAACAATCTACTTTCCAATGGTCAATTAACATTATCTTTCACTATATATATATATTTATTTTCCTGATTAATTACTTACAAAGTTTTCACTAAAATAGTAAATTGAGCATGCAGGTATAAAGCCCTTTGTGACTTTACTCCATTTCGACCCTCCACAAGCTCTAGAAGATGAGTATGGTGGTTTTCTAAGCCCACAAATAGTGTAAGTGACAAATTTATATATATATATATATATATATATATATATATATATATATTCTGAAGAGTTTGTTCAGCAAAATTAGTTTTGTAGCAGCTATTAGATATTTTTGTAATTGTTAGCTGTTTAAATAACATTTCATCAACGTTTAAGTGAGTAACATTTCATAACGCGCTCTCTCAAATTATAAAAGCTATGCTGTCACTACATGAAAAGCTGTTGTCTAACATGACCGAAGAACATTCTATATTTTTTATTTATTTTTAATATGCAACTACATTATATGACTGTCTCTAATTTGATGAATATATATATAGGAAAGATTATGTGGAGTATGCAGACTTCTGTTTCAAAACATTTGGCGATCGAGTGAAGCTTTGGGTGACCATAAATGAACCCAACACATTTGTCATCCAAGGTTATGACTCCGGTGTCTTTGCACCTGGTCGATGCTCCCACCTTGTAGGCAATTGCTCTGCCGGAAACTCTGCAACTGAACCTTACATCGTCATGCACCACCTACTTCTCAGCCATTCAGCTGCTGTCAAATTGTATAGGGACAAGTACGAGGTAACTAATACTTTACCAGTAATTAAATGTACTGCATTTCCAGACGAATTTTTCTTGTAAGATCAAGAGATTTTTAGTACTACCAAGTGATAAATTTAACATTTGCAGGTTATCCAAAAGGGACAAATCGGCATTACGATAGCAAGTCAATGGTATATTCCAAAGTACAATACATCTTCTAGCCGCTTGGCTACCTCTAGAGTCTTGGATTTTCACTTTGGATGGTAAGCACTAAACCTATATATATATATATATATATATATATATATATATATATATATATATATATATATATATATATGGTTAGGACCGAAATAACAAGATTTACTACATAATAGAGATATCTCTTAACTCATTAAATTAGTAAAAATTCTTATAGTCGAAACTACTCGAACTCAAGACCTCTATAGTATGAGAAAATCAATCAGACCACACTTGATTGACTGTAATTTCATTTTTTCTTTGAGGCGACAATATTATAACTATATTTTTGCAGGATTGCACATCCAATTACATATGGAAGCTATCCCCGAAGCATGAGAGAACTAGTGGGAAGTAGATTGCCAAAATTCACTCAAGAACAATCAAAAATGATAAAAGGGTCCTTTGATTTTATTACCCTAGATTACTGCACAACATTTTATGCAGAAAATGCTCCACTTGCTAACGGTGCCATCCTTAGTTATACTGCTGACCAACGTGTAAATGCAACTTGTACGCTCAAATTTTTTAAAGCTTTAATGATTATACAATTAAGCTTTCAAGAAAATTTTTTAATTAATCTATTAATACTATGCATTTCGTCACCGCAGCAGAAAGGAATGGAGTTCCCATCGGCACACCGGTATATCTTTCTTTTTCTGTCGCACATCGCCATATTGATACCAATGAGATAGGATTTTTTTTTTTATTGTAAAAAGAACATCGTACTAATTGCATTTTGATTTTTGTAATTAAAATTTTTCAAGAAAGCCACAATATATTGAAGGGTAAGTGGCTCAAAATTAAAGAACTTCAATTTACGAAGAAAAATGCATCAGAATAAAATTTTCTTGTAATCATAATGACAAAAGAAAATGTGATTAGCACCTAATTATAAGTTGACATTCTGTTTTGGTGTTGTTTAGACTGTTTTGAGCTGGCTTTACATCTATCCAAAAGGATTGGAAGAGCTTTTGCTATATGTGAAGGAAAATTACAACAATCCTACTATTTTCATTACTGAAAATGGTAAATTTAATTTCCTATTTTAATCAAATATAAGGAAAATTACAACAATCCTACTATTTTCAATCCTACTATTATTTTTTTTTTTTTACAGTGGTTAATTAATGGTTTTAATCTGCATTAATTCCTTGCAGGAATGGCTGACGATGCCTCTTTGCCTCTTGAAGTTGGCCTTAAAGATGGTTTAAGAATAAGATACCTCAGTAGTCATTTATCTTATCTTTTAAGGGCAATCAAGTAATTTTTTTTTTACTTTTAACAATTAATTAATTAATTGGAGATATTAAACAAATTAATCACGATTTAATTGAAATTTTGCAGGGAGGGTGTTAATGTAAAATCATACTATATATGGTCATTTTTTGATGACTTTGAATGGAGCAATGGCTACACCTTTCGATTTGGCATCACTTATGTTGATTATAAGAATAATCTGAAACGATACCTCAAGTACTCTGCCTATTGGTTCAAATTGTTCCTTGCAAATTAATTATGTTTGAAGACCTCCCAAATAATATTTACTCTTCATTTTCCAACAAAAAAAATAATAAAAAAAATGCTTTGTTTAACTTACAATAATAGTGCGGTTAATTCAACCGATCGAATTAGTCCATTTGACAAGAATGTGCTCTCGTTTCTTTTTAATAAGAGCTCGATTTCATCGATATGTGAGTTGATTTGTATGGAAAAAATCCAAATTTCTCAAATAAAAGATCGAGTGTTTTCATCTTTATGAATGGAGAAAAAAAATAAGTTTAAATATATATTTTTTCGTTCTTGCATTCTCTTCTTTAGTTGTACAATCCAACCACTTTCCTTTTGTATTGTCATTTTTAAATTATTATACCAATTGATGTGTCAAAATGGGTTGACGTATTGGTCGACACAAAACCGCCTAACACTCGATACGATTATTGACAGTGCTTTCGCAAGTGTACGAAATCGCCACAAATAATATATAATAAGTAAAGTATCGTTTCCACGAAAATTGTATACCAAATACAAAAATTGTGTTATCTTGTTATTATTTAAATGATAAATGAGAGAATTGATTCACGAATGTAAATTGAATAAGTAAAATAAACAAAGTCAAGTAAGCAAAATTCGATTAAAGCAATCACGGAATTGAAACTACTAAGGGTTTTGATTTCACTTAATTCTATCCAATTTATTTCATTAGTTCATTAATCAATTTAATTAATCAAGTAGAGGAAACAACTCTAAAATCACTAACAATCTCTTCCTGATGTATTGCTAGCTATTTTAATTCCATTTAATTACCTATCTTTCAATAGCACAATCAACTATGAATTAAATCATTAAGTTTTGCAGTTGTTTATGAATTCATAAATTAAGATTGATAATTCATGAAAACCCCCCATGAGTCAAACCATATAGCTTCTGCATCAAGTTATTATTCTCATGTGATTTATTAACCTTTTCATATCAAAAACCCTTCTTTCGATAGTGATAAATGAAATAAATCAATCCAAGGGAAAACCTCTGCCTAGAAGCATTTAGTTTATCAATAAATCATAACTTGAATAAAGAAAAATAAATTTAATGGCATAAATTAGAAAAGAGATTAAGCTACATCAAACCCCTAGTATAAGAGTTTAGTTAGACATATTACTTAAATAAAACTCAATAATACTTGATAAGTATTTTATAATCAATAAGAATAATGAAAGAAATAAACAAGACTAAGAGTTTAGAAATAAGAACCAGTGACAATTGGCTTGGATGGCTTCCTTGAACCTTTGCACAACTCTTAAATACTTAGCTTCTAAAGAAAATGAAACTATATACAAAGCTATGAAAAATAAGATATGAGAGATGGGAGAAGAGATGGACAAGAGATGGGATGGAATGCTTGGAATGGCTTCTTCTCTTCTTTATATAGACTTCTTGGGAGAGAAATCCACATAGTTCAATGAATAAAGTCCAACTTTGTTAGGCGATAATGCTCCAAATCAAGCCATAAATTTCTCTCAATCATAACTTTCCATGTGCATATGTTAAAGCTTGATTGATATGTGAAGAAAGTATCCAAGGTGAGCTGTGAAAATGGTAGGAATTGGTTGGCAACTTTTGCTCAGATCAGCTTTTAGTCTTTTGGCATGGGCGTGCTGAATGGCACGGTCTGGGCTTGCCAGCTCTGGAAGTCTGGAGGACTCAGCATGGGTTGTGCTGTCTAGCACGCTTGAGGAGGGTCTTTTGGCACGGCCATGTGCCATAGCACAGTCTGAGCGTGCTACGCTCTGGAAGTCTGAGTGCATTTGTAGCACAGGCGTGCTTCATCGGGCACGGTTAGGATTACATTTCCCCTTCTAGCACGGGCGTGCATCCTAGCACGGTCAGGGCGTGCAAGGCCGTGGAAGTCCAGGGCAATTGCAGCACGGGCAGGGGCATGCCAGAGTCTGACTCTTTGCTTGTTTTTCCTCGGTTCTTAGCACGGGCGTGCTGATTAGCACGGGCGTGCCGTGTTAAAATAATTTTTGCCTCATTTTACCCTTTTCTTGTGCAAAACCCTACAAATTTTCTAAAGATCAAGTGAGTTGTGTTTCAAGTAAGTTTTTAAATAAGAACATAATAATATTAAATAAAAACTAATTTAAATAAATTAAAAATACTAAAAATCTTAATAAAAATTACATTAAAAATATTATAAAAATAAAACTATCAAAATTCCCCAAACTTAAATCATTGCTTGTCCTCAAGCAACAAAACTAAAATGCTAGCTTAATATGGTTTGGAATAATCATTCACAAGTTTAATAAATATCCAAATTATTAACATAAGAATAAATCATGTATTTTCTATGTCAATCATTTTCTAGCCAAAATTTAATTTTCAATAGAACATATTCTTTTAATTAAACATAAGTTAACAAGATTTTATCATCAACAATTATTTAATCTTATGATAATTAGAATATAAATTTACAAAAATCATTTTAACCTTTAAATAGAATATAAGTGTAACACTCCCATAGGCAACATTAGTCATCCCTTCTTCACAATTGAAATGCATACAGTTTAAAAAGATCAAAAGGTCTTTATTTAGGTTGTAATGAGGTTTTAGGGATAAAATTTTAGCTAAGGAAGAAAAGATAATATGATAAACAAAAGATGCGACAAATGCTTCATATCAGGATTTTGGATTTATATTAAAAACAACTTGTATTTGTAAAGGGAGATTAAGTTGAAGTTCCTTACTAGCTCAAAATTTTGAGGTAATATTTGGCAAGGTCTCTACGTAATATCCTTGAATACTTCTTTTTTTGCTAAAGTTTCCCAAACTTGAATTTTTGACTGATTTCTTTTCTTGCGAGGTATTCCTCTTTTCCTCTTTTGCTAGTATTAATAGAATTTTCTCCACTTTTACTATGTTTTAATAAAAATCAAAATCCTTCAATTACACATTGTTGCATTTAGGGTGCAGAATTAATTTGGTTTAATGGCTAGGTTCAAGTAAAGGTGAATAATAAAATTTTGATATAGACTTCAAATTGGTTGCAAGGGTCGTACTTTCTTAGATGGTCTAAGCTAGATATGAGGTTTTAACAAAGAATGCCTAAATCATCTCTTTCTAAATGTAAGCACAAAAAAAAATTTGTCTTGAAGAGAATTCTAATTTGTTCTAGGAGTGCCAAGGTTAAATAAGTTTTTATGAAAAATACATCTATTTATCATAAAATGTTAACAAAGTTAATGTTTATAATCTTAGAAACAAATGGTTAAACTAAAGGAGTATGTTAAGTTAAAAATTTAAATTTTAGCTAAAAGCAATTAACTTTAGAAAAACAATTAATTTAATCAAAGGCTAATGAATTGAAGATAAATTTTAAATTTGATCACTATTATTCCAACCTTATTTTACTTACTGAAATAAGAGAAAATAACATTAACTATAAATAACATAAGAATTTTATAGTTTAGATAAAATTTCCTCCCCCTTTAAGATTCTAATTAAGTGACTTATAATTAAAATTTTACTTGAAAATAATATATATTATATTTTTTATCCTATATACAATTCAATATCACAAAATAATTTAATATTGATAAATTGTGTGTACATACATAACTTATCATAAGAAGCGTTCGTTTATATTAAAAATATTTTATATTTTTTTATAATATATATTTTTTTGAAAGGATATTTTTTTAATAATATGTTAATTAGAGGATAGAAGATAAATAAAATAAATGAAAAGACAAAATTTAAAAATATACAGATAAAAACAGAGTAACAAGTTAAGTAAACCACTGCAACAAGTTTCTCCAGACACGTGTTAATTCTAGAGTATTTTATATCAATGCAGAATTATTGCAATCTGTATACTAGTAAAAGCTTGATTTTGGTCTCAAATTCATAGTAACTAAGATGAATGAACAAGGTGCAAAAAGCATTAGTCGATTGAGCTCATGATGTGAGAAATTCATGTAATTCATTGCAATCCTAATCAAAGAAGGCATATGATATTTGGTCACAAATTCATTGCAACTCTAATTGATTGAATACATAAATTTACCCTTGAATTTTACAATTTTAATTTTGTGACACCCTGAATTTTGCAGATGTCCTATCATATACTTGAACTTGTAAATGTTGGTAATATTACACACTTTTTGATACTAATATCAATAATTTTAGGGTTTTTACCTTTTATCTGCAAAATATCGACTTAATATGCATAAATTTTAACTTTTTATTGAGTGTTTAATTGATATAATTTTGCAAGTTGAAGTGTTTAATAGAATAAATTTGAAAATTAAAGTGTTTAATAGGTATAATTTTATAAGTTGAAGTGTTTGATGGATCAAAGTAAAAATTGAAGGTGCCACAAAGTTAAAATAACAAAATTCATGGGTGAATTTATGTATTTAGCCAATTCTAATTAGATAAATAATAATATGAAGAGGTATTACTTCATTACATCCCAATCAGTTAGAGGGGAAACAATTAAAATTATGTCAACTAAATTAATACTAAGTTGTTTATTATTTATAAATGTCTTAGTAGTTATATAGAGCGGTTCAAGGACTATTGCCACGATTTTGTTTATCTGGGAGATGCACTTGAAATTTATTAGTATCATTGATTTGCTTCCTCATCATGATTTGCATCAACTTGACAATTGCCACCGATAGTTTGGCATAGACTAATCTACCTAAGGTACCACATCAAGATGATACATTGCATGTGTTTCACTTGCAGGGTCACATTGACAATAATTAGGAGCATAAATCTCAAATACTCACCCAATTTCGGAATTGTTGTCTCTCTCATATAATTTTTTCTAGCTCAATGCAAGTACCCTTGGGCTCTCACTCAGAATATGCATAATAGTATGTGCAGAGATCTACACATTGGATTTCAAAGGTGCAAAAGTTGGAGCCGTAATAATTAGTTGACCCCTTTCATCTTATCTTATAATGTCTTAATCTAATTGTGCAATCAATATGCCCTCATTGCCATAATGTCTTTTCATTAATATAGGTGGACCGACGCATTGCTATTGGGTTTCAATATCAATAATACACAGCAGAATAAGATAATTATATCAAAATAATTATACCAAAAGGGATCTGTTCAAACGATTAAAGCAATAAAATTAGTTTAGAAGAATACCTCTTTTGTTGATTCTTCAAAACTTTGAACTATGTGGCTACATTGTCGCAAACCATAAGCCGTCTAAGTGTTTAGCCTCTAGTAGCATCCACACGAATGGACAATCGAAATACTCTAAAACTATTTTAGCGGGTTGAGAGATTAGAGAGTATAATAGTACTAGCTATCTTATGCTCTATGTTTAGTTTTGTGGTTATATGTAACGACCAATAGTTTGTCTGTATTTAAACCTTATATATGAAAACCTTAGATAATAAATAAATAAATTATAATTATTTATTTAAACCTTTTAAATAAAGAAATCATAATTAAAATATTCAGTTTATTTAATTTAAAATTTATCTTCATAAATTTTAGAAGTAAATCAATAAAGTCAATGTTAAATAATTTAGGTAAAATTGTAATTGAATATTAATCACAATTTCGTCCTCAATTTCACAAAATTTATTTGTCATCAAGTCATACTTGATTCAATTTCTCATTTTCACTTTTTTATATCCATTCTTATGTGTGTGACCTTCTAGGTTCCAAATATATTGGCAATAAATATAAATTAAATTAATTACTTAATATTTGAATGTCAAGTACATTGTCTAGCAACATGCCATGACTACCCAAATATTTAGAAAGTCAAAGTGGTTTGACTTAATCTTTCAGTACATGATTACCAATGTAATTAATATTCCTTTATCATTAATGTTCTGATTTAGTAATTAGACATAGAGTATGTTTGCTTTACTAAATTATGTTAGTTCTCTTAATTTTAGCCATTGATCATTTGATGAAATTTCAAATCTAATATGCTAATTTCATTCCACCTTACACAAAGATTTTTTAATCAATACTAATAGAGAACAATTAAAACATTTTTCCTGATTTACCTAATGTGATGAACCCTCTCTTAATTACACAAGTATCTCCATACAGTTCTTACTATATCCAATAAATCATTGCTTATTATTCATGAATGAATACTGTGAAAGCAGAATCAAAATATAGTCATCCTCATACAAGATAGCTTAGTAATTTCAAGTCAAAAGATCACTTACGCAACCATCATTTGAGTATTTCATAGACACAGGTCAATTCAATGGATTTGTTTAGATAACAAGCACCTACATATTAATTCTAGATATTACATATATCTCAGTTTATGAGAATAGCGGCTTTCCTAAGGAAAAAACATAATATGTACCAGTCTCAACAATTATAAACATCATTCTATAATGAGGAGAACATTGACCAGGACTATTCAGAGACATTGTTTTAATGCAAATATAAAATTCATAATTATAACCATATTATAATTTATTTCACAAAGCAGTATTTTATAATGGACTTTATCTTTTATCAAGATTCAATAAATAGAATATAAAAGATAAATAAATGTCTTTTATTAAAAATAAAATATTTATTACATGAAATATTATATCCAAAATATAACCAACCAAATTGGCTATAGGGCATATAACTAACAGTTGCACACCATTTGTTGATGACTATTTGACTTATTCGATGTAATAAATGAAGAAATTTGTATCCAAATCCATCTTGTACTTCAACCTGACCTTCTACCGATAGAGTTTCCTCATGTTTAAACACCAAAAGAACCATAAAGTTGAAGGAGACATGAAACAATGTCTAAACATATTAGTTGAAGTGTATCGCTTGTTCAACTGCACCTAAATCCCATACTATTCAATCCTTTAATAGTTTATTTGATATGATGATGATACTCGTACAATAGATTCACCTTATCTTTTTCGGTCCATAGCAACCATTTATGAATATGGTTGAGACTTTTTATATTGATGTTAGTATAAATGTTGAGCATGGAAAATAATATTAAGGCATTAAAGAAAATACAATATGCCGAAACTCATATCGTAATAGGATGCCTCCACATTGTGGTGGACAGTAATATGATTAATTTCTTATGTCTTAATTACTAAGACAATTTATTATTATAATCATACACTGACTTAAATTATTGTATGCTAGTATTTAGGCTTGTGGCTTACTTATAGCATTTTATTACTCTTTGTAACTTATAAGTGGATAAAGGAAGTATTTATGTACTAAAACCATCAAATCATTTGTATGTTTGAGTGAAAATATCCTTCGATTATTTAAATATTTTTTATTAAAATCATTATTTAATTTGACAAATTTATAATAAAATACTATTCTCTTGCATACTTATTTAATCTATGTTGTATTTTTCCTAACAAATCTTCAGTTTTATCTAATTTAACTACTTGTCCTATAGGAATTTCATAAAATTTAAATATTTGACTTCATCAGTAATGATTAAAGGTTTTTGCTCACTAATGGTCATATCTTATATTTACACCAGAACTAGTAAATTGATTGTGTTTTAGTGAAATGTTACTTTATTATTCAGATAATGAATTGTGTATTTCAATGAAATTATTACTTGATTTGGTAAATTACTCATAAAATAAAAAATACTATTTATTTTTTGATTACATTTTACTAACTATTGAACAGACGAGCAACTTTTATATTGCACTAAAACCACCAATTAACATTATAATCTTAATGCAATATTCTGTTTCCACGATATTAAAAATATTAGATTTATAAATAGTTTTTGTAACAATGTTATTTTTGTCATTTATTGTCCAAGTTTTAGCATGATATTAGTAGTGTTTCATATACTAGAGTCTGTCTCTAATTCCTATTGATCTGTTAGATTTATCATGATTTGAATTATTTCTACTGATGGCTTATCATGCTAAATTCCACTTTGTGAAATTAAAAGGGTATAAAAGGGACAAAAAAGAATGAAGATTTGAATTTCATTTTTTATCTTTTTTTTTTTAATATCCACCCATCAACCTAGATTTTTAAATGTTTCTAATGGAAGAGATTTTAGTTTTATTCCAATATCAATGGCTATATATGAGTTAGATAATAACTAAATGGTGTTGAGCTGTTAATTTCGTTAATTAGGGTTTTAATTCATGAATTGTTAATTAGGGTTTCTTTTTTTTTTTTTTTTGTTCATTTGACCTTAGAATTATTAACCCTGGAAATATAACTGTATACATTAATGCTAGTACACTATAGTATATAATCAATGCAAGTAGTTTTAAGAATAGTATAAAAATTGAAAAAAAAAATATATAGTTAGGTGAATTATTTTTGCCATTAGAATTATAACTATCAATACTCTTTTATTGCTTGTAAAATGTAATTGAATAAGATGATTTGAAATCAACTTCAATGCAAGTAGTTTTAAGAATAAATCAATTTTACTGTGAGTAGTTTTGAAAATAAGGTGAAATAAAGTATTGAGAAAAAATAAAAAATTAGGATAACAATTTTAAAGTTTATATATCAAATTATCCTTTTCAATATAGTTTTAATGTTAGTAATAGTGTTAGTTTATTTATAATGCGTCAATTCCATACATAAAATATTAAATTCTAAAATTTATTGTTATTACTTTTTGAATTATAATCCTATCCTACTCAAGCTAAACTCCTTCCCATGAAATAGTATAAAATGATAAATTCACAAGCAAAAATATCTCCATCCTATGGAATTGTAACATGCAAGCTACAATCAATATTATTCAGAAAATTTTAAATTGTAGATCTCCACGGCACTCTAACAAGCACCTACGTACTAGTTTGACATAAATTAGATGAGGGAGAAAACCCTCTTATAGTCACGTGATTAATAATCGATTATTGAGTTTAACTCCTCAACTTGCAACCAAGATTGTCTCCACCTTATGTAGTTTATTGTAAAATTTTAATCATACTCTAAACCTTAAAGCATAAATTTGATTATGTAATTTGCCAATTATTATTGTTATGGCCCCTTGAACTTTGTAAGGTTCAATTATGATCTTGCATTTTCACATTTCAATAATAATTTATGTCTCTTGCTAAAATAAAATAAAAAAAAAAACTTTATAAAAGATTTCAATCATGACTCTGTACTTTTACATTTCATTTTGATAAAGAATATAATTATTACTGAAATATAAAAGTACAGAGTCATAATTGAAACCTAAAAAAATTAAGGAGGCCACAAGGAGAATCTGCCAATCTCAGGGACAACTTTATGCGTTAGCACTGTAAAAAGTAGGAAACTGGGAATTAGCATGCATTCAATGAATTTTCTTAAAGAAGTGTCGCGCGGTCCATGCCTGATTGCCTATAGGAATAGCGGCTCTAATGCACAGATTATAATTACTATTTTGTTCTAAATGCGGCTTATTGCACAAAGTATTATCACTATTTTATTTCTCAATGCTCGTTTTTATTCGTCTTCTTCCATCAGACGATTTCTAGATCGTCTTCTTTCACCAGACGAGCTTATAAGTCAAAGAGGTGGAGATTATTGAATAACAAAAGGTAATCAATTGAATAAAAACAAATAGAACTTTTTAATTATTCAAAGGTATAAGGAAAGTTTTTAATTATTCAAAAGTATAAGGAAAGTTTTTAATTATGCTTCGCTTATTAATCTTACTAAGCTTTCTCCTTCCCTGTATACTTTTAACTTATACTTACTAGAGGAGCTTGTAAATCAAAGAGGTAGGGATTATTGAATAAAAAAGGTAATTAATTGAACAAAAATAATGGAAAGTTTTTAATTATTCAAAGGTATAAGAATCTTTTGTAACATAAAATAAGTGAGTATAAAGTGTGTGTATATATATGTTAAGGCAGTTTTAATCAACTTAATCATCAAAATAGACATAATATTCCATAACAATCTCATTATTCTCGCTTGAGTTAACTCATTTATAAACACCATATATATAGATGTACTATGAGATTTTTGGACATGTATGTATCCTCTGTATCTAAGACAGAGTGCCAAACCTCTCAGGTTCAGAGCTTATTCAGATTCATGCATTTGCATATTCATATTATTATTAGATGCTTATGGCCATAATCATATTTAGGCATATCATTGTCTAATATTTATCACAAGAAATTGCAAATGTATGTATCTGTACATTCATGTTACATGTGCCATGTTCATGAAAACATATGTATGTTCATGGTATGGTGTTTCAGGTCTAGGATGTTACAATTGATGAGTTCAAATCAATAGTCTCAATTATCTCTTCATCCACCAATATTACTTTTTGTTTGTTTTTATTTGAAATCTCTCCTAATACCTGTTCCAGTTGTACTCACTTTCTTTATGGTCATTAATCATTGTGTTTGAAAGTAAGAAAGTTTGATTTAATTCGTCTTCAAAGGAGTTGTATTCTTCACATGTAGCATATACTTCTTCTAAAGGAGCAATTTTCGAAGTTTCCTTATAATCTAACTTGCACTCTTCATCTTTAAGTCTATTAGCTACCATTATTGCCAATTGTGTTGCTTATACCTCCAAATTCTTGATCATCTCTTGTTGGATCTTAAAACTCTCGCGAGTTTCATTCATAAATTCCATGTGAGATTTAGTAAGTGCAGCAATCAACTCTAAATTCTTCTTCTTCTATTCTTCATACTCAAATTTTGGAGTATGGAGATTCCAACCTTGCAGTGAAGGATCTCAATGTCAACGGTAGTCAAAGTTCGCCATATCATTCAACATGTGAAGTAGATCTTCATAGCTACTTTCTGAAAGGTGAATACCAGTTGTCGAAAATTCACTATCTACCCAACTTCTTGTTTCTTCATCTAATGCAAAATAGAATATAAAATTGAGATATTTATTTGTAAAATTATGATAAGGAAATCTCTCCAACAAATCATTAAATCTTGCTCAAGCGGCATAAAATGGCTTCGAATGTTGTTGATTAAAACTTGTGAATGCTTGTCGATGAAACATCTCAAATATTTCATAAGAAATTAACAAAAGTAAAAATTAATAAAGTAAAGAAAAACTACAAAATAATATAAACAAATATTTCAATTAACAAACAAAAAAAATTAAAATAAAAAATGTCTAATTTAATCATAGGTTAAGTGGTAGTAATATTGGCAACGACAATCCCTAGCAACGGCGCCAAAAACTTGATAGGCAAATTCGCAATTGTACGAAACCACAAACAAATAATAAAGAGTGAGTAGAGTATCGTTCTATAAAGATTGTATACCAAGTACCAAAATTGTGTTAATATACTATTATCTAAACGACAATAAGAAAAATAATTGTAAAAATAAAAGAAACAAAATAAGGCAATGAGAAAGAAATGATCAAGCGAGTAATTGTTGAAAAGAAATCAAAGTTTAAAAGGTTACTATTTATTTTGACTTCATTTAATTCTATTCAATTTATCTTATAAAGTTGATAATCAATTTTAATTATTCAAGAAGGAGAAATAATCTCAAAATCACTAATAAACTCTTTCGATGTTTTATTAGTTAGGAAAGTGAATATATATTGAGGAAAAAATCTTTTAGAGATAGAAAACTGTTTAGAGTTTATATTTATTCCCAATTAGGATTCTCCCGGCGTCTAAATATGATTCTAGCTTGATAAGGCACGTCCCACAGAATATTCATACAAATACGTGCATGCAACACGGACTTAATCTGCAGTTTCGGCCTAAGTTGAACTTTGCAGAGTAGTGCAGGGGTGCTGGGTAGTACGGCTTGGGCATAATCCTTGCTGGATGTCTTAGCCAAATGATTACTTTTAATCCTCTTTTGCATTTTTGGTTGTTTTTCTATAAAAATACTTCAAAATTTATCAAGATTTAAGTGAAATATGATTAAAAGCTTTATTGAAAAATATAAATAAATCTAACTAAAATAAAACAAAGTAAATAAAAATTTAAAAGAAATCCTAGAGAAAAACTAATAAAAATAAAACGTATCACTAGTATACTATGGTATATAATCAATTAATAATGAATGCAAATACAATGACTTAAAATCAACTCGAATATCATTTCAAGTGTTGATCAACTTGCGGACATTATTACAAAGCCACTGGGTTTGAAACAGTATATCCCATTACGTGACAAGCTTCATCTTCAGTTCCTTCCACCATCAGCTTGAGAGGGTGCTAGATAAATATATTTTTATGATTTGTCATAAGTCAATATTATCTTACATGTATATAGTGGTTATTTCATTGTTATTTTTCTATTCTTGTAAAGTTCAAGTCCCATAAATACCTCTGCTGCAAATATTTTTATCCAAATTCTTCTTATTTCCTTAAATTTTACACTACGAAATTATATTTAATTATATTATAATAACAGTTATTTAGGGGTATTCTGGAGATACCATATATAATATTCATTGCTAGGTTATAATATAAATGACATTCCCTGCATTATGGCTCTGAATATATTTTATATTTTTAATTTTAGAAATAAAAATTATAGATTTAAAATATATTTTTCTTTCTCATTATTTCTAAATATTAAACATAATCGTATGATTATTATAAAGAATAAGCCTTCTTTAATAAAAATAATTAATTAAATAAATTAACTAATTTATAGCAAATTTACTATATGGGTAATTTATTCTTTTTACAAATTTCTCTTTCTATTCCTTCTATTATTTATATCAACCAAACACATGAATGTAATATAAATTCTTATTTCATAATACACACTAAATACTAGAATATGAATTATATTTCTTATATCATTCTATTTCGTTCCCAAATTCATTCTTTATATCCAACTAGTAATTGAGCCAGATGATTATTTGCGCATCCAATGCATATTATTGAAAGAAAAAATAGATTTTTTTTAAGATGAAAATAGGAAATTCAAATTTAACCTGTTTAGTGCATGTAATAGTGAATTTTAACAAAAGAACTTCACACCATCAAACGTTGGCTAGCCAACCCAATCATTAATCTCACTTGAACTCCACAATAGCAAACACATGAAATAGTCTAATCATATATATATATATATTCTCTTTTTTTTTTTTTTGTTAGAAAATTTTATTAGGAGTAAGTGCTTCCTGTTATAGCATGTTGAGGAGAGAGAGAGAGAGAGATCAGTGAAAAGAATCATGGGCAACATTCAAAGAACCAAACTAAGTGCAAAAATGCTTTCTTTTATGATCCAAAAGTGTAAAATATGTGCTTTGAAAGTTGAACACTAACTTTAAATAGATTAGGGCTTTAAAGAAGGTGATAAAGGACAAAAAAATGTTACCCATTAAGGAGACCAATTAGGAGACAGTGTCCTTAGATCTAGTTTTTTCTCCACTAAATCCATAAGTTGAGTCCAAACTCTTTAGTACATTTTCAAAGCTTCTTACAGTTGTAGGGTGAGAATCAGACACTTGTCCAAAACCCATTTGGTGAAATTTCATTTAAATTAGGGTTTAACCATGTGAGCATCAATACCCCTAATTGAAGGGGATGGAACAAAATTTTTTCTTTATTGTTCACATGGTATCAATAGTCAAACTAAAGAAATAAATTAGAATTGGTCTTTGTTGTTTGGGTAAGAGTCTTTAAAGAACAAGATTACCAGCTCAATCTCACATGGGTTAGGGAAAAAGAATGGGTAATAGCTGGAAGTGAAAATCCAAGAATCAAATATGGGAATTTCAACTTAAGAAATCAACAACTAGTCCCCCCCCCCCCCCCCCCCCCCCCCCCAATAATATTAATAGTGAAGAGTACGTATCTTTATTTTTATAAAATATACTTTGATAACATTAAAGTGTAATTGTCGGAAATTAAATGAAAAATATAAAAGCAAAAAATATGGGAATTCAAATAAATTTTATTTAAATTCGATAATTTATCGTTAAAGCGCTTATGGAAATTGTAATTACAAATACAAATAGGAATAAATTTTGTTAACATTCAAAGAATAGTCTGTAAAATATCTGGAACATCAAAAGCAATAATGATACCATTTGCGAATATCATCGTAAATGATTTGTATTTAGCTGAATTAAAAAGATGAATTTAATGTGACAACCGAAAGATGATCGTTAATGATATTTTATTTCATTACTATTAAATCAAACTAAAATAAATATATTAAAATTGATCCGTAATAATATTTCATTACTATTAAATCAAAAATAAAATAAATATAATGAAAGTATTACATGACCATTTTAGTTTGCAAAAAAAAAAAAAAAAAAAAAAAATCTCAAACATTAGCATTTCATGAGAAACAAGGCAATTTTCATAATTCCTTTATACTTTCTAGGCAAAGATGATACCTTGAGAAGGTCCTTATTTTAACAAGTATAATTGTTGTTTGTTGTGTTGGAAAAAATGACTACTCAAGAACTCTTGGATTTAAAGGTCAATGATTATGACAAAGCATACTAAATCTTACCTTAATGATCGTAGGATCGAGTTATGAAATCAACAGTTTAAGAAGGGCTATGGAACATAAAACTGTTAAATGGAATGTGGAACGACACTCTTGGTAATAAAAAAAAGGTCAAATGTAGTTTAACTATTTGAAGTAAGATGATTTGGCCACAAAAGGCAGAATATTAGGAGCAATGTGTCCTTATCTGTTTGTTTGACGCATCACTTGCTTAGATGTCTAATGAAACATAAATTGGTGTCAATAATGTGATACCATTTTAAAGTATTGGACAACACAGGAAATTAGATATATTTTCTTTTGTCTGTTCGGACAGTATCACATGACAGGGTGTGTATATTATATTAAAGACTGAATTTTACTCAACAATGCATCAAGCAACACTCCAATTTTTAGAATTTAATTATTACACTATTTAATTTTTCTTTGTTAAATTCATCATCAAATTAAAGAATTTAACGAAGACGAAAGCAAAAAATTATATTTCCATAATATTTGTTACATTTGGAATTTCACGTTTCTTAAGAAAACCAGTATATTTGTTTAAGTTATAATAAATTATTAAGTAAATTGACTATATTATCCTTAATTTATAAATACCAATGCTATAAGGAAACCATTAAATTGAAATAATAATTATCGGTTATATACAAAGGGTAAACATGAAAAAAATATTTATTACTTCTTAAAACCACAAATATAACAAATATTTTGGAACAAATAATTTTCTCAAATTTGACAATTATTATGAAACAGAGGGAGTAGTTAAGCTCTAAAATCAGGAGCCTTCACTAATGTATTTAAATATAATCGATGGACTATATAGTAATTTACTATTTTAAGCACTTTTGTACGTGCATTCATTATTAACAATAATAACATTTAATTAGCAAGTAATAGAAAAACAAATAAATTATAGTCTTAATTTGACGTTGCTGCTGTTTATTAGGTTAGCCCCCTATCTTCTACTCTTTCTTTTGGTTCATATTTTTTTACTTTTAATCTTTTATTTACTTTAATAAACTCATATATGTTTTCCTATAATAGATTTGTCTTTTTTATTTGTTTTTGTTATTGTTGTTTTCTCTCCATACTTAGCGTTATTTTATATGTTCTTTGTAAGGATTGTCTCTTTCTTTGTCAGGGTTTATTATTAAATAAAAACGAATAATGTAACAAGAATATTTCGGTTCAAACCAATCACAAATATGTTTTGATTCAAACAAGGGTATTTCTCATTTTATACCGAGAAAAAAATTTAACATTATTTTAAAAATTATTTTTTTTATTAGCTTGTGTATAAGACCACTCGTACACCGGGTCTAAGTAAGAAATTTCCTTCAATTTTATGGTTAATCGAACTCCTTAATTTTAGAAATTTCAGCAATTGAATCTTTAATTGAAATGGGTTATATTGTAGCTCCATCTTTAATCACAAAAGGACAAATCTAAGTAACATGAGATGTCTGCTAAACATGCACATAAAACAAGCTAACCCCTATATAAATACGAGCAGCTCCATGTGGAATTTAACAGAGAAAGATCAAGAAACCAACTTGATGAAAAATATTTGAACGTTAAAGGCATGCTTAGACATGTTCAACAATGATCAACAAAGTCTTTTCACTTCCTCTATGAACCCAAGAATCTCTTTCTCCAGTGATTTTGCAGAATCACAAGAAGCTATCAAATATGAAAGAAAAAGCTACAGAGAAGCACCAGTTTCTTCAGATTTCGAATTCTCGGTGCCAAACTACTCCATGATCCCTGCAGATGAGATCTTTTGCAAGGGCATGATCTTACCATTGAAGGAGAATTGCACAAACCAGCTTAGAAAAATGACTTTACGCGATGAATTACTGGTTGATGATGAGGATGAAGATGAGTTTGATGCGTTGCCAAGAGTACATAAGAGTTCAGTTTGGTGGAAAGAGAGGTTGAGCTTAAAGAGGAGTACTCACATTGTGTGTAAGAAAGGAGATAGAAATAACATTGGGGTTCTGCAAGGAATTGTTGAAGAGAAGACTCATGTTTTTGTGCATGGGAAAAATACAGGTGCAATACTTTGTTCCTTTAATTCCTTTAATTTTTGCGGATTCTTTTTTTTTTTTTTTTTTCGAGCTTCAATTATCATCATTTTTTTTAGTAATTAGTTGAAAATTATTAAAAGAGATTTGTTTGTTAGTATTGTTTGAATTGCCTTCGAGCAAACGGTTGTTATATTTGAAATGTTGATTAAATGCCATTAGCTCATAAAAATTTGAAAACAAGTTTCACTACATACTTTTTTTTTCTAATAGCATCTAAAATTATATTTTAAAAAAATAATAATAATTTCAATCTCATACCAAATTTGATTAAAAGCACTAATGCATGAAATCAAAAGGGCTCAAATTGCATGGAAATTGGTATTACTATTGATTACATAATTTTTCTCTATTTAATTTACAAGTGTTAATAAGTGAGCTGTTTGAGCTTGACTTGGAAAATTCGAAAAAGTTCAATCTATATCAAGTTTTCATTGAACCTTTTATTAATATATAAAAGACATTTATCGAGCCTTATCAATGTGAAATCCTATTAATTCAAAAGTTTAGGTTGAACTGAACATCGCTCTCGAGTCAAATTCAAACTCAAAATTTCCAAACTCATTAGAATTTTAAACAGCGGAGAAGTTGCACTAGAGCCAAATTTTTAATCTAGCAAGCTTAAGCAAGAGCTCAGACACACTCAGTTTACACTCATGCTTGCGCTAAGAAAGAATTGGTAACTGATTTTAATTATTATCTTGTACAGGAATTGTTGACTGAAGGAAGGAACATATCTAAAATGGAGAGGGTGGGAATGAGGCATATGCAGACAGAATTGAAAGGTCTAGACTCTAGCTTTTTACTACTTTTGTTTACAAAATTTCTATTTTCTAATGCATTGGAAAAAAAAAAAAAAAAAGATTATTAATCTTTCCTTCTCCTCTCCCCAAGAGGAAGTAGTGTTTGGCTGTTCTTTTTATGTACAAATATTTGCAGTTGAAGAGCTTTCTTGTATCTAGGAGCATTTGATTAATCTATGAAATTATATATTATTATTTAAGCTCTTCCTATTCTTCTTCTTCTTCTTTTAAGAGAGATTATTATAATATATTATATATTTGCTGGACAATAAAATTAAAACAGATTAAACCTGTCAAAATATAAATTCTATCTTCTTTCAATGTATTGAATTGGTTGCGTTCTTGTAACATTTTCAATACATATAAATACTCAAATCAACATTTCCTGTATAATAATAATAATAATAATAATAATAATAATAATATAGAAAAACTAAATCTGCTTTTTGCCTAACAATAATTAACCAAAATTAGACTTTAAAGATAATGGCATTGGTCTAATTTAACCAAATAGGGATATGAAAATGAAGCAATACATACAAAATTCGCACAAACCATATTCAAACCCGTTTAAAATTTAGATGCTCGCGTTCATTTTAAATCCATTTAAAATCTCTTTTTCAATATACACATCTGTCTCGAACCCTTTTAACTAATACCTAATATACACATCTGTCTCAAACTCTTTTAACTAATACCTAAATCCGTTTAAATGAATTTGCGAGATATGAATGAAAGAAAAATTGTTCAATATTTTTTTGGTGGCTAATTGATTTGTTTGATATACATAATGGATTTTAGTGGGTTACCTTCCCAAACTCATTTGGTTAATACCCTAACCTGCTTTAAATGTGTTTTTACGGTTTGGGTACACATGAAATGCGCCTCAATTCCATTCCCACGGCTGAGAGTTAAAAATTAAGGCTAATTGGACTAATTTACTTTTTTTTAGTACAAAGACCTGTGTGACCTCTGATAAAAAAATTAACATTATATTTTTAAAAATAATAATAATAATGTTATATAACAATTATATGAAAATGATAGTATTAGAAAACATTTTCACCACTAAAGTATAATATTAAAAAAAAAACAAAAACCTATGAAATTAATATTATTTTTATTTTTATTTCTCTTGCAGAAAAACTTGTAAGGCTCTGTTTTGGCGAGTCCAACATAATCAAATTTATTTCCATTGCAATATTTATATAAAAAATAGATTTAATTATATATTACATAACATTTTATTGCAATTCAATACAAAGCGTAAAAAGCTATTTCGACCACAAATCCTGGCAATTTAATACATCTCAAAGTTGGAAGGCTACCAAATAATTAATTTAAAATTATGAAATAATTCAATGAACATAGCTTGTGTAAGAAACCAGAACATAGCACTTCGCATCTTACGTTAAAAATATGAAACCTTGCTCTTCCTTCAGGCATTAGATTTAATATACAGTGAACGCAAAAGGCATAAATTATGGTAAAGGCTGTCAATGAATCAAGGGTGACCTAATATGACCTACTAACCAATTTGGATTATCACTATAATTTACAATTATCTGCCAGCCAGTATCGCGAATGCTTCTAAGCAATAATCAACATTTACAATATGTACAAAATTGCCAGAAAGAATCTGTTTAATGCTTTTACCCAATATACACCTGCAACCAAAAAATTAGGGTTTGAGAGTAATTAGGACCAAAACTGAGCTATAAGCATCAATTCTATGTCGATTTAAACATCAATCTTTTGATTTCCAAAATAGAAGCTGTAAGAGGCTAAGCATCAACTGATAGTTATATCATTTCTCGAATTTAAACAATTAGCAAATTTAGCATTGGCGCTTTCGTTTACGTTAGAACCAGACTTTTATTTCATGCTAACCAAGATGATCCTGAGAGACAAAAAGCTAGGGATAATCAGGTTCGAACTGATGACTTCCACCGTGTCAAGGTGACACTCTACCGCTGAGTTATATCCCCCCCTTTCTCCCATCAAGAAAGAGAACTGACTCAATACCACTATTCTTGAACAACTTAAGAGTTGGGCCTTCTTTTCGCACTACTACAGACACAAAAATAATGGGAAACTTAGACTCAATTGTCAACTGATCCTATCGGAAATAGGATTGACTACAGATTCGAGCCACATCACTTGGTTTCATAAAGAGATTTTGTAACTTGCTATCCTCTTGCCTAGCAGGCAAAGCTTTACCTCCGTTTGTCTTTTATCCAGCTTGTTAAAATGAGTTTCATATATATATATATATATATATATATATATTAGAGCAATATATCAGAGGAATTTATAAGAGAATACTCACATCACACGTGGGCTACCATGGCTACAAAGATATCTGGAGAGGACGCAAGAATACATCAGTCAGTAATGTTATGATGCTAGCCATAAATTTATATCAATTCAAATCACGTTGCTGATTCGGACCCAGATACTTGTCCATAGACTCTTTCTTGCGCTCAGGATCAAGGCTGCAAACATCCTCACCAGAAGTAAATAAATAATTGTAAAGGATTACATATCATAAAATGACAGAAGACCAGACAATGTCAGCCAAAATAACAGCAAAACGAACTGACCTATTTCTAAGGCCTAGAAGAGCATAATGTGCCGCACTTGCACAAGCAGAAACAGGAGCCATGGCAGCAGAAGGAACACCTTGTACAGCAGTTGCCAATGCAGATCCTGCACTTGCTCCTCGCTGGTACTTTTTCAATGGTCTCTGAACTAAAGCAGAAGCTGATTTTCCCAGACCATCACTGAGGCTCTCATATGCCTGTCAAATTTGAGAACATCAAGACCTTTGAAAACAAATACGGTCACAGCCACACATCAATTTATTTCTTAAAAAATTCAGTCAAGCTTACACAATAACGAAAACCTCAAATCTTATTTCTCTCTAATCTCAAAAAGCTAAGAATTTAGAAGAAAAACTCTTTTAAGTGTTCCAAGCAATTTTCTAGTGAAATCTAAGAAAACAGTATTTATTGTAATGCATACCTGTTGAATGCCTTGTTGAGCATTTTTTGGCTGATTACACCTTATATTTGGCTTTGTTTTTCCTTCTATAGGCCATGATACAGAAGGAGGAATTTTTGAAATGATATATTCTGCTTGAAGCAAAATGTCATGAACCCCTGCCGCCAGATGCACCCCAAGTGCAACAGCTTCAAGTGAGATACTCCTAAGAAATGCAATTGTGCCTGAAAAGAAATTTACTGGTCATTATCACCAAAAATGATTACATTAAGCACTAACAATTGAAATGGAAACTTGAATAGTAATTTCTGTTAAGTTTATGTCAAATATAGAATTAATCAGTCAGGAAAAACAATAATGCTAAGGTTGGTATAAGAGAATGACAAGTCAGTGATACAGTAGTTTTAGAACCAAACAGGTAGCATGATAGGACCTTTTTATATCTAAATAAATAAAAATTTAGACATGATTAGTGCATTCACAAATACATACATGACATGTAGAGATGTCAAATTCAATCCGGCAATAGATAAGCACAAGGATATTCAATTTGAAAACAATGCTTGTGGTATTAGTGGGATTATCAATTTAATGAAATGAAAGAATGTCATGCAGCCAACATTAAAGCATGGATGGTTAAAATAAGTATGATGAAACATTCAGTACACCTTCCATTGAGTTGATGAGATATGGGACTTAGTAATGGCCACCAACTTATGCTTGATTATAAAATATCATAATTTAACAGAATTAACATCATTGGATGGAGTAGATCCCACCTGCTTATGCATATACTGCTAGTACATTAAGGATTTAAGTAACATTGGTCGAGGTAAGAGTATTAGTAATGGTTATTGGAAAGTTTTACCACTAATTCAAGATCTCTGTCCAGGTGTCAAAACTGTATCGGCCAACTGTATTGGTTATCAGCAAGTTTTTTTACCACTAATTCTTTGAAAAAATCAGCAAGAAGATTTGTGTCGTTTATCAAGTTCGTTTTTAGAACAAAAAAAAAAAAAAAAAAAAAAACCAAAAATTAAACCCATGTAGATGTTGAAGAGTAGTCAAGGGGTTCAGTACATATTTCACATAATAGTTTGATATATATTTCACCTATCCGCTTCACTTAGAATAGCCAATAATAAGATTCAAGTATAATAGATGATAATTGAAAAATGGGGTGCAATAGCTGCAGATGAGAGAGCATCAAAATAAATCACGAGTTGCTTAGTTTCCTCTGCACCAATAAATATGATTAAGAAAATGAAAAATTACAAACTTACTTTTATTGCGTATTGTAAAACTTCCAATAAAAAGTAATCCACCTTTCAGATGGTGAAGTGATCAAATTTAATCATGATTTAAATATCTAGGCTTCCATGTAACACAAGTTAAAGTTATCCAATAAGCTTTACCTCTCTGCACTCCTTTGAGTACTTTCTGATCCTTTCTATAGCTCTCAACTGGCGAAGAAACAAGCTTTGCAGCACCAGCACCAACAGCAACTAAGGATCGAATAGGAGGCAGGCCTTGCAGAACTTTATGTATCTACAACACAAGGGAGAGACAAATGAATATAAATAAACAACAAATCCACATGAAGAATAAAACTTTCAAATTCTAAACAATGTAAAACGAATGTCACAGAAACCTGATTTTGAGAGATATCCTCTAGCCACTCTCCTATAATTGTTTCACATACATTGGCCCAGCCATACACACCAACAGAATGGACATGTTTGAGCTGTAGCTCAACCCCCTGCATCCAAACTTATGGGAATCAGAACATTCCATTCACAAACTTTAAGAAGCATCACTTAGGACGAGTGTTAAGAAGTCGTTGATAGATCAATCACTAAATAGAAAATTATGCATGACCAACCACACATGCTGGAATCTTTATAGTATTACTAGAATATAACTGTGCCAATATGAAACAAAATAAAAACAATATAGGCCACTTCAGCAAGACGTTGCACTACTCTACAAATATCCAAAAACCAAATTTAATATCAAAAGTCGATCAGATTTTAAAACAGAAACCAATGCTGGTAAGCAGAAGTTGACCCAAAAATAGTTTTTTGTCCAGTAAAGATCACTCGTTCAGATCATTACTATTATTGACATACAACAAAAACTTATAAAATTCTTTTAACTGAAGTAATGAACTATTCACCTTCCAAGGGACAAGGTTCACAAGTTCCACATACTTCCCACCTCCCAATGCTGCTAGATCGACATGGCGAGGACTGTAGTCAACCCGGAGAACAATAGGCCACACATCAAACTTCTGAAATAAGTAAATAAACAAATAAATATAATTAGTCTAGACAACTGATAAAATCAAAACCTAAAACAAAACTCTCACGAACTTAAACCAGATATTATGAAGAACAATAATAGTTTGATAGTTTAATATTCAATTCCAATCTGTCCATACAATATTCTGTTGAAAATGAAGCCCATTACAGTATGAGGTACTATGCAAATCCAAAAAAAAAAAAAAAAAAGAACATGTAATCCCTATCATCTTAACAAGATTATACTAAAAAGAAAAAGGATGCAATGATGGCATGCCACTTGGTCAATTCTGCACTTGCCTGAAAATATGGAAGCAATGCCTCCTCTGCAATTCTATGTCCTCCAAGGTTCCTGGTTCCAGATGGTTTTGCAGCACTTGAATTTTGATTAAAATCTGAAGATGGGTCAGTCAATGAATCTTTTCCTCCAAAAAAGCCAATGAGAAAATCAAGTTGGCTCTGATGAAGTTGCAATAGCATGGGAAGCAAAGCTATGTTCAACCTGGAAGATTAAAAAATGCAACAATGAGTTGATACAGAGCCTTTTATGTCAGAAATCAAATAATCTAACCAAAAATAAGAAGTATGGAGAACGGTAAATAAGTTTCTCTGTATTGTTTGGCATGTTGAAAGATGAATCTAATGAAAGAACTGTGAACTCGACAATGAAAATAGTAAATATTTTGCACCAATCGAACCTCAGAATTCCTTAATATGCTCAGGAGGATGATAAAATTATATACATAGTGTTTTTTTCCAATCAAAAGAAATCAAGGGGAAAAAAAAGACAAAACTATACTCCATTTCCAAACCTCATAAACAGAAAACAACTGGAGCTCCTTCTGACACTTTTCAAGAGAACACACACGACAAAACAAACCATCGTCACCAATAATGCAAAAAAAAAAAAATGTGGTTCTCATTGTGAAGGGAAAATTTTGGAAGACATGCATAATCGTTTGTGCATCTTGGCTTACACATCTAGGCTTCCACCAAACAAAGATTCAGCAGAAATGAGACTTTTTTGTCTATTTAAATAATTCACAAAACTAAAATTAGAATAGCTAGTTTACCTGTACTCCTCAAGAGGGATTAGAGGATCTGGTCTGACAGCTTCCAACTCCAACTTAAGTGCTTTCGAATAGAATTCCCTAGGATGATCTTTTGAGCGATAATATCCCAGTACCTTCCATTTCAAAAGAAGATAACTCCTCAAACCTTGTCTATAGAAGATAAAAAAAAATGGTCAAATAATTGGTTAGAAAGGCAGATAATCTTATATACCTGAATCCAAGGTGCAGATTTGCTCCTATCATAAAGATAGAAGTTCTGAACTGAAAGAGAAAGCTTAGAAGCACATATCCCACCAACAGGAAAAAAGTCGTATTCAAATTGCATTCCAGATAACACAAGTTCCAGACAAGCAGTTCTATCCCTTCCATGAATACTTCTAGAAGACTCGCCATTCTTTTCATGTGCACACCAGTCAGAACCAGCAAACATTCTCCAGGTCACATTAATGTTCTTAAGAAGTAAACGTCCATTGGGCTTTCCTATGTCGTCAGATCTTGAACAGTCAAAAGATGGAAGCTTGTCTTCAGAAACATGAATACCTTCTCCACTTGCTTCAGAAATGTGATTTTCAACAATGCTTAAAGGGGCATCCTTATACCATCCATTATTTCCTCTTCGAATATCTCCATCTCCAAAATTCCTGGATCGGGATTTAACAATCTCAGCTGGTGATTGCCTGCCTATGGATAATCCTGATAATGGGCGCAACTCAGACAAGCAATAGCCCTCTATAATTTCTGGCAATGTATCATTATGTAAATACGAAGTTTGACTATTTTCTAGTCCTACTAGAGGCATTGATCCATCAAAAGATAGATCATCAAAGACAATATCAGATGTTCCAATACTCAGGCAGCGAGCCTCTCCAACTAGGCCTTCATCAAAAGAAACACAAACTTGTGATTCAGTAGATTCAAACTGGCAGTCCTGATTCCTTTCCAAATGAAATGCATCCTCACTTATTTCATCCATTAAACCAACAAACCCAAGTTTATTACTTGTGTCTATACTGCAGGAATGCACTTGAGGGGTTGACGAAGCAGAATTATCATCAGAAGTCCTCCCTTCATCATCAAACTCATTCCTCTTTTGGGCCTGATGGACAGAATTCCATCGAGTCTGCAAGTGCATAACTGATTCCTCCAAATCAGGGGCATAAAGCTGCTGGAGTTGAGCAGCCAAGAGTATCAACCCAGAAGTAGTGTCCCCGCAAGTTTCCACGTAAATATGGGATTCTGAACACTCTAATTCCCAGGGAAGACCATTCTTACAGTTAATTCTCAAAATTGCTTCAACACCTGCCTCCTGGGCAACTTTCACATAACCCATATCACGAAGATACTCCACATTATAACTGCCACCAAGATTCTTAAATGATTCACAAAGAAGGAACCCCAAATCTTTCATTATAATCTTATAATCACAATCCATGGAATCTTCTGTAGTAGTATTCAAAAGAGTCAAGGAAGATGCAGCTAACAGACAAGCAACATGCGGCTTGCTTGTTTCACCTTCAAAATACGAGGAACTCAACCCAGAATGAATATCAGAAATAACTACATTCTTCAAGTGGGGCTCATAACTTAAACCAACATCAACCAACTTAAGAAC